>NC_069501.1:75409520-75719520 GCF_027579735.1 Bombina bombina | reverse complement strand
GAGCTAAACTGAAAGCTTCTGAGTAAGTTTTTAAACAGTTTTATACTGGATTTTTATATCAGTATCTGTGCATCTTATTCTTTATAATAGTGTCTATTACATGCAGTTATATGAAAATGAGTGTATACTGTCCCTTTAATTGTAGCAGATATAAAAAACAGAAATATTTATACAGTTTACTAAATCTGGCTAAGCATAAGCAGATACATTAGGACCTGTGATAAGTGTGTGCCACCTTAAGGTGCAAATTATGTGCCAGATCTAGTGAGTTACAAATAAATAACAGACATTGGCAGATATACAATGTACAATAATACAGTCAAGTGGGTACCCAAGTGAATAAATGCCCCTCTTGGGGCAAAAAATGATGAATTGAAAAATGCACAATTAGTGTACAAAAAGCGTCTCTGAGGAGTGTTTTTAATAATCCCAGTGACAGTCTGTTCTTAGAACATATAAGTGAAAGGATCCTGAATATTGTCCTTTAGAATTTCCTGAGATAATATCCTAAAAGGGTCCTTAATAGTGCTGCAACAGCCTTGGTGGTGCGGAACAGCTAGGTATAACAACCAATGGTCACGGGACCTGGATATGCTCAGCCTGTGAAAGTAAAAACAAATGCAAAAACCATCTAACCAAGTGAGTAAAATAGGGAATTAACTCACCAGTGAAGAATACAAGCCTATATAACAAATATTTATTTGTTAGATAGGCCACTATCTATTTGTTAGATAGGCCACCATTTTTTGTATATTTTGTCTTTAAGTGGCCCACTGCAACATTATCTGTTGCAGGTTTCTTTTATAGCCCTGATAGATTACTTTAGCCTTTGGTGCTCCTATGCTATAGACTCACTGTACACAAGCATACTATAGACTCACTGTACACGAGCATACTATAGACTATACACAAGTATACTATAGACTCACTGTACACAAGCATACTATAGACTCACTGTACATGAGCATACTATAGACTCACTGTACACGAGCATACTATAGACGCACTGTACACGAGCATGCTATAGACTCACTGTACACGAGCATACTATAGACTCACTGTACACAAGCATACTATAGACTCACTATACACAAGCATACTATAGACTCACTGTACACAAGCATACTATAGACTCACTATACACAAGCATACTATAGACTCATACACAAGCACTTTAGACTCACTATACGCAAGCATACTATAGACTCTGTACACAAGCATACTATAGACTCACTGTACACAAGCATACTATAGACTCACTGTACACAAGCATACTATAGACTCACTATACACAAGCATACTATAGACTCATACACAAGCACTTTAGACTCACTATACACAAGCATACTATAGACTCACTGTACACAAGCATACTATAGACTCACTATAAACAAGCATACTATAGACTCACTATACACAAGCATACTATAGACTCTCTATACACAAGCATACCATAGACTCTCTATACACAAGCATACCATAGACTCACTGTACACAAGCATACTATAGACTCACTGTACACAAGCATACTATAGACTCACTATACACAAGCATACTATAGACTCACTATACACAAGCATACTATAGACTCACTGTACAAAAGCATACTATAGACTCTCTATACACAAGCATACTATAGACTCACTGTACACCAGCATACTATAGACTCGCTATACACAAGCATACTATAGACTCACTGTACACAAGCATACTATAGACTCACTATACACAAGCATACTATAGACTCACTATACACAAGCATACTATAGACTCATTATACACAAGCACTTTAGACTCACTATACACAAGCATACTATAGACTCACTGTACACAAGCATACTATAGACTCACTGTACACAAGTATACTATAGACTCACTGTACACAAGCATACTATAGACTCACTGTACACAAGCATACTATAGACTCACTATACACAAGCATACTATAGACTCACTATACACAAGCATACTATAGATTCACTGTACAAAAGCATACTATAGACTCTCTATACACAAGCATACTATAGACTCACTGTACAAAAGCATACTATAGACTCTCTAAACACAAGCATACTATAGACTCACTGTACACAAGCATACTATAGACTCGCTATACACAAGCATACTATAGACTCATTATACACAAGCACTTTAGACTCACTATACACAAGCATACTATAGACTCACTGTACACAAGCATACTATAGACTCACTGTACACAAGCATACTATAGTCTCACTATACACAAGCATACTATAGACTCACTATACACAAGCATACTATAGACTCATTATACACAAGCATACTATAGACTCACTGTACACAAGCATACTATAGACTCACTGTACACAAGCATACTATAGACTCACTGTACACAAGTATAATATAGACTCACTGTACACAAGCATACTATAGACTCGCTATACACAAGCATACTATAGACTCATTATATACAAGCACTTTAGACTCACTATACACAAGCATACTATAGACTCTCTGTACACAAGCATACTATAGACTTACTGTACACAAGCATACTATAGACTCACTATACACAAGCATACTATAGACTCATTATACACAAGCACTTTAGACTCACTATACACAAGCATACTATAGACTCACTGTACACAAGCATACTATAGACTCACTGTACACAAGCATACTATAGACTCACTATACACAAGCATACTATAGACTCACTATACACAAGCATACTATAGACTCATTATACACAAGCACTTTAGACTCACTATACACAAGCATACTATAGACTCACTGTACACAAGCATACTATAGACTCACTGTAAACAAGCATACTATAGACTCTATACACAAGCATACTATAGACTCACTGTACACAAGCATACTATAGACTCACTGTACACAAGCATACTATAGACTCACTATACACAAGCATACTATAGACTCGCTATACACAAGCATACTATAGACTCATTATACACAAGCACTTTAGACTCACTATACACAAGCATACTATAGACTCTCTGTAAACAAGCATACTATAGACTCACTGTACACAAGCATACTATAGACTCACTATACACAAGCATACTATAGACTCACTATACACAAGCATACTATAGACTCATTATACACAAGTACTTTAGACTCACTATACACAAGCATACTATAGACTCACTGTACACAAGCATACTATAGACTCACTGTACACAAGCATACTATAGACTCACTGTACACAAGCATACTATAGACTCACTATACACAAGCATACTATAGACTCACTGAACACAAGCATACTATAGACTCTCTATACACAAGCATACTATAGACTCACTGTACACAAGCATACTATAGACTCATTATACACAAGCAAACTTAGCTATCAAACTATAAATGGACAAACCAATCACATGTTTATATGTAGAGAAATGCAAAAATAAAGTTACAGTATTGTTTGGTTTGTGGCCTTTATTGGGGAAAAGCTGCCTTACTGCTGCTATAGTCTGATGATTCAAATGGGGCTGATATTAATGAGAGAGTAAACTGACGAGTCAGACAGAACATGCAGTTTTAAACAATTTTCCTATTTACTTCTATTAACTAATTTGCTTCATTCTCTTGGTATCATTTGGTGAAAAGCATACCTAGGTAGTCACAGGAGCAGCAATTCACTTCTGTCAGCTAGCTGGTGATTGGTGGCTGCACTAATATGCCTCTTGTTATTGGCTCACCCAGATCACAGTAGAGCATTGCTGCTCCTTCAAGAAATGATACCAAGACAATTAAGCAAATATCATAATAGATGTAAATTGGAAATTTCTTTAAAATTGGATTCTCTATCCAAATCGTGAAAGAAAAAAAAATATGTTTTTTTTATCCCTTTAAGTGCTAGGAACATAATCTCAATAAACATGTAGAAGGGATTTTAACTTGGCGAAGAGAACATTCTAAACACAAGTTATATGATATCCTGGTCTTATCAATAGAAGTGTAGAATATAAAAATAGTGAAACCATGCAAGGCACAACTCCATTACCTGGTAGCATAAAATTAGACACATTACAGTGATGCATTTTGGTTTTAACAGACACTTTTTTACAATAGACTTTTATTAACAAAAAATGATTCTGTCATCACTATATCAGCAGCATATGCACATATGCTGTTTATGCCTTATGCACAAACATTTAAACATGGCATCTTTTTAAAGACCAAGCCCTGTTGAATATTTCCCCCATTTATTTCATACAAGATGCCACAGTCTCTCTGAGCAGGGTGGTGTCTGATTGCTGGTGCATGGGGTGCACACAGCATATGTCATTGAAACACTAATAGCTTCTAAATACATACAAAGAATAATGTGGTTTAGACAAAGGGCCAGGTGTACTATTGGCCGTGTGGACAGGGTTCTACACTTAAATCTGTATGTCCTCTATTTGTATGTACCAAAATTTACCGAGTGTGTACTGCCACCCCCTTCCCGCATGGCAGGGAAGGGCCTGTCAATCACCCCAAGCAAGCGTGCTCAGGGTAATTTCTCTCTGTCAACTCAGAGGTGACGGAGATTGTAAAAAGCAGCGGTTATCACACTACTTAATAAAAGGAGCCCTTAAAGCCTGAAGAACTCCAGGGTTGTCTTGTCCACTTGTCTTCTATTTAATGTGTAAATGTTAGCGGCTTCTATGGTCATTACAGAGAATTCACCACTTATAATCCCTATGCGTCATATTGATGAGGAAGCAAAATAACCTGCAGTCCCTGCTGCAGCTCTCCCAGCCCTTATAAATGTCCTGTTTTGCTGAGGACCACCTGACCATGCCCTGATTTGCTTACTATCTGCCCTGCTTCACTCTGTCCTTTCTGGAGGAATCTTTTAAGGTTTAAAGTTTAATAGGGAATGTTAGTGTAATAAAACATCATCATTCTGTACTAAAACGCCACTGAAATACCTATCTTATAACACCTTTCAGTTACTATAAGAGATGGGACAATAAACAGCTGTATAAGCAAGCTGTATATGGGCAACATGTTTTGCAGTATGTGATTTAGCTCTGTCCCTATCCCTATACAGGACATGACCACTATGGGGCCAATGTGCTTTAGCAGTATGTGATCTAGCTCTGTCACTGTGAACAGGCTAATTCCCATCCCTATACAGGACATGACCACTAGGGGGCAAGATGTCCTTTAGCTGTATGGGATCTATCTTTGTCACTATGAGCACGCTAATTCCCATCCCTATACAGGACATGACCACTAGGGGGCAAGATGTCCTTTAGCAGTATGTGATCTAGCTCCGTCAATTTGAACAGGCTAATTCCCATCCCTATACAGGACATGACCACTAGGGGGCAAAAATATCCTTTAGCAGTATGGGATTTAGCTTTGTCACTGTGAGCAGGCTAATTCCCATCCCTATACAGGACATGACCACTAGGGGGCAAAATGTCCTTTAGCAGTATGGGATTTAGCTTTTTCACACTGAGTGAGCTAAATCCCATTCTCAGAAAGGACAATGTCCTTTAGAGGGATAGAATCTAGTCTCAACCTAATATTCTCTCCACCAAGTTTGTGCTTCTACATGCTGCTGAGGGTGGGAGGTGAAGAAATGATGAGGGAACTTTCTGGTGCTCAGTGGGTGTGGGAGCCATCTAATGTTTAGAATGCCGTTCAGAGTTGTGCTGTAGGAGATAGAGACACAACTGGCATGTAAGTGTCAATGCTTTGATTTGTGTTAAAGTAGGTTTTATATGTATGTAATAAAAAAAACTTAGAAAGAACTTCAGCAAGCCTCTAGGCATAAAAAATCCATATGCTTTATTTAAATGACACAAGCATAAAAAAGTGATATAAAATCATTCTTTCCATATTCTCAGCTGATAAAAAACATCTTACGTGTTTCGGCAATATGTGACCGTACTCATAGACATGTTAGTTGAACACCAGCCAGAACATAAATAGCCCTAGGCTAATTAACTAAACTAAACCTGCTGAGAAATGTCTTAAAGGAGCCACTACCTAAAATACTGACCATATCCACATAGAAAGAAACACAATGGTTTACATTTTTAGACATTGGGTTTAACATAATATTGTGTATGGTAGCTGTACATTGCAATCCTCCATACTTCTGCAATACTCTATATAGTTCCCTATACAGGAAAACCAATTAAATCTTAACAGTTTGATTAGTACTTACATATATTCTCTAATGAAAAATGAAAAGGTAATATAAATAAAAGCACGTGCTTATATTTCCTATACACAAAAAACCCTATCTAATTTTAGATAAAAAATTCATTGAAAAATGAACACAATTGTAAATACTGCATAATGACAAACTGGAGGAGAAACACAATGCCCTACTTTATTGCCTATGCCAGAAATTGATGTCACCATCTATATTAAGGCCCCAAGGTCTCCTTGTCTTCAGCTGGAAAATCCAGAAAGCCTCTCTGTATAAAAGCCTACTGGCCCTATCACCTCCTCTCAATGGGGGTCTAATCCACTCAATCACTTGCCATTTGAAACTTTACATTTTGATGATGTACCTGAATGAAATGTCGTGCCAGATCAGAGCAACCATTATTGTTCTCAATATTATTGAGATGCTCTCTCACACGTGATCTGGCATATTTATGTATGTGTGTGTCACTGTAAGCAAATATGTATGTTTGTTCCTGTATGTGTATGTATGAGCAGAGGGTTAGTTTGTTCCTGTTTTTGTGTGTTTGAGTGTGTGTGTGTGTGTGTTTGAGGGAGAGAAAGAGTGTGAGTTTGTTCCTGTGCTTGTATGTATGAGCAACATTGTGAGTATATTCCTTTGTGTATGTGTGTGTGTGAGAAAGAGTGTGTTCCTGTTTGTATGTTTATGTGTGTGTAAATAAGAGTGTGAGTTTGTTCCTGTGTGTGTGTGTGTGTGTGTGTGTGAGAGAGAGAGAGAGAGAGAGAGAGAGAGAATAAGAGTGTGAGTTTGTTCCTGTTGATTTGTGTAAACAAAAGTGTGAGTTTGTTTGTGTGCATGTGTGAGCAAAAGTGTGAGTTTTCTCCTATTAGTGTGTATGTGTGTGTGACCAAGATTTTATGGGGCTGATTTATTATCTGTCAGATGGACATGATCCGCTGTAGACTTGCTGGGCCTATGGCTCTTATCTGCCGTCAATATCTATGTTAAGAGTGTTTGTTTCTGTATGTATGTGTGAGCAAGAGAGTGAGTTTGCTCCTGTATGTATGTGTGAGCAAGAGTGTGAGTTTATTCCTGTTTGTGTATTTGTTTGTGTGAGCAAGAGTGTTTGGGGCCTAAATATCAAGCTCCATATGGAGCTTGACGGCCCGTGTTTCTGGCGAGTCTTCAGACTCGCCAGAAACACCAGTTAGACCGCTGCTCCATAACACCAGTTAGACCGCTGCTCCATAACCTGTCCACCTGCTCTGAGCAGGCGGACAGACATCGCCGCAATTCAACCCGATCGAGTACGATCGGGTTGATTGACACCCCCCTGCTGGCGGCCAATTGGCAGCGAGTCTGCAGGGGGCAGCGTTGCCCCAGCAGCTCTTGAGAGTTGCTGGTGCAATGCTGAATATGGAGAGCATATTGCTCTCCGTATTCAGCGAGGTCTGGCGGACCTGATCTGCACTGTTGGATCAGGTCCGCCAGACTTTGATAAATAGGGGCCCGTGTGTGTGTCAGAAAGAGTGTGTTTGTTCCTGTTTGTGTATTTGGTTGTGTGAGCAAGAGTGTTTGTGTGTGTGCCAGAAAGAGTGTGAGTTTGTTTGTGTGTTAGACTGTGTTTGTATCAGAAAAAGTGTGATATATGTGTGTATATATATGTGTGTAAATAAAATGTTTTCTCATCATATTGCAGCCCCCAAAAAAATATTTTTGGGTTGGCTTCTAAATTTTCTAATCATATTTATGAAGTATAAGCACTCACTTTAGTCACTCTTGACACCAGTGAGCTACCATGTTTAAAAATATGTGCTGCTAATGTGAGCAACAAGCAACTGTGTCTGCTTCACTAATATTATTAGGCTTTTTTTTTTGCCCCCCCTGGAAAAATGTCTGTGGCCTTGAAGCCCTCAGCTTATTGGAACTATATCCTTTGGCATATTGAGCGCAGTGTATTAGCTAATATACAAATATTTTTATTTGTTATATACACATTAGGTCAGACCCCTTGCCCTGCTCTCAGTCATGTCAGATTTGCTTCTTGGCAGCAAGTCTTTAAGACTTATACCAATGATCAGATTCCTGGTCCTGCAGCCCCTCTGTGGAGACAGGAAACTGAAAGTGTTTCACTCCTACTGATGCTTTCCTGTAGATCATAAATAGACTTCAGTGGGCGTAAAATGCGTTAGATTATCTCCTACTAAGAAAAAAAAAATCACTGCTTATCAGACTTCTAGGATTATGCTTTCTATGTCTTCTGCAGAGTAGCTTTTATCATAACAAAAAGCTTTAGGGGAATATTTATTAATGTGCGAGCGGACATGATATGATGTAGTGTACCATGTCCGTTGCACATTGATAAATGCCGACAGCGTATCATTGCACCAGCAGTTCCTGTGAATTGCTGGTGCAATGCCACCCCCTGCAGATTCGCGGCCAATCAGGGGTATCAATCAACCCAATCGTATAGGATCGGCTTTATTTCTGTCCGCAGTCTCAGAGCATGTGGACAAGTTATGGAGCAGTGGTCTAAAGACCTTTAGACCGCTGCTTCATAACTTCTGTTTCCGGCGAGCCTGAAGGCTCACCGGAAACAAGGGACATCAAGCTCCATACGTAGTTGATAAATTGGACCCATAGCCTCTTATCTGTGAAGATTCATTGCTAATACAATGAACATATCCAGTTTTAAAAAGCATTTAAAATCATATTAAATAATATGTTATATTACACACATTAAAATCACATGAACTTTTTCAATGCTGACAAATCAAGAATTTATATTTGTCAAATGAATGCCTCTGAATGAATTGAAAGAATGAATTTGGATTCCATAATTAATGCCAATGCAGTTAGCTGTCATGTTTTGCTTTCTCTATTGTTAAGTGCATTTTGTATATTGTTTTCAGTGTAAATGTGCTAAAGAAACCTGATATAAGCCTTCTTCTTAAAGTTTTACATGTATTTTTCCAAGCTTCGTAACCTAATTTTACAGTTATATCACATATATATTTCTCTTGTAAGGTGTATCCAGTCCACGGATCATCCATTACTTGTGGGATATTCTCCTTCCCAACAGGAAGTTGCAAGAGGACACCCACAGCAGAGCTGTCTATATAGCTCCTCCCCTAACTGCCATACCCAGTCATTCTCTTGCAACTCTCAACAAGCATGGAGGTAGTAAGAGAGAAGTGGTGAAATGTAGCTGTTATTTTGCTTCAATCAAGAGTTTATTATTTTTAAATGGTACCGGAGTTGTGCTATTTTATTCCATCCAGAAAAAATGAAGAATCTGCCTGTGATTTCTATGATCTTAGCAGGTTGTAACTAAGATCCATTGCTGTTGTCACACATGACTGAAGAGAGAGATAACTTCAGCGGGGGAATGGCGTGCAGGTTATCCTGCTATGAGGTATGTGCAGTTAAGATTTTTCTAGAAGATGTGAAGGCTAGAAAATGCTGCTGATACCAAATTTATGTAAGGTAAGCCTGAATACAGTGATTTAATAATGACTGGTATCATGCTTACTTTCTGAGGTAATACTCTTTTATATTTACAATATAAAACGTTTGCTGGCATGTTTAAACGTTTTTATATATATTTTGGTGATAAAACTTTATTGGGGCCTAGTTTTTTCCACATGGCTGGCTTAAATTTGCCTAGAAACAGTTTCCCGAGGCTTTCCACTGTGTTACTATGAGTGGGAGGGGCCTAATTAAGCGCTTTTTTGCGCAGTAAATTTTACAGACTGAGACATCCAGCTTCCTCCACGAGCCCCCTGAATGCTATAGGACATCTCTAAAGGGCTCTTAGGTTTTCCAAAATCGTTTGTTGGGGAAGGTAGGCCCACAGCAAGGCTGTGGCAGTTTGGTGTGACTGTTAAAAACGTCTATATCGTTTTTTTGATCTGTTTTTTGAACTAAAGGGTTAATCATCCATTTGCAAGTGGGTGCAATGCTCTGTTAGCTTATTATACACACTGTAAAAATTTCGTTTGATTTACTGCCTTTTTTCACAGTTTTTCAAATTCTGACAAAATTTGTTTCTCTTAAAGGCACAGTACCGTTTCTTATATTTGCTTGTTAACTTGATTTAAAGTGTTTTTCCAAGCTTGCTAGTCTCATTACTAGTCTGTACAAACATGTCTGACATAGAGGAAACTCCTTGTTCATTATGTTTAAAAGCCATTGTGGAACCCCCTCTTAGAATGTGTACCAAATGTACTGATTTCACTTTAAGCAATAAAGATCATATTCTGTCTTTAAAAAATTTATCACCAGAGGAATCTGATGAGGGGAAGTTATGCCGACTAACTCTCCCCACGTGTCAGACCCTTTGACTCCCGCTCAAGGGACTCACGCTCAAATGGCGCCAAGTACATCTAGGGCGCCCATAGCGTTTACTTTACAAGACATGGCGGCAGTCATGGATAATACACTGTCAGCGGTATTAGCCAGACTACCTGAATTTAGAGGAAAGCGAGATAGCTCTGGAGTTAGACGAAATACAGAGCATACTGACGCTTTAAGAGCTATGTCCGATACTGCCTCACAATATGCAGAAGCTGAAGAAGGAGAGCTTCTTTCTGTGGGTAATGTTTCTGACTCAGGGAAGATGATGCAACCTGATTCTGATATTTCTACATTTAAATTTAAGCTTGAACACCTCCGCGTGTTACTCAGGGAGGTTTTAGCTGCTCTGAATGACTGTGATACAATTGCAGTGCCAGAGAAATTGTGTAGACTGGATAAATACTATGCAGTGCCGGTGTGTACTGATGTTTTTCCAATACCTAAAAGGTTTACAGAAATTATTGCTAAGGAATGGGATAGACCAGGTGTGCCGTTCTCTCCCCCTCCTATTTTTAGAAAAATGTTTCCAATAGACGCCACCACACGGGACTTATGGCAGACAGTTCCTAAGGTGGAGGGAGCAGTTTCTACTCTAGCAAAGCGTACCACTATCCCTGTCGAGGACAGTTGTGCTTTCTTAGATCCAATGGATAAAAAGTTAGAGGGTTACCTTAATAAAATGTTTATTCAACAAGGTTTTATCCTACAGCCCCTTGCATGCATTGCCCCTGTCACTGCTGCTGCGGCGTTCTGGTTTGAGTCTCTGGAAGAGGCTTTACAGGTAGCGACTCCATTGGATGACATACTTGACAAGCTTAGAGCACGTAAGCTAGCCAATTCTTTTGTTTCTGATGCCATTGTTCATTTGACTAAACTAACGGCTAAGAATTCTGGTTTTGCTATCCAGACACGCAGGGCGCTATGGCTTAAATCGTGGTCAGCTGACGTTACTTCAAAGTCTAAGCTGCTTAACATTCCCTTCAAGGGGCAGACCCTATTCGGGCCTGGTTTGAAGGAGCTTATTGCTGATATTACTGGAGGAAAAGTTTTTTTTTTTGCTCAGTCTAAGACGGTCTGGAGACCTAAGCAGACCTGGAACAAGGGTAAGCAGGCCAAAAACCCTGCTGCTGCTTCTAAGACAGCATGAAGGAACGGCCACCTATCCGGTAACGGATCTAGTAGGGGGCAGACTTTCGCTCTTCGCCCAGGCGTGGGCAAGAGATGTCCAGGATCCCTGGGCGTTGGAAATTATATCCCAGGGATATCTTCTGGACTTCAAGGCTTCCCCCCCAAAAGGGAGATTTCACCTTTCACAATTATCTGCAAACCAGATAAAGAGAGAGGTATTCTTACACTGTGTACAAGAACTCTTAGTTATGGGAGTGATCCATCCAGTTCCAAAGGAGGAACAGGAACAGGGATTTTACTCAAATCTGTTTGTGGTTCCCAAAAAAGAGGGAACCTTCAGACCAATTTTGGATCTAAAAATCTTAAGAAGGCCACGGGGCATAGCAGTGGCCCCTTATTTAGATGACATCCTGATTCAGGCGTCAAACTTCCAAATTGCCAAGTCTCATGCGGACATAGTGTTGGCATTTCTGAGGTCGCATGGGTGCAAGGTGAACGAGGAAAAGAGTTCTCTATCCCCCCTCACAAGAGTTTCCTTCCTAGGGACTCTGATAGGTTCTGTAAAAATGAAAATTTACCTGACGGAGTCCAGGTTATCAAAACTTCTAAATTTCTGCCATGTTCTTTACTCCATTCCTCGCCCTTCGGTGGCTCAGTGCATGGAAGTATTCGGCTTAATGGTAGCGGCAATGGACATAGTGCCGTTTGCACGCCTACATCTCAGACCGCTGCAACTCTGCATGCTCAGTCAGTGGAATGGGGATTACACAGATTTGTCCCCTCTACTAAATCTGGATCAAGAGACCAGGGATTCTCTTCTCTGGTGGCTATCTCGGGTCCATCTGTCCAAAGGTATGACCTTTCGCAGGCCAGATTGGACAATTGTTATGACAGATGCCAGTCTTCTAGGTTGGGGTGCAGTCTGGAACTCCCTGAAGGCTCAGGGATCGTGGACTCAGGAGGAGTCACTCCTTCCAATAAACATTCTGGAACTAAGAGCGATATTCAATGCTCTTCAGGTTTGGCCTCAGCTAACGACAATGAGGTTCATCAGATTTCAGTCGGACAACATCACGACTGTGGCTTACATCAACCATCAAGGGGGAACAAGGAGTTCCCTAGCGATGTTAGAAGTCTCAAAGATGATTCGCTGGGCAGATTTTCACTCTTGCCACCTATCAGCTATCCATATCCCAGGTGTAGAGAACTGGGAGGTGGATTTTCTAAGTCGACAGACTTTTCATCCGGGGGAGTGGGAACTCCATCCGGAGGTGTTTGCACAACTGGTTCATCGTTGGGGCGAACCAGAACTGGATCTCATGGCGTCTCGCCAGAACGCCAAGCTTCCTTGTTACGGATCCAGGTCCAGGGACCCCAAGGCAATGCTGATAGATGCTCTAGCAGCACCTTGGTCCTTCAACCTGGCTTATGTGTTTCCACCGTTTCCTCAGCTCCCTCGCCTGTTTGCCAAAATCAAGCAGGAGAGAGCATCGGTGATCTTGATAGCGCCTGCGTGGCCACGCAGGACTTAGTATGCAGATCTGGTGGACATGTCATTCTTTCCACCATGGACTCTGCCGCTGAGACAGGACCTTCTACTTCAAGGTCCTTTCAACCATCTGTTACGGTTACCCTTAGTCTCGCTGAGAGATGGACCGCTTAGTAGCCTGGATCCCTATTGCTAAAGAGGGGAGAAGCTGCTTTCCATAGTATTCTATATGAGTCTCGCAAATATAGAATAATCTCCCTTAGCTGCAGTACCGCTAGGATACCCTTCTGCCCACAAAAACGAGTCAACGCTGCGATTGAGGGTCAAACAAGAACTCAGGACTGGGATGCCCAGCCTGCTTTTTATTAAGGTTACATGCACACAGGGCACTCCCAGGGGGAGAGGGGGGGAAGCACAAAATCCCCCATCACACATTTAGATAGAGAGCACTGTCCTTTGACAGGCCACAATAGGATTACAGTACTTAAGATAACAAGTTTACAAGTTCATCTTATCAATTAGCAGTCTGGCTCCAGAGGTGATTAGACAATAGTTTCTAAAAGCTGAAAAAAAAAGAGTTAACTCTTTATGAAATGATACTTGTTACGGTTTTCTTGGAGCCCTTCTTAGGCGCTGGCTTGCTGGTTCAGGCATTGCTGCTGGGAAATAAGCTCTTCACAACAAAATAACTAATGCTTCTGTAACAGTGCTCCCTTTCTGTGGAACACTCTGGCAGACACGGTCTGACCCCTTTTCGGGGCAGACTAAGGCTGTCCAGACCGCTGATTATGCGGGGCTGAGGTCGGTTTGTCTGGACAACCCGTCGGCGTTGCCATTCTGTTTCCCAGGTCTGTAAGTAATGGTGAAATTGAAGGGTTGCAACGATAAGCTCCAACGTAATAGCCTGCCGTTATCTCCAGAGACCCGGTTCAGCCACACCAACGGGTTATGGTCGGTGACCAGAGTGAACTCCTGACCATATAAATAGGGAGTCAATTTCTTTAATGCCCACACCAAAGCCAAACACTCCTTTTCGACCGCTGCATAGCTGACTTCGCGGGGCAGGAGCTTCCGGCTGATGTAGGCAACTGGATGCTCCCCTCCATCTTCGCCTACTTGGCTGAGGACGGCTCCCAGCCCGAACATGGAAGCATCTGTATGGACGATAAAACGTTTGTTAAGGGCTGGGGCCGCCAAGACAGGAGCGTTAATTAGAGCATTTTTGAGAGCCTGGAAAGCCGTTTCACAGTGGGGAGACCACAGGACCTGTCGAGGTAAGTTCTTCTTGGTCAAGTCAGTCAGGGGTTTGGCAAGTGTGCTGTAGTCTGGTACGAACCGTCTATAGTACCCTGCCGTGCCCAGGAAGGCTAGGACCTGAGTCTTAGTGATGGGGGTGGGCCAATTGGCGACAGCTTCTATTTTGGCCGGCTCTGGTCGCTGCTTTCCACACCCCACCCGGTGACCCAGGTACTGTACCTCGGCCATCCCAAAGTGGCATTTTTCTGGCTTCAGAGTCAGGCCAGCAGCCCGGATCTGATCCAGAACCATTCCCACATGAGCTAAGTGGTCCTCCCAGGACTCACTGTGGATCGCTATGTCGTCCAGGTAGGCGCAAGCAAAACTCTGGAAGCCATCCAGGAGCCTATCCACCAAGCGCTGGAATGTAGCTGGGGCATTCTTCATCCCAAACGGCATTACCCTAAACTGATATAAGCCGAATGGGGTGACGAATGCCGACTTGGGGATAGCCTCCGGGGCCAGGGGAATCTGCCAGTAACCTTTGCAGAGGTCAATAGTGGTCAGGTAATTTCCCCTGGCTATACGATCGAGTAGCTCGTCTACCCTGGGCATAGGGTAAGCGTCCGTCACGGTATTTTCATTGAGCCTCCGATAGTCTACGCAGAACCGGGTGGTCCCATCTTTCTTGGGCACCAAGACAACTGGGGAGGCCCAGGGACTATCGGAGGGCTCAATTACCCTGAGCTGGAGCATCTCATCGATCTCCTTCTTCATTCCTGTCCTAACTGCTTCGGGGATTCGGTACGGAGCCTGGCGCAAGGGAGCTTGTCCCGGAGTATCTACCTGGTGGGTGGTTAAAGTAGTGTACCCTGGCTTCGGGGAGAAGGTGAGGTGTTTAGACTGGAGGAGTTGGTTGAGCTGCTCCCTTTCAGTGGGGCTAAGTCAGTCCCCTATCTGAACCTGCGCCACTATACCTGTGGGGAGGCTCTTTTCTAATAGGTCTGGAATGGGTAAACTGTCGGGGTCTTCCTGAGGGGAACAACATACGGCCGTCACGTTCTCTGGCCGCTCAAAATATTCCTTGAGCATGTTTACATGGAATGTCTTTCTAAGATTGTTGTCGTGGCAGCTAGCTATCACATAAGTGGTGTCTCCCCTTTTCTCTACGATCTGGTAGGGACCCTGCCAGGACGCCTGCAATTTGTCTGTCTTCACCGGCTTAAGTACTAACACCTTTTGTCCTATGGTGAAGATTCTCTTTCGGGCCCCCCGATCGTACCATACTTTCTGTCTTCTCTGGGCCAACTGGAGATTAGCCCGCACGGATTTGGCTAATTGCTCCATTCGGTCCCTGAGTTCCAGCACGTATGGCACAATGGGGACACCGTCAGCCTCCATCTCTCCCTCCCAGTGCTCCCGGATCAGGTTTAGGGGTCCCCGTACCTTTCTTCCGTAGAGCAACTCGAAGGGAGAGAACCCTGTCGTTTCCTGGGGCACCTCCCGATAAGCAAATAGGAGGTGCGGCAGGAAGCGTTCCCAGTCTCGGTATTCCTGAGTGAACGTCTTGAGCATTTGCTTGAGGGTCCCATTGAACCTCTCACACAGCCCGTTCGTCTGGGGGTGGTATGGGGAGCTCAGGAGGGACTTAATTTTGCAAACCTGCCAGAGTTGTTGGGTCAATTCAGCCGTAAATTGGGTGCCTCGGTCGGATAGGATTTCTTTTGGAAATCCTACCCGGGAGAACACCTGTACTAGTGCATTCGCTACCGTATCCGCTTGTATGTTGGATAGGGCGACAGCCTCTGGGTACCTGGTAGCGTAGTCCACTACGGTAAGAATGTATCGCTTACCGGAGGGACTAGGGGTAGCCAGTGGTCCCACTAGGTCAATAGCAACCCGGCTGAAGGGTTCCTCTACAATGGGCATATTTACTAGCTGGGCTTTAGGGTGATCGCCTCGCCTTCCTACTCGTTGACACACATCGCAGGTGTTACAGTAAGTTCTAACGTCAGCGTGCACCCCTGGCCAAAAGAACGTGTGAGTAATGCGGTGTAGGGTACGGGTAACGGCTAGGTGGCCTGCTAAGGGGATGTCGTGGCCTATTTTGAGGATTTCTTGACGGTATTTGTGGGGCACTACCAGCTGTCGCCTACGCTGTCCCCTTTTCTCTGTCCAGCGGTATAGTTTCCCTTTTTCCCATAAGAATGTTTCGTTATCTGCCCCGCCCCCTCCGGTCTCTGCTCGTTCCCGGTACTTTTGTAAGGTCGGGTCAGTCTTAGACTCTGCCTCGAAAGCATCTGGGGTGTCCCAGGGTATGGGGCCTAACCTGTCAGGCAAGGTCGGGGTAGGTCTTACCTGTGTCTCCCGCACTGGTGAGAGCTCTCGCTCCGTCCGGGCTTGGGCCCGTGTAGTCACTGGGTCCGCCTCGTTGTTGCATACTGGAGCATAGGCAGAAGTCATGGGGCCCAAATCGTTGCCCAGTAGTACTTCGGCAGGTAAATTATCCATTAGGCCCACGTTCACAGCCCCCTTTCCCGCTCCCCAATCAAGATGCACTTTAGCTGTAGGAATTTTGTACACATCCCCCCCCGCCACTCTAACGGCCACAGTCTGTCCGGATCACTTGTGCTCTGGCACCAAATGACTCTGTACCAGCGTGATAGTAGCCCCTGTGTCTCGCAATCCCTCGGTAGATCGCCCCTCGAGCCATACCCTCTGCCGATGGTGCTGGCGGTTATCTGAGGCAGCATATACAGGGTCTGCCTCGTGAAGCGGCCCCACATATCCCTCCATAGGGGCCTCTTGGTTAACACAGAGGGCCCGGGCCGGACGATAGGACCCAGAGGGGTAATTGTAATTCCTGGGTGTCTGGTGCGTATTAAGGGGGCAGCTAGCCATGAAATGCCCTGGTTGCTTGCATCGGTGGCAAGTCGGTCTGGGACGCTCAGAGCTGTTATTGGGTGGTCCTGAGTGTCGGACGGGCCTTGTGGGCACCGGGGCTCGGAATTCAGTACGAGGGGGTGCACGGTAAACCTCTCTGGGTTCGACCCGTGCTGGAGCTCGGTAGTTCATGGGTTCGTGAAGACGGGAGTCATAATGTTCATCGGCCAATTTGGCTGCTTCTTCTAAGGTAGAAGGCCGCCTGTCTCGCAGCCATTCCTTCCCTTGCTGTTCCATGCCATTATAAAAATGTTCTAAGAGAAACAATTGTAAAATTTCCTCCCCAGTCACCGCTTTACTTCCGCTCAGCCAGTGATTTGCCGCTCTCCGCATTCGGTGCGCCCATTCCATATGGGTATCGTTAGGCTTCTTTTCCGTGCCCCGAAACTGTCGGCGATACGTGTCCGGAGTTACAGCGTACCGTCGCAACAGTGTCTCCTTAACTAGCTCATACTGTGTCACTTCCTCAGCACCCAGAGTACGAAAGGCTTCCAGGGCTCGCCCGGATAGTTTCCCAGACAATATCGTGGGCCACTCTCTGTTGGGAATCTGGTGCAGGGCACATTGCCTTTCGAAGTCCGCCAAATATTCATCAATCCCTGTCTCGCTCTCTAGGAAGGGTCGAAATGCCGCATAGGGTATCTTGGGCCTCCCAGCATTTTCGACAGGGATGATTACCTGCGGGGCTTCAGCATTGCGGTGTGCATTCGCTAGGTTGAGTTCGTGGGCTCGAGTCTCTCGTATATCCTCGTCCGCCTCTGCCATCAACTGCTGTACCAATTCCATGGAGGGGTTCGGCCCGTATAATGAGAGCCTTTCCCGAACAATCCTGGTTTTTTCGTCACTAATCGTGGTCGGTGTTTCCGCCATTGTGAAGCTCTGATCCAGTTCGGTCAATTCTGCGATCAGCTCTCTCCTCGGCCGGTTGCTGGCGTACCCCCCTCTGCTTTCAAGTAAATCCTTTTGGGTTGTACGCTTCAATTTTTCGTAAGCGCTCTCCATCCGTTCTGTACCTCTCCTAGGAAATCCAGGAAAATCCCGCCGCTGCCGCCAAATGTTACGGTTACCCTTAGTCTCGCTGAGAGATGGACCGCTTAGTAGCCTGGATCCCTATTGCTAAAGAGGGGAGAAGCTGCTTTCCATAGTATTCTATATGAGTCTCGCAAATATAGAATAATCTCCCTTAGCTGCAGTACCGCTAGGATACCCTTCTGCCCACAAAAACGAGTCAACGCTGCGATTGAGGGTCAAACAAGAACTCAGGACTGGGATGCCCAGCCTGCTTTTTATTAAGGTTACATGCACACAGGGCACTCCCAGGGGGAGAGGGGGGGAAGCACAAAATCCCCCATCACACATTTAGATAGAGAGCACTGTCCTTTGACAGGCCACAATAGGATTACAGTACTTAAGATAACAAGTTTACAAGTTCATCTTATCAATTAGCAGTCTGGCTCCAGAGGTGATTAGACAATAGTTTCTAAAAGCTGAAAAAAAAAGAGTTAACTCTTTATGAAATGATACTTGTTACGGTTTTCTTGGAGCCCTTCTTAGGCGCTGGCTTGCTGGTTCAGGCATTGCTGCTGGGAAATAAGCTCTTCACAACAAAATAACTAATGCTTCTGTAACACCATCCAAATCTAATTTCTCTGAGGCTGACTGCCTGGAGACTGAACGCTTGATTTTATCAAAGCGTGGTTTCTCCGAGTCAGTCATTGATACCTTAATTCAGGCACGAAAGCCTGTCACCAGGAAAATCTATCATAAGATATGGCGTAAATATCTTTATTGGTGTGAATCCAAGGGCTACTCATGGAGTAAGGTCAGGATTCCCAGGATATTATCTTTTCTCCAAGAAGGATTGGAGAAATGGTTGTCAGCTAGTTCCTTAAAGGGACAGATTTCTGCGCTATCTATTCTTTTGCACAAGCGTCTGGCGGATGTCCCAGACGTTCAGGCATTTTGTCAGGCTTTAGTTAGAATCAAGCCTGTGTTTAAACCTGTTGCTCCACCTTGGAGCTTAAATTTGGTTCTTAAAGTTCTTCAAGGGGTTCCGTTTGAACCTCTTCATTCCATAGATATCAAACTTTTATCTTGGAAAGTTCTTTTTTTGGTAGCTATTTCCTCGGCTCGTAGAGTTTCCGAGTTATCTGCCTTACAATGTGATTCCCCTTATCTGATTTTCCATGCAGATAAGGTAGTTTTGCGTACCAAACCTGGGTTTTTACCTAAGGTAGTATCTAATAAGAATTCTACTAGAGCTGTGGCTTCCACATGGGCCTTTAAAAATGAGGCTTCTGTTGAACAGATTTGCAAGGCGGCGACTTGGTCTTCGCTTCATACTTTTTCAAAATTCTACAAATTTGATACTTTTGCTTCTTCGGAGGCTATTTTTGGGAGAAAGGTTTTACAGGCAGTTGTTCCTTCTGTTTAAGTACCTGCCTTGTCCCTCCCTTCATCCGTGTACTTTAGCTTTGGTATTGGTATCCCACAAGTAATGGATGATCCGTGGACTGGATACACCTTACAAGAGAAAACATAATGAATAATTATATTGTAGCTATTTTAGGATTTATATTTATTTTACAGGCAACTTTGTATTTATTTTAACTAGGTACAATAGCTATTAAATAGTTATTAACTATTTAATAGCTACCTAGTTAAAATAATTACAAAATTACCTGTAAAATAAATCCTAACCTAAGTTACAATTAAACCTAACACTACACTATCAATAAATTAATTAAATAAACTACCTTCAATTACCTACAAATAAATCAACTAAACTAAATTACAAAAAAAAAAAACACTAAATTACAAAAAAACCCCACTAAATTACAAAAAATAAAAAAAGATTACAAGAATTTTAAACTAATTACACTTACTCTAAGCCCCCTAAAAAAATAACAAAGCCCCCCAAAATAAAAAAATGCCCTACCCTATTCTAAAATAAAAAGTTAACAGCTCTATTACCTTACCAGCCCTTAAAAGGGCTTTTTGCGGGGCATGCCCCAAAGAAATCAGCTCTTTTGCCTGTAAAAAAAAACATACAATACCCCCACAACATTACAACCCACCACCCACATACCCCTAATCTAACCCACCCAAACCCCCCTTAAAAAACCTAACACTAAGCCCCTGAAGATCTCCCTACCTTGTATTCACCCAGCCGGGTATCACCGATCCTTCCAGAAGAGGGTCCGAAATCTTCATCCTATCCGGCAAGAAGAGGTCCTCCAGAGGGTCCGAAGTCTTCATCCTTTCCGGCAAGAAGAGGTCCTCCAGAGGGTCCAAAGTCTTCATCCAGGCGGCATCTTCTATCTTCTTCCATCCGGAGCGGAGCGGATCCATCTTGAAGCAGCCGACGCGGAGCCATCCTTCCTCACCGACGGACTAACGACGAATGAAGGTTCCTTTAAATGACGTCATCCAAGATGGCGTCCCTCGAATTCCGATTGGCTGATAGGATTCTATCAGCCAATCGGAATTAAGGTAGGAAAAATCTGATTGGCTGATTGAATCAGCCAATCAGATTGAAGTTCAATCCGATTGGCTGATTGGATCAGCCAATCAGATTGAGCTCGCATTCTATTGGCTGATCGGAACATAGAAGATGCCGCCTGGATGAAGACTTTGGAGGACCTCTTCTTGCTGGATAGGATGAAGACTTCGGACCCTCTGGAGGATCTTCTTCCCGGATAGGATGAAGACTTCGGACCCTCTTCTGGACGGATCGGTGATACCCAGCTGGGTGAATACAAGGTAGGGAGATTGTCAGGGGCTTAGTGTTAGGTTTTTTAAGGGGGGTTTGGGTGGTTTAGATTAGGGGTATGTGGGTGGTGGGTTGTAATGTTGGGGGGGGTATTGTATGTTTTTTTTTACAGGCAAAAGAGCTGATTTCTTTGGGGCATGCCCCGCAAAAGGCCCTTTTAAGGGCTGGTAAGGTAATAGAGCTGTTAACTTTTTATTTAAGAATAGGGTAGGGCATTTTTTTATTTTGGGGGGCTTTGTTATTTTTTTAGGGGGCTTAGAGTAGGTGTAATTAGTTTAAAATTCTTGTAATCTTTTTTTATTTTTGTAATTTAGTGGGGGTTTTTTTTGTAATTTAGTTTAGTTGATTTAATTGTAGGTAATTGTAGGTAGTTTATTTAATTAATTTATTGATAGTGTAGTGGTTTAGTGTAAAGGTTTAATTGTAACTTAGGTTAGGATTTATTTTACAGGTAATTTTGTAATTATTTTAACTAGGTAGCTATTAAATAGTTAATAACTATTTAATAGCTATTGTACCTAGTTAAAATAAATACAAAGTTGCCTGTAAAATAAATATAAATCCTAAAATAGCTACAATATAATTATTCGTTATATTGTAGCTATATTAGGGTTTATTTTACAGGTAAGTATTTAGCTTTAAATAGGATTAATTTATTTAATAAGAAATAATTTATTTCATTAGATTTAAATTATATTTAATTTAGGGAGGTGTTAGGGTTAGGGTTAGACTTAGCTTTAGGGGCTAATACATTTATTATAGTAGCGGTGAGGTCTGGTCGGCAGATTTGGGGTTAATACTTGAAATTAGGTGTTGCCGATGTTAGGGAGGGCAGATTAGGGGTTAATAAAATTTATTATATGGTTTGCGAGGCGGGAGTGAGGCGGTTTAGGGGTTAATACATTTATTATAGTGGCGGCGAGGTCCGGTCGGAAGATTAGGGTGTAGATAAGGTAGCAGCGACGTTGGGGGGGGCAGATTAGGGGTTAATAAATATAATGTAGGTGTCGGCGACGTTGGGGGCAGCAGATTAGGGGTACATAGGGATAATGTAGGTGGCGGCGGTGTACGGAGCGGCAGATTAGGGGTTAATAATAATATGCAGGGGTCAGCGATAGCGGGGGCGGCAGATTAGGGGTTAATAAGTGTAAGGTTAGGGGTGTTTAGACTCAGGGTTCACGTTAGGGTGTTAGGTGCAGACTTAGGAGGTGTTTCCTCATAGGAAACAATAGGGCTGCGTTAGGAGCTGAACGCTGCTTTTTTGCAGGTGTTAGGTTTTTTTGCAGCTCAAACTGCCCTATTGTTTCCTATGGGGGATCGTGCACGAGCACGTTTTTCAAACTGGCCGCTACCGTAAGCAACGCTGGTATTGAGATTTGAAGTGGTGGTAAATTATGCTCTACGCTCCCTTTTTGGAGCCTAACGCAGCCCTTCAGAGAACTCTAAATACCAGCGTTATTTAAAAGGTGCGGGGGGGAAAAAACACGCGTAGCTAACGCACCCCTTTGGCCGCAAAACTCTAAATCTAGGTGTATAAAAATACATATATAATCATATGATTTTATAGAATTTAATTTTTAAGAACATCTATAATAATTATTTAAATTAATTATTAATATTTTTCAATATTTTATATTTAATTTTATACATAACACCTTAATATAAATCATGCCGCACATGAATAATTAGTGTACTCCTGTCGGGTTTTGCGCACATATTCTATATGAATATATAAAGCTATAGAAATATAAAGATATATAGAGGCATATTTTATTAAAAATACAAAGAACATTTTCCCCTATGTGAAGAACATTGGGATGTGAAATATTTACAGTAAATACACAGTAAAACACATGATTAAATATTAGAATTGAATAAAAATTATGTTTTATGTTTAAATGTGTTTGAGTGCAAAGGATACCAAAGTATGTATATGTAAGTGTGTGTCTTTATGTGTTTATATGTTTATGTATGTGTGTATATACAAGTGAAACTAGAAAAATTAGAATATCGTGCAAAAGTTCATTTATTTCACCAATGCAACTTAAAAGGTGAAACTAATATATGAGATGGACTCATTACATGCAAAGCAAGATAGTTCAAGCTGTGATTTGTCATAATTGTGATGATTATGGCTTACAGCTCATGAAAACCCCAAATCCACAATCTCAGGAAATTAGAATATTACATGCAATCAATAAAACAAGGATTGTACATACCTGTAGAACAATATCGGACCTCTGAAAAGTATAAGCATGCATACTGTATGTACTCAGTACTTGGTTTGGGCCCCTTTTGCAGCAATTACTGCCTCAATGCGGTGTGGCATGGAAGCTATCAGCCTGTGGCACTGCTGAGGTGTTATGGAAGACCAGGATGATTCAATAGCAGCCTTCAGGTCTTCTGCATTGTTTGGTTTCATGTCTCTCATCTTTCTCTTGGCAATGCCCCATAGATTCTCTATGGGGTTCAGGTCAGACGAGTTTGCTGGCCAATCAAGCACAGTAATCCCACGGTCATTGAACCAGGTTTTGGTGCTTTTGGCAGTGTGGGCATCTCCTGGTAGCTGGCTGCGTTGACCCTGGACTTAATGAAGCACGGTGGACCAACACCAGTAGATGACATGGCTCCCCAAATCAACACAGACTGTGGAAACTTCACACTGGACTTCAAGCATCTTGCAGTGTGTGCCTCTCCATTCTTCCGCCATACTCTGGGTCCTTGGTTTCCAAAAGAGATGCAAAATTTGCTCTCATCAGAAAAGAGGACTTTGGACCACTGAGCAACAGACCAAGTCTGTTTTTCTTTAGCCCAGGTAAGACGCTTCTGACGTTGTTTGTTGTTCAAGAGTGGCTTGACAAGAGGAATACGACATTTGAAGCCCATGTCCAGGATCCGTCTGTGTGTGGTGGCTCTTGTGAAAGTCCCCAACACTTTTGAATGGCCTATTCCTGACAATCCTCTCCAGGTTGCGGTCATCCCTGCTGCTTGTGCACATTTTTTGTTCCACACTTTTCCCTTCCACATAACTTTCTATTAATGTGCTTTGATACAGCACTTTGGGAACATCCAACTTCTTTTGCAATTACCTTTTGAGGCTTTCCCTCCTTATGGAGGGTGTCAATGATGGTTTTCTGCACAACTGTCAGGTCAGCAGTCTTTCCCATGATTGTGATTCCTACTGAACCAGTAAGAGAGTAAGAGAGGACACTCCTTTACCATTGCCACCTAGACCTCCAAAGAAACAGATCCAACAGATGTGGAACAGAGTTTCTAAAGATGCGACACCCAACAGAAGGGTCAGAGACCAACCGAGAGAAGACCCAGACCTGCAAACCCAAGCTGCAACTAATGGATGAAGAGAGCCGCTATCCATACTTCATCAACTTAAAGGGACACTCAATCAAAATTAAACTTTCATTATTCAGATAGAGCATTTTAAACAACTTTCCAATTTACTTCCATTAACTAAATGTGCACAGTCTCCTACTGAACATGTGCAAGAATAAGTGTGTATGCATTTGTGAATGGCTGATGTCTGTCACTGTCAGGGATCAGGTTGTTTCTACTCTTAATTGGATCACCAATCATATTCTGACAACGCCTATATAACACCTGAATACCTAACTAACCTTGCTTAGTATTTTGTTTCTCCTTGCCAGAGCAACACTGAGCCTTTTCCTTGAGACTTCCTAGTTTCACTGGATATTCATTATCTAACTGAACTCTCCTTAACAAAGCTTGTTTGTTTTCCTATACAGGAGGAATTGTTGCCGAACTACTAAAGAACCTAATCATACAATTAATTCAAAACCTCTCACAGCCTGGAATCTCTAACACAGGACCTACTTCTGGACAGCTTTATTACAAACACAGGATAACTAACCGTATCTGTAGTAAGTGTGCCTTTTAACCTGGAAACTTGTCAGCTCTCCGGTTATCTCTCCCCTGCTCTCTCACAGCGTTCAACCGCTGACGTCACTCTGACAGCCTGCAACTCCTCTCGCTGTTCAGACAGGAAGTATCTGGATTGCTGCCAGTTTTCGTACAGACACCGGAGTTTCACTGCCACATAACAAGACACTGTGAGTACTTAGCAAACTTTTCTATTAAGTTGTCAACTGTACTCCATCTGAGTATTACATTACAAGAGTTATCTGGGACATTTTGTTTATTTGAAACACTGCTTCAAACTTGTGATCTGTTTGGATTAATCAATTGAACTGTCATTTCCTGTGTATCTCAGCTGCTAATTTCTAAGAAGTATACCAATTCCTGTTCATGACTTTAATCATATTAAGGCAATATTGTCTCCTGTTCTTCAATAAGGACAAAAGAGACATCTAATAACGTTACCAGTCAGTATATCCTGACTTCTGTATTGAATAATAACTTACACTGTTCTATGTGGATTCACTTTGAAGCTAGTGTTTCCTTTCTTGAATAGTGTTACATTTACCTCTATTCAATTGATAGAGAATTCTAGTTGATCTGCCGATTTCTGACAGTCACATGGTACGTGTATGCATTTGTGATTGGCTGATGGCTGTCACATGGTACAGGGGGAGTGGAAAAAGACATACCGGTAACTTTTAAAATTGTCACAAAAAAAATCTACTACTCATTTGAAGTTCAGACTAAGTGATATTGCATTATCTTGTTATCTTGCATTTGTTGATTATACAAATCGACTGTGTTGACTGGTCCTTTAAACACATGGGATTTGTTTACAAACTTTTTTCAGCTGGATATTTACCGGAACTCTTTGGTCATTGCCCAAGAAATATAATATTAAGATGGAGAGTCCACGTTCCATTCACAAACTATAAGATTTGTGGGGGTCTAACTTTTGAAGTATGCTGATGTAGGGGTATCCAACTACTGCTGAAATATGGAGTCTATAGGAACCCCTCACCATAGAGTTAATTTAAATTTGTTATTGTTACAAAAGGTTTAGAAGCTACCCCTGTTGGGGATAGCAAAATTAAGTTTCAAGTTTAGTCTATATTATTTACATAGGGTTCTGTCACACTATATCCCCAAGACCACAGGAGACTACTGTTATATTCCAGGATCACATTGGCCCACTATGGGTAATGAGGAGTCCTCAACATACCTAAACCCATAAGGTTGAGTTAATTGGAACCCTTCACCTTAGAGTTAATAGAAATTTGTTATTGCTACAAAAGGTTTAGAAGGTTCCCATACTGGGGAATGCAATATTAAATCTCAAGTGCATTCTGTATTAACTACATAGGGCTCTGATACACTATCTCCCCAAGAGCATGGAAGACCATTGATACATTTTAGGATAACATTGACCCATTGGGAGTAATGTGGAGTATTCAGCATTCTTTTCTCTATACAGTTCTGGGCCCCCCTAAATTAATACCAGGAGCTCTATGTTATATACTAGACATAAGCTATTATACTCATTGCGCCTATCCCATGGCATTGTTCTAATGATACCCCATACAGATATAGATTCATATATCAGCAACCCTCTGTGAAATAAGAATTAAGTTTGCAGATTTCTGATTGGTGACTGGAATTACTATAATAACCTGTGTTGGCTAAATTATTTATACACCATTAAACCACTAAGTATTGTATACGGAAAAATTGAGTATCTCATACTGATTCTACTGTTACTTTTTGTTTGTATGTTTATTAATAATATGCTTCTCTCTTTTCTAGCTGTTCTCTCTTTATCTCTGAACACTTGCGGGGGCATGAATGCCGGGTTCTGGTGGTGGGCGGTGGGAGGACTGAGCAATTTGGCTTATAATGACAGGTACACCAAGTATTATTTAGCCTGGTATCACATTACTTAGGCACTCACTTGCTGTCATTCAAAATAATTTCACATAACGTGAGGGGCCTTCACTCTCATGTCAAACGGAAAAAAGCTATTGCAGACTACAAAAGCATACAGGCACATATTATTATGTTACAAGAGACCCACTTTACCTCCACACGGAACCCAAAGTATTGGGACTCGGCTTTTCCAATCCAATACCACTTATTTGGCCAGAAGAAACAGAGAG
This sequence comes from Bombina bombina, assembly GCF_027579735.1. Classification (NCBI taxonomy): domain Eukaryota; kingdom Metazoa; phylum Chordata; class Amphibia; order Anura; family Bombinatoridae; genus Bombina; species Bombina bombina. Next base: position 75,692,398 of record NC_069501.1, on the reverse strand, counting down.
GGGTCTCTATTATTTTACATGCGTCCCTCAATTTCCAAGAAGAAGAGGTAGTCAGGGACTCAGAAGGTAGATTCATAATTCTTAAAGGGAAAATACATGGCAACACAGTAGTGCTAGGGAATATACTGTACATGCCCCAAATGAGAATCAGGGACATTTTATGTCCAAAATCAGTAAATTACTGACCTCATGGAAAAAATACAAAATTATTCTGGGTGGGGACTTTAACCTAAAACTTAATGATAAAATTGATAGATCCCCCCAACAGGTACATCTCCCAAAAATTTTTTGAGCGATTTCATACTAGACCATAATCTGATAGATGTTTGGAGAATCCATAATCTGGGAGTTAAAAACTATACATATTACTCTGCGGCTCATAATTCCTTTTCCAGGATCGATTATATCTTTGCTAGCCAAATTTTATGCCCATTAATGACATGCTAATATAGCGCAAACTAGCTGGTCTGATCACTCTATTGTGGAAATTTTGCTGAGTGGCTTTTTTAACCCCTCCAGGGACAGTTCTTGGTCCCTAGACCCATCCCTATTAAGAAATGAGATATGTCAGAAGCTCACGCAACAAATTAGACACTTTTGGTCAGATAACAAAAATTCAACGCCCAATCTTCTATATATCTGGGGAGCATTCAAAGCTTTCCTTAGGGGAATCTTAATTCAGGAAAAATCAAACATAAGTAAACTTAAAAAACAGCTAATTGAGGAAAAGAAGCTGGAGATTGAATATTTTAATAGAAAACATATCATAACCAGAAACCCCAATTTAGCTAACATAATTAAAACTAAGAAAGCAGAACTAGACACATTGCTTGATGAAGAGATTTTAGCCTCACTGAGGATTATTGATGCACAATACTTTGTTTACGCTAATAAGCCTGACCAAATTTTGGCCAGGAAAATTAGAAACATCACCAGATCAACCTCTATCTCCAAATCCAGTTGCCATCAGGTTTGATAACTAATAATCCTTCCCATATCGCTAACCTTTGCCGACTTTTATCAATCTTTATACAGACTACCAAAGAACCAGTCAGACTCTAGAATAAATAAAATACAAACATTCTTAAACAATTGTCATCTTCCTCAACTAGAAATAGCCATAGCAATAAAACAGCTCAAAAGTAATAAAGCCCTGGGTCCCGATGGATATTCAGGGAGCTTTTATAAAAGGTTTTCAATCGAACTTATCCCTCATCTGGTTGAATCATTTAATCACATAATGGGAGCAGGTATTATCCCAACCGAATTACTAATAGCTCGATAGTCCCTAAACCAGGCAAGGACAAATTACACTGTAAAAATTACAGGCCAATTTTACTTATTAATTTAGACCTTAAGCTTCTTACTAAAATACTTGCCACTAAATTAAATCTGCATATACCTAAATTAATTTCAAATGATCAAGTAGGGTTTATTAATGTTCGTAGGGTTATTGATTATTACTTGATTGACTTTGCAACAAATGCAAGAGTGCCTTCTCTGTTCCTATCTTTGGATGCAGAGAAGGCATTCAATAGAATTCATTTGGACTACATGTTTGAAACCCTGTCACAATTTGGAATTTCTGGGCCATTCGCTAAAAACCATACAAGCCATTTATACTAGCCCGTCTGCATACCTCAGAGTAGCAGGATACCAATCCAAAAGAATTAGCATCCACAACGGCACCAGACAAGGGTGTCCCTTGTTGCCCTTGTTGTTTGCCATATGCATTGAACTTCTATCCATTAGCATTAGAAATCATAAAGACATTGCCGGTGTAACAGTAGGTAAAAATGAACACAAATTATCCTTATTTGCAGACAAAATTATATTAACAATTAGCAAACCACTACTATCGCTACCAATTTTATACGGCCTTCTACTAAACTTTGGAACCTTGTCTGGTTATAGAGTTAACAATGACAAATGCGAGGCGATTGAGGTGCATCTCCCTATTTATACAAAAAAACTATTAGAAATAAATTTCAATTTCAAATGGGCCACTCAGGCGATCAAATACCTTGGAGTTTCAATTCCATATAATCTGAGAGATTTGTATAAACTTAACTATTCCCCCCTTTATAAATATCTCCATAAAGAAATGAAAACCTGGGGCACATACAAGATATCATTCTATGGGAAAATGGTTGTTAGCAAGATGGTAATACTCCCAAAACAATTATATCTGGTTAATGTTCCCTCAAGAGATATCAAAAACTTTCAGAAACATATCCTTGAATTTATTTGGTCCAATAAAAAAGCAAGGATCAATAGGGACACCCTCCTAAAAAAACAAGGAGCAGGGAGGACTAGGGGTACCTGATCTCCAGGTTTACTTTAATGCTGCTAGACTAGCTCAAACAGCGCACCTACATAACTCTGAAAGCGAGTTAGCATGGGTCCAATAGGGGAGTGATATGTTAAATTTTAATCCAATTTATAAGATGTTCTGGACACCTAAAAAAGACAGACAAGATTCCTGGACAAAATACGTATCACTCGCACATACTTTGGGTCTATGGGATAATTTCCAAAACAAATATAATTTAATTCCTAGGGGCTCACCTCTGATACCTTTGGCTGTTTTTCCAGGTAGCTATGGTAACAAGACTAGCAAAATTTTGGCTAATAAGAGCTTATATAGAATAGCTGGTATGCTACGAGATACCGATGCCCTCTCATTTGAGCAATACAATGACCTCCCACCCTCCACACCACACTCCTGGTTTCACTACTTTCAGTTAAAATCCAGAATAGACGAAGTCCGTAGACCTGGAGACCCATACAGTCCCACACTGTTTGAAAAACTATGTAGCTCCACAACCAGGATTAGGGGTGCAATTTCCATTCTATATAAGTTTCTGTGTGCAGGCCAATGATCAGCCAATCGTAATTTTATTTAGATTTATTGTAATTATATTTAAGTTAGGGGGGGTTAGGGTTAGGGTTAGACTTAGACTTAGGGGTTAATACATTTAATATAGTGGCGGCGACGTTGGGGTCGGCAGATTAGGGCTTAATAAATGTAGGTAGGTGTCAGCGATGTTAGGGCCAGCAGATTAGGGGTTAATATTTCAATAGTGTTTGCGATGCGGGAGTGCAGTGGTTTAGGGTTAATATATTTATTATAGTGGCGGCGATGTCCGGTTCGGCAGATTAGGGGTTCAAATTTTTATTTTAGTGTTTGCGATGTGGGGGGGCCTCGGTTTAGGGGTTAATAAGTAGTTTATGGGTGTTAGTGTACTTTTTAGCACTTTAGTTAAGAGTTTTATGCTACGGCGTTGTAGTGTAAAACTCTTAACTACTGACTTTAAAATGCGGTACCAGGCTTGACAGGAGAGGGTCTACCGCTCACTTTTGGTTAGACTCGTAATACCGGCGTTATGCAAGTCCCATTGAAAATATAGGATACGCAATTGACGTAAGTGGATTTGCAGTATTTCCGAGTCTGGCCAAAAAAGTGAGCGGTGAGCCTGTCATTTCAAGACTCGTAATACCAGCGGGCGTTAAAAAGCAGCGTTGGGACCTCTCAACGCTGCTTTTTAACCCTAAAGCACAACTCGTAATCTAGCCGTACAGGAGGTAATCAACAAATATACTCCAGCCTGCTCCCTAAGGTCCAACAATGTTCTGCATCTTCTATTATCACCTCTTCTCATGCTAGACTGCAGGGCTTCTTTTAGGTGGCACCAACCCACTGGAATGCTCTCCCTTGCACTATGTGACTTTTCCCTGATCTGTCCTCCAATTTAAATGCTCTCTAAATATATTTTTGTTGAGGAAGCCTACAACCCAACTCAGTAGCAAATTAAAGGGACAGTATACACTCATTTTCATATAACTGCATGTAATAGACACTACTATAAAGAATAAGATGCACAGATAGTGATATAAAAATCTAGTATAAAACTGTTTAAAGGGACAGTCAACACCAGCATTTTTGTTGTTTTAAAAGATAGATAATCCCTTAATTACCAATTCCCCAGTTTTTCATAACCAACACAGTTATAATTATACACTTTTTACCTCTGTAATTACCTTGTATCTAAGCCTCAGCAGACTGCCCCCTCATTTCAGTGCTTTTGACAGACTTGCATTTTAGCCAATCAGAGCTGTCTCCATGGTAAAGTCACGTGCAAGAGCTCAATGTTATCTATATGAAACATGTGAACTAATGCCCTCTAGTGGTGAAAAACTATCAAAATGTATTTAGATTAGAGGTGGACTTCAATTAGCATATGAACCTCCTAGGTTTAGCTTTCAACTAAGAATACCAAAAGAACAAAGCAAAATTGGTTATAAAAGTAAATTGGAAAGTTGCTTAAAATTACATGCCCTATTTGAAACATGAAAGTTTTTTTTGGACTGGGACTTGACTGTCCCTTTAAAAACTTATTTAGAAGCTCTCAGTTTAGCTCTGTTGAAAAGGTAGCTGGAAAGTCCACTGCAAGTGGGAAATAAGACCCTCCCCTTATTTTGCATATGAAAAAACCCTTTACACAAACAGGAGCAAGCTGGAGAAGGTAGCTGACTGTACTCTCATAAAACTTTGGGACTTGTTTAGGAGTCTGAAAATCAGAGCAATGTTATTTAAACATAAGCAAAACTATACATTTTTTATGTTGAAATATTTTTATTGAAGCATTTCCATTTGAACAGATAATGTTGCATTAATAAATGGACCTTTACAAAGTACAATATGAATTAACAACTTACTCAACACAGTGAATATGATAGTATAGAATTGTACACTGTCCACATGCCAAGTCTATGAGGGTTGTCTGACTTGGTCCAGTATCCTGAAACAGTAGTAAACTTCCGGTATTTTCAAATTAACATTTATAGTAGTAATAAAAGAGGAAATATGATAGAAGTTCAGAGAGTGGAGAAGAGAGAAAAGAAGACAGAGAGAGGAAGAGAAAGAGCTGTGGTGAACATTCGCGGAATCTGCCTCTAGTTTTATCTATGTCTTAACAGACCCGATTTCCAACACACCTTCTCGTCTGCATTCTAACAGTATCTTCCCAAACTATTCATTCTTCCCAGACCTTTAAGAACTCATTTCTATTGTCTAATAAAGAGGCTGCAATGCTGGCCATTTGATGATAGTATTTAATTTTGTTTAGTATAACATCGTAGTGAGGGATCGAAGTTTTCCAATATTTTGCTATAACTGTTCTAACAGCAGTACATATGATACCCACTAGCTTTAAAGAATGCCTCTGGAGTCCTTCAATGGGGAAGTGTAGGAGGGCTTAATCCATATTTAGTGCAATCTGTTTGTTGACTATTTTACTCAGTAGCTCAGAGGTAGCTACCCATACTTTGGCACTGTTCGGGCACTCCCACCACATGTGAATGTAAGTACCTTCAACTTGACAACCTCAGTAACACCGGGGTGAACTAGCGATGTCTGTGTCTAAATCTGCTTGGGTGAATATACCATCTATATACAACCTTTATATTGCTTTCTTTCAGATTTGTGCTGATGGAGCAAGCCAAGCCATTTTGGATTATGTCCGCCCATTCTTTAATATCTCTAGAGAGGTTGACCTCTCCTTCCCATTTAAGTTTAACTTCTCTGATCATTCCCATCAGCCATTCGGAATTAAGGTAGAAAAAATCCTATTGGCTGATGCAATCAGCCAATAGGATTGAACTTCAATCATATTGGCTGATCCAATCAGTCAATAGGATTGAGCTGGCATTCTATTGGCTGTTCCAATCAGCCAATAGAATGCAAGCTCAATCCTATTGGCTGATTGCTTCAGCCAATAGGATTTTTTCTACCTTAATTCCGAATGGCTGATGGGAATGATCAGAGAAGTTAAACTTAAATGGGAAGGAGAGGTCAACCTCTCTAGAGATATTAAAGAATGGGCGGACATAATCCAAAATGGCTTGGCTTGCTCCATCAGCACAAATTGAAGGGACGCCATCTTGGATGACGTCATTTAAAGGAACCTTCATTCAGTCGTTGGATGAAGAAAGAAGAGGATGCTCCGCGTCGGATGTCTTAAAGATGGACCCGCTCCACGCCGGATGGATGAAGCTAGAAGATGTCATCTGGATGAAGACTTCTGCCCATCTGGAGGACCTCTTCTGCCCGGCTTGGATGAAGACTTCTGCCCGGTTGGGTGAAGACGTCTCACGGTAGGGTGATCTTCAAGGGGTTAGTGTTAGGTTTTTTTAAGGGGGGATTGGGTGGGTTTTAGAGTAGGGTTGGTTGTGTGGGTGGTGGGTTTTAATGTTGGGGGGGTATTTGTAATTTTTTTTTACAGGTAAAAGAGCTGATTACTTTGGGGCAATGCCCCGCAAAAGGCCCTTTTAAGGGGTATTTATAATTTAGTGTAGGGTAGGGCTTTTTTTTATTTTGGGGGGCTTTTTTATTTTGTTAGGAGGATTAGAGTAGGTGTAATAAGTTTAAAAATCTTGTAATTATTTTATTATTTTCTGTAATTTAGTGGGGTTTTTTTTCGTACTTTAGATATTTTTTTTAAATTGTAATTAATTGTATTTAGTTTAGGTAATTAATTTAATTATAGTGTAGTGTTAGGTGTAATTGTAACTTAGGTTAGGTTTTATTTTACAGTTAAATTTGTCTTTATTTTAACTAGGTAGTTATTAAATAGTTAATAACTATTTAATAACTATTGTACCTAGTTAAAATAAATACAAAATTGCCTGTAAAATAAAAATAAACCCTAAGATAGCTACAATGTAACTATTAGCTATATTGTAGCTATCTTAGGGTTTATTTTATAGGTAAGTATTTAGTTTTAAATAGGAATAATTTAGTGAATTGTATTAATTTTATTTAGATTTATTTAAATTAAATTTAAGTTGGGGGGGTTAGGGTTAGACTTAGATTTAGGGGTTAATAACTTTATTATAGTGGTGGCAACATTGGAGGCTGCAGATAAGTGGTTAATAAATATAATGTAGGGTTTGGTGATGTTGGGGCAGCAGATTAGGGGTTAATAAGTGTAATATTAGGGGTGTTTAGACTCGGGGTTCATGTTAGGATGTTAGGTGTAGACATAAAAAGTATTTCCCCATAGGAATCAATGGGGCTGCGTTAGGAGCTTTACACTACTTTTTTGCAGGTGTTTTTTTCAGCCGGCTCTCCCCCATTGATTCCTATGGGGAAATCGTGCACGAGCACGTTTTTCCTGCTCACCGCTACCGTAAGCAGTGCTGGGATTGAGGTGAGATGTGGAACTAAATTTTGCTATTCGCTCACTTTTTTGCGGTTAACTCCGGGTTTCTAAAAACCCGTAATACCAGCGTTGTCTGCAAGTGAGCGGTGAGCATAAACTGCTCGTTAGCACCGCACCGCTGTTAACGCAAAACTCGTAATCTAGGTGGTAGTTTCTCACTTCAAGGCAAATCCTTTTTTACAGAACTTGCACCAGATACCTGACCTCACCCAACCCGGCCACTAACCTCTCCCACCTCTGTCCCAGAAAGTTTATGGAGATTTCAGGAGGTAAACTGTTTGTAGTCTTCTTCTAGGATGGCCACATAGCTTGCCAAAAAAGCATAATCTAATCATAACTGATGTGCATTTCAGGCTTTACTATACAGAACCTTTAAATAACATACTAATTTCCTTTATAGATTACTCTTACTTTATCCTAATGAGCTATATGTTTAATGGGCTTAACATTTCCAATTAAAAATATTTAAAGGGACATTGCATTGCAAACATGGCTTACATTGCTAGTACAAGCTTACTATGGCCTAGATTTGGAGTTTGGCAGTAGCCGTGAAAACCAGTGTTAGAGGCTCCTAACGCTGGTTTTAGGCTACCTCCGGTATTTGGAGTCACTCAAAAAAGGGTCTAACGCTCACTTTTCAGCCGCAACTTTTCCATACCGCAGATCCCCTTACGTCAATTGCGTATCCTATCTTTTCAATGGGATTTTTCTAACTCCGGTATTTAGAGTCGTGTCTGAAGTGAGTGTTAGAAATCTAACGACAAAACTCCAGCCGCAGAAAAAAGTCAGTAGTTAAGAGCTTTTTGGGCTAACGCCGGTTCATAAAGCTCTTAACTACTGTACTCTAAAGTACACTAACACCCATAAACTACCTATGTACCCCTAAACCGAGGTCCCCCCACATCGCCGCCACTCGATTAAATTTTTTTAACCCCTAATCTGCCGACCGCCACCTACGTTATACTTATGTACCCCTAATCTGCTGCCCCTAACACCGCCGACCCCTGTATTATATTTATTAACCCCTAATCTGCCCCCCACAACGTCGCCGCCAGCTACTTACAATGATTAACCCCTAATCTGCCGACCGCAAAGCGCCGTCACCTACATTATAGCTATGTACCCCTAATCTGCTGCCCCTAACACCGCCGACCCCTATATTATATTTATTAACCCCTAATCTGCCCCCCTCAACGTCGCCTCCACCTGCCTACACTTATTAACCCCTAATCTGCCGAGCGGACCGCACCGCTACTATAATAAAGTTATTAACCCCTAATCCGCCTCACTAACCCTATAATAAATAGTATTAACCCCTAATCTGCCCTCCCTAACATCGCCGACACCTAACTTCAATTATTAACCCCTAATCTGCCGACCGGAGCTCACCGCTATTCTAATAAATGTATTAACCCCTAAAGCTAAGTCTAACCCTAACACTAACACCCCCCTAAGTTAAATATAATTTTAATCTAACGAAATTAATTAACTCTTATTAAATAAATTATTCCTATTTAAAGCTAAATACTTACCTGTAAAATAAACCCTAATATAGCTACAATATAAATTATAATTACATTGTAGCTATTTTAGGATTAATATTTATTTTAAAGGCAACTTTGTAATTATTTTAACCAGGTACAATAGCTATTAAATAGTTAAGAACTATTTAATAGTTACCTAGTTAAAATAATTACAAAATTACCTGTAAAATAAATCCTAACCTAAGTTACAATTAAACCTAACACTATACTATCATTAAATTAATTAAATAAAATACCTACAATTACCTACAATTAAACCTAACACTACACTATCAATACATTAATTAAATACAATATCTACAAATAACTACAATGAAATAAACTAACTAAAGTACAAAAAATAAAAAAGAACTAAGTTACAAAAAATAAAAAAATATTTACAAACATAAGAAAAATATTACAACAATTTTAAACTAATTACACCTACTCTAAGCCCCCTAATAAAATAACAAAGACCCCCAAAATAAAAAATGCCCTACCCTATTCTAAATTACTAAAGGTCAAAGCTCTTTTACCTTACCAGCCCTGAACAGGGCCCTTTACGGGGCATGCCCCAAGAAGTTCAGCTCTTTTGCCTGTAAAAAAAAACATACAATACCCCCCCCCAACATTACAACCCACCACCCACATACCCCTAATCTAACCCAAACCCCCCTTAAATAAACCTAACACTAAGCCCCTGAAGATCATCCTACCTTGTCTTCACCTCACCAGGTATCACCGATCCGTCCTGGCTCCAAAATCTTCATCCAACCCAAGCGGGGGCTGGCGATCCATCATCCGGTGGCTGAAGAGGTCCAGAAGAGGCTCCAAATTCTTCATCCTATCCGGGAAGAAGAGGCGATCCGGACCGGCAACCATCTTGATCCAAGCGGCATCTTCTATCTTCATCCGATGACGACCGGCTCCATCCTGAAGACCTCCACCGCGGACCCATCTTCTTCCGGCGACGTCCAACTGAAGAATGACGGTTCCTTTAAGGGACGTCATCCAAGATGGCGTCCCTCGAATTCCGATTGGCTGATAGGATTCTATCAGCCAATCGGAATTAAGGTAGGAATATTCTGATTGGCTGATGGAATCAGCCAATCAGAATCAAGTTCAATCCGATTGGCTGATCCAATCAGCCAATCAGATTGAGCTCGCATTCTATTGGCTGATCGGAACAGCCAATAGAATGCGAGCTCAATCTGATTGGCTGATTGGATCAGCCAATCGGATTGAACTTGATTCTGATTGGCTGATTCCATCAGCCAATCAGAATATTCCTACCTTAATTCCGATTGGCTGATAGAATCCTATCAGCCAATCGGAATTCGAGGGACGCCATCTTGGATGACGTCCCTTAAAGGAACCGTCATTCTTCAGTTGGACGTCGCCGGAAGAAGATGGGTCCGCGGTGGAGGTCTTCAGGATGGAGCCGGTCGTCATCGGATGAAGATAGAAGATGCCGCTTGGATCAAGATGGTTGCCGGTCCGGATCGCCTCTTCTTCCCGGATAGGATGAAGACTTTGGAGCCTCTTCTGGACCTCTTCAGCCACCGGATGATGGATCGCCAGCCCCCGCTTGGGTTGGATGAAGATTTTGGAGCCTGGACGGATCGGTGATACCTGGTGAGGTGAAGATAAGGTAGGATGATCTTCAGGGGCTTAGTGTTAGGTTTATTTAAGGGGGGTTTGTGTTAGATTAGGGGTATGTGGGTGGTGGGTTGTAATGTGGGGGGGGGGTATTGTATGGTTTTTTTTACAGGCAAAAGAGCTGAACTTCTTGGGGCATGCCCCGCAAAGGGCCCTGTTCAGGGCTGGTAAGGTAAAAGAGCTTTGACCTTTAGTAATTTAGAATAGGGTAGGGCATTTTTTATTTTGGGGGTCTTTGTTATTTTATTAGGGGGCTTAGAGTAGGTGTAATTAGTTTAAAATTGTTGTAATATTTTTCTTATGTTTGTAAATATTTTTTTATTTTTTGTAACTTAGTTCTTTTTTATTTTTTGTACTTTAGTTAGTTTATTTCATTGTAGTTATTTGTAGATATTGTATTTAATTAATGTATTGATAGTGTAGTGTTAGGTTTAATTGTAGGTAATTGTAGGTATTTTATTTAATTAATTTAATGATAGTATAGTGTTAGGTTTAATTGTGACTTAGGTTAGGATTTATTTTACAGGTAATTTTGTAATTATTTTAACTAGGTAACTATTAAATAGTTCTTAACTATTTAATAGCTATTGTACCTGGTTAAAATAATTACAAAGTTGCCTGTAAAATAAATATTAATCCTAAAATAGCTACAATGTAATTATAATTTATATTGTAGCTATATTAGGATTTATTTTACAGGTAAGTATTTAGCTTTAAATAGGAATAATTTATTTAATAAGAGTTAATTAATTTCGTTAGATTAAAATTATATTTAACTTAGGGGGGTGTTAGTGTTAGGGTTAGACTTAGCTTTAGGGGTTAATACATTTATTAGAATAGCGGTGAGCTCCGGTCGGCAGATTAGGGGTTAATAATTGAAGTTAGGTGTCGGCGATGTTAGGGAGGGCAGATTAGGGGTTAATACTATTTATTATAGGGTTAGTGAGGCGGATTAGGGGTTAATAACTTTATAATAATAGCGGTGCGGTCCGCTCGGCAGATTAGGGGTTAATAAGTGTAGGCAGGTGGAGGCGACGTTGTGGGGGGCAGATTAGGGGTTAATAAATATAATATAGGGGTCGGCGATGTTAGGGCAGCAGATTAGGGGTACATAGGGATAATGTAAGTAGCGGCGGTTTACGGAGCGGCAGATTAGGGGTTAATAATAATATGCAGGGGTCAGCGATAGCGGGGGCGGCAGATTAGGGGTTAATAAGTGTAAGGTTAGGGGTGTTTAGACTCGGGGTACATGTTAGGGTGTTAGGTGCAGACGTAGGAAGTGTTTCCCCATAGCAAACAATGGGGCTGCGTTAGGAGCTGAACGCGGCTTTTTTGCAGGTGTTAGGTTTTTTTTTCAGCTCAAACAGCCCCATTGTTTCCTATGGGGGAATCGTGCACAAGCACGTTTTTGAGGCTGGCCGCTTGCGTAAGCAACTCTGGTATCGAGAGTTGAAGCTGCGTTAAAAATGCTCTACGCTCCTTTTTTGGAGCCTAACGCAGCCTTTATGTGGACTCTCAATACCAGAGTTATTTTTATGGTGCGGCCAGAAAAAAGCCGGCGTTAGCTACGCGGGTCGTTACCGACAAAACTCTAAATCTAGCCGTAAGTGATTAACCCCAGCAAACACAAAGGTGATGTATTGCTGGAGAGCTGCAAGCTTTGCTGCTTTTAAGCAGAAAACAGCCAGTGATGGGCTTATTAGAATGTCCCTTTAACTAAGCCTCATAGCTGGCCCACACTGCTCACTAATGTTATTATTATTGTACTTTATTTATGAAGCGCCAACATATTTCGCAGCGCTGTCAATGGGGGGGTAGGCTTCCCTGAACAGAAAAGTCTTCAGGGGGCATTTAAAGGAAGAAAGATTAGGGCAAAACCTGACAGCACACTACTGCACAGCTCATTTCCCCATCATTAAAGCTGTGACACGCGGTAGTAACTGAGAAAACAATCAATGCTAAAGAAACTTTTTTTTATTCTTCAATTAACAAATAATTAACATTCACCTAGATTACAAGTTGTGCGTTCGTGTTTTAACGCTGAAAGAATGGTAATTTCAACGTTAAAACAGCACCTCAGCCATTACAAGTCTTGTCGGTATAGCTGTACCGCAAGCCTTTTAGTGTAACGCAACATCAGTCCTGCACTCGTAAAAAATACGTTTTTTCATGGGACTTCCATAGTGCTGCCATTACGAGTTTTGCGGTGAGGCTAAAAAACTTGCGTTCCAGCCTATTCTGACAAGATCCGTTTTGCAATCTGAAAGCAGAAGTAATGAGTTTTATGCAACAAAACTGTTAAATAAAATTCATAACTAAACTGTCACAAAGTGCACTAAACACCCATAAACTACCTATTAACCCTTAAACCGAGGCCCTCCCGCATCTCAAACACTATATTAATGTTATTAACCCCTTATCTGCCGCTCCCGACATCGCTGCTAGTATTAAAAATTATTAACCCCTATTCCACTGCTCAATGACATCGTCGCCACTATACTAAAGTTATTAACCCCCTAAACCGCCACCCTCCCGCATCGCAAACACTATTTAAATATTATTTACCCTAATCTGCCATCCGCCCACATCGCCCCCACTATACTAAAGTTATTAACCCCTAATTCTGCTGCCACTATAATAAACCTATTAACCCCTAAACTGAAAGCCCCCACAACTAAATATACTAAATAAACCTATTAATCCCTAAACCAAAAGCCCCCACATCACCATAAACTCATTTAAACTAGTAACCCCTAAACCTAGGCCCCCCTAACTTTATATTAAACTTACAATTTCCCTATCTTAAATTGAATTAAAACTTACCTGTAAAATTATAAAAACTAAGTTTAAACTAACAATTAAACTAATATAACTATTAAACTAACATTAAACTAACTACTAATTAAAGAAAACTGAAATACACATTACAAAAATCCTAACACTACTATAACAATTACAAAGTATCTAATTACAAAAAGATAAAAAATACTAAATGACAAAAAGTAACAAACACTAAATTACGAAAAATAACAAAAGAATTACACCTAATCTAAAAAACCCTAGCCTACAATAAACTACTAATAGCTCTTAAAAGGGCCTTTTGTAGGGCATTGCCCTAAGTTAAACAGCTTTTACCTGTAAAAAATACCCCCAACAGTAAAACCCACCACCCAGCCAACCCCCCAAAATAAAAAACCTAACTGTAACAAAAACCTAAGCTACCCATTGCCCTGAAAAAGGCATTTGTATAGGCATTGCCCTTAAAATGGCATTTAGCTCTTTTGCATGCCCTGAAAAGAGCATTTAGCTTGTTTACGAATAGCCCAAACCCTAAACTAAAAAAAAAAAACACTCAAAAACCCTTAAAAAAAAAAACTATCACTAACCCCCGAAGATTCACTTTCAGTTTTTGAAGTCCCGCTTGAACGATCTTCATCCAGGCGGCGAAGTCCTCATCCAGGCCGTGAGAAGTCTTCATCCAGGCGGCCTCTTCTATCTTCATCCAGGCGGAGAAGTCCCCATCCAGGCGGCAAGAAGTCTTCATCCAGACGGTCTCTTCTATCTTCATCCAGGCAGCATCTTCTATCTTCAACACGGCGGCGCCGAGCAGGTCCATCTTGAAGACATCCGGCGCGGAGCATACTCTTCATATGGTCCCTGCCATATACTGAATCCTTAATGCAAGGTACGCAATTCAAAATGGCGTCCCTTGCATTCCTATTAGCTGATTTGATTTTGGAAATTCAAATAAGCCAATCGGATGAGAGCTACTGAAATCCTATTGGCTGTTCAAATTAGCCAATAGGATGAGAGCTGCTGAAACTTTTCAAACAGCCGGCTGTTTGAAAACTTATAATGGCTGCGCTGTAGAGGGTTAAATAACGCAACTTTTGTTGTGTTCGTTAATTTCCTTATAGCGAGCATAACTTGTAATCTGCCTGATTGATAACAATGAGCACTGCACAGTTTTAGGTTAGTGGGTGAGAGCCAGGAATTAGCAGCAGGCTTGATACGGTTGTGCAACTGGTCTGACAAGTCGGAGAGTAAAGAGGATATAGGCCAGAGCTGAGTGACGGATTTAGATCCAGATAAGTCCAGGCAAAAAGCCAAACAGGAACATAATGTGCAAAAAATATAACTAGTAATCTTTAGTGTAATATAACGATAGCTAAAAGCCAATAATCAGAGGACAATACAGACCATACTGCCAGAAAGTATATACAAATATCTACTGTCAACAAGGACTGACACAGTCAGGGACATGAAACCCACATTTATTTATTTCATGATTCAGACAGAACACGCCATTTTAAACAACTTTTGAATTTACCTCTATTACCAATTGTTTTTCATTCTCTTGGTAACTTTTGTTGAAAAGCAGGAACATAAGCTCCGGAGCATTCACGTGTCTAGAGCACTATTTGGCAGCAGTTTTGCAAGAATGTTATCCATTTGCAAGAGCACTAGATGGCAACACGATTTCCTGTCATGTAGCGCTCCAGACACCAAGATAAACAGGATTACTGTGATACCGCTACTGCTTTCTCGTACAATACTGCACAATAGTGAAAGTACGGATGCCTCCTAGGGACAAACAACTCAACAAGTTGTTCACTTTCACTATTGTGCAGTCTTGTACAAGAAAGCGGTAGCCGAGGGATTGTTCTTGGTAAGTTTTAAACTTACGTATTTTATATATATTATATCTGGACTATCACACCACATTATAACCACAAAACGGGGGAGAGCTGAAATGTTGAAAGACTGTTGAGACTCCTGCTTGCACTGAACCTCAATGACTAAGTCGGGTGGAACGAGGACAGAAAGATTTTAACTTTTTGTTGTGCCTATGTATCATTTTTATCCTGTGAGTGAAGGCCGATCATAGGGGCTACTAAAGTTTATTTTTTAATACACTTGAATCGGGCTGTGCGCCTGTTCCTTTTTGTATCCATGAAAGAAAAGATGTCGGTGCGTTTTCACGTTATTCTTGTTAACACTTGCACAAAATATGTTTTTTTGAAACTTGTAATACAAACACAGCCGGACCAGCGGAAAAAGCTTAACTCTAGCAAAGTTTTCACAATTGCAGGGGAAAAAATATTGTGCCACTTGTAATCTAGCCCATAGCCAGCAAGCGAGGCACAAGTAAATGAGCAGTTTGAATGGGGCTGCATCTATCTATCTATCTATCTATCTATCTATCTATATCTATCATCTATATCTATCTATATATCAATATTTTTATCTATCTATCTGTATGTATGTCTTTTTATCTATCTATCTATCTATCTATCTATCTATCTATCTATCTCTCTTCTCTCTATCAATTTGTCTATCTATCTTTGTATCTATCTATCTATCTATCTATCTATCTATCTATCTATATATCTCTCTCTATCGCTCTTTCTCCCTTTCTTTCTTTCTATCTATCTATCTATATCTATCATCTATATCTATCTATATATCAATATTTTTATCTATCTGTATGTATGTCTTCTATCTATCTATCTATCTATCTATATCTATCATCTATATCTATCTATATATCAATATTTTTATCTATCTATCTGTATGTATGTCTTTTTATCTATCTATCTATCTATCTATCTATCTATCTATCTATCTATCTTTGTATCTATCTATCTATCTATCTATCTATATATCTCTCTCTATCGCTCTTTCTCCCTTTCTTTCTTTCTTTCTATCTATCTATCTATCTATCTATATCTATCATCTATATCTATCTATATATCAATATTTTTATCTATCTGTATGTATGTCTTCTATCTATCTATCTATCTCTCTTCTCTCTATCAATTTGTCTATCTATCTTTGTATCTATCTATCTATCTATCTATCTATCTATCTATATATCTCTCTCTATCGCTCTTTCTCCCTTTCTTTCTTTCTTTCTTTCTTTCTTTCTTTCTTTCTATCTATCATCTATCTGTCTATCTATCTATCTATCTATCTATCTCTCTATCTATTTCTATCTCTCTCTATCTCTCTTTCTTTATCTATCTATCTATCTATCTATCTATCTATCTATCTATCTATCTATCAATCTATCTGTCTATCTATCTTTCTCTCTCTCTACCTCTATCTATATGTCTGCCTCTATCTGCCTCTATTTATCTATCTGCCTCTATCTACAGTATATATCTAATCAACATGGATTTGAAACATTAGATATTAAAAGGATATGAAGCCCCAAAATTTTATTGAATGATTCAGAGAGAGCATGTGATTTTAAACAAATTTTCTAATTTACTTTGATTATCCATTTTCTTCATTCTCTTGGTATCTTTTGTTGAAAAGCAGGAGCGTAAGCTCAGGCGTTGGCCCATTTATGGAGCACTATATGGCAGCAGTTTTTGAAGAATGTTATCCATTTGCAAGAACACTAGATGGCAGCACTATTTTCTGCATGTAGTTCTCATGATGTCTACCTGGGTATCTCTTCAACACAGAATGTAATGGGAACAAAGCAAATTCGATAATACAAGTAAATTGAAAACCTTTTTAAATGGTTGGCTCTGTCTGAACCACAAAAGAACATTTTTGGGTCTCATATCCCTTTAAGACTAGAAAAAAATATGTTGAACCTCATTAAAGGGACATAATACTAATATGCTAAATCACTTGAAACTGATGCAGTATAACTGTAAAAAGCTGACAGGAAAATATCACCTGAGCATCTCTATGTAAAAAAGGAAGATATTTTACCTCACAATCTCCTCAGCTCGGCAGAGTAAGTTCTGTGTAAAAAGTTATAACTCAGCTGCTCCCAGCTGCAGGTAAAAATAAAAAAAAATGAAGAAATGAACAGCAGCCAATCAGCATCAGCAGTGCTGAGGTCATGAACTCTTACTGTGATCTCATGAGATTTGACTTAACTCTCATGAGATTTCATAGTAAGCTTCCTTTACCTGATTGGTGAAATAATATGAGAGTTCACGAGGCTCATCCCCTAAGCTGTCCCAGGACAGACACACTAAAATGCTGCTTAGAAATCCTTTACAATTGGAGGTGGCTACTGAGGAACTTTTGAGGTAAAATATCTTTCTTTTTTACATAGAGATGTTCAGGAGATATTTTCTAGTCAGCTTTTTACAGCTATGCTGCATCACTTTCAAGTGTTTAAACATTTGGGTATTATGGCCCTTTAATATTTAAGACAACAACTATTCATCATTATCCATAAAGCAAATACAAAGCAATGCTGGAACTTTCACAAATATACATCTAGATTTAAAATCCCAGCAAAGTATGTGGTTAAAAACAAATCTTATACGAAGGGAAGATCTGACTTACCGGCATTGACATCTCAGTCACTGACAGTGGGAAGTACCTGAGTTGCCTGGTACAATGTAGCACACACTGAAGAATACAGGGAGAGGAACTGCTATAACTTGTGTTACTATGGTATCCAGGCCATATTAGTGTAGGAAGAGGGGCATAGGAACAGCAGGACAGACCCTTCAAACCAATTGTCCTATATATTAGCTAGAATTGTGGAACATGGCATCTTTCTCCTTTACTTTCTCATTAATCCCCAATATATTAGATAGATAGATAGATAGATAGATAGATAGATGGATAGATAGGTTTCTTATATATATATATATATATATATATATATATATATATATATATATATATGGTCAGGCATGGTGTATATATATATATATATATATATATATATCTCAATCAAAAACCATCTAAGTTGAACACCTTCTAGTCTTCAAGTCACAATTACCATATTGTCAGGGTTTTTTCCCTGTTGTGTTTGCCATGTGCTGCTGGCAGCCATTTTACTCACCTCTCTTCCTGACTATGGTGCATTGTGGGGAATGCTGCTCAATTCCTGCACTTCCTTTTATGGCCAAACTGCTGTGCATCATCCATGTGAGACAGGATGCAGTCTCAGAATTGTGATGTCATCACTTATTATTTAAAGGGCCTCTGTTCAGTATGCTTTGCCTTTGCGTTGTCTGAGACCTGTTTGTGAGAGTTCCTGTGTATTACCTGGCTGCCTGACGTCCTTCCTGGTTCCTGATCCCTGGCTTGTTCCCGACTCTGCTGTTTTCCTTGTTCCTGATTCCGGCTCGTCTGACTATTCGCTTTGGCTCCTGATTTGGCTCGTCTGACTACCAGTTCTGGTTTTGATTCCTGGCTTGTTATTTGACTTGTGGACTTTTTATTATTTTTTTGCTATTAATAAAGGTGTGATTATTTTTGCACTTCTCGTCTCAGTCTGGGATTCACGCGCCTCTCCGCGGCGGAGAGGGCCTTTAGGAGGAGGGAGGGGCTCTGCCTCTATTGTGGGTTACAGGGCCACCTTTTGAAGTCTTGTGCTACACGGCCAGGAAACGCTCACACCTAAGGTCCTGTCGGGGGCAGATATTGGGTGGTTTATCCTCGTCCCCGGAACTGCTTAAGGAGAAACCTTTGGTCACGGTTGTCCTTTCCTGGGTGGACTCCTCCATAGTCATCCAGGCTCTTGTTGACTCCGGTGCTGCGGGCTTTTTCATTGACAGTGCTTTTGTATCAAAGCACTCCATTCCTGTTTTGCCACGGTCTGTTCCGCTTGCTATTGAGGCCATTGATGGTAGGCCCCTTCAGCCCGCACTCGTTACTCACGAAACTGCTCCATTGTCCATGGCTGTTGGGGCTCTCCATTTAGAAACCCTCCAGTACCAGGTAATAAACTCTCCACATTTTCTGGTTGTTCTGGGTTATCCCTGGCTCCAAAAGCACAATCCCAGGTCCAAAATTTTTGTTGTGGTCCCCGCAATGTATTTCCTCTTGTCTTCGGAAACCAGTTAAAGTCTTGTGCACTTCTTCGGTTTCTCAATTGCCAGAGGAGTAACGAGAGTTCCTAGACGTGTTTGACAAGGTTCGTGCCGGTGCGTTGCCTCCTCCCCGGTCCTACGATTGTGCCATAGACCTGCAACCCGGAGCCATTCCTCCTCGGGGCTGGGTGTACCCTCTGTCTGTTGCAGAGAATTGTGCTATGGAGGAGTATGTTGCCGATGCTCTGTCGCGGGGGATTATCCGCAAATCCTGCTCTCCTGCAGGGGCTGGCTTCTTCTTTGTGAAGAAAAAAGGTTTGCGAGTTAAGACCATGTATCGATTATAGGGGTCTTAATTGTCTTACCTTTAAGAATGCTTACCCTATTCCGCTTATTAAGGAACTCTTTGACCACCTCAAGGAAGCTACTGTCTTTACTAAACTTGATTTGAGAGGAGCGTACAATCTCGTTAGGATTAAGGAGGGCCACGAATGGAAAACAGCATTTAACACCAGGAGCGGGCATTATGAGTATCTTGTAATACCCTTTGGCCTATGTAATGCTCCTGCTGTTTTTCAGGAATTTATTAATGATGTCCTACGAGATATGTTGCAACAGTGTGTTGTGGTGTACTTAGATGACATCCTCATACACTCACCCACACTTGAGGCTCATCGTTCTGATGTTACACGGGTTCTTCAGAGACTACGTGAGAACGGCCTGTTTTGTAAACTCGAGAAATGTGAGTTCCATCAGACTCAAGTAACCTTCCTAGGTTATGTTATCTCCGTTGCAGGGTTCTCCATGGATCCTGACAAGTTGTCTGCAGTGGCCTCGCCCAGTTGGTCTTCGGTCTATTCAACGTTTTTTGGGGTTCGCCAATTACTATAGAAAGTTTATTAAAAACTTTTCTTCCTTGGTCAAACCTATCACAGATATGAACCGTAAAGAGAATGATCCACTCCATTTGTCACCTACTGCCATTAAGGCCTTTGATAGTCTTAAGACTGCCTTTGCTGCCGCTCCAGTTCTGGCTCATCCTAACCCTGTCCTGCCTTTTGTTCTTGAGGTTGATGCGTCTGAGACTGGAGTAGGTGCCCTCTTGTCTCAACGTCCTACGCCTGATGGTTCCTTGCATCCGTGTGGTTTCTTCTCTAAGAAATTGTCTCCGGCGGAGTGCAATTATGAAATTGGCGACAGGGAATTACTGGCCATAATTTTGGCACTTAAGGAATGGAGGCATCTTCTCGAGGGTACTAGCGTGCCAGTGCTCATTCTTACTGTCCACAAGAATTTAACTTATCTATCTGAAGCAAAACGTTTGTCGCCCCGACAGGCCAGATGGGCGCTATTTTTGTCTCAGTTTAATTATGTGGTCTCCTACCTGCCTGGTAGTAAGAATGTTAGGGCTGATGCCCTCTCTCGACAATTTTCGCCTCTGTCCAAGGAGGAGTCTGTACCTACTCCTGTTATACCTCCTGACCATATTTTGGCTACCATACATACTAATTTGACTTCTCCCTTGGGGGAGGAGATCCTGGCTGCACAAACCAATGCACCTCCTGAAAAACCTAGTGGTAAGTGTTTTGTTCCTGAGAATCTTAGAACTAAACTTTTGCACACTTACCACTATCCTAAAGCTGCAGGTCACCCAGGCAAGAACCAAATTATTTGGTCTGTCACTCGACAATTCTGGTGGCCAGGTCTTCGTTTTGATGTTGCTGCGTATGTTGCCTCCTGCTCAGTTTGTGCACAGAATAAGACTCTTCGACGTCTTCCTGTGGGTCTTCTTCAACCTATTGCTAATGGTGAGCACCCTTGGACACATCTTTCCATGGACTTCATTGTCGAGCTCCCTGTTTCCAATGGCAATACTGTTATCCTTATGGTGGTTGACCGTTTTTCTAAAATGTCACATTGCATTCCCTTGATGAAGCTGCCTACCGCTCAGGAGCTTGCTTCAATTTTTGCCCGGGAGGTCTTCCATTTACATGGGTTACCCAAGGAGATAGTGTCGGACCGGGGTAGCCAGTTTGTCTCCAGATTTTGGCGTTCCTTTTGTGCTCAAATGGGGATCCAGCTTTCCTTCTCCTCGGCATATCACCCTCAATCCAATGGGGCTGCGGAATGGTCTAATCAAGCTCTGGAACAGTTCCTCTGTTGCTATGTCTCAGATCACCACAATAATTGGTCTGAACTGTTACCTTGGGCAGAGTTTGCTCGTAATAGTGCTATTAATGCTTTCTCCAAGATATCCCCGTTCATGGTGAATTATGGGTTTTAACCATCCTTGTTGCCCGATTCATTCATGTCTCAGGGTATTCCGGCTTTGGAGGAGCATCTCTGGCAACTCTGTTCCACGTGGGTGCAGATTCAGGATTGCCTTCATCATTCTATGCAGCGCCAAAAGTTTCAGGCTGATCGTAGGCGTCTGCCCGCACCTTCCTACCAGGTTGGTGAGAGAGTTTGGCTCTTGAAACCATTGGTTTGTAATCGGTTTACCACTGTGTTGCCTTGTCCCCGTCCTATCTTTGTTGACAACCATGAGGAGTATGAGGTCAGCAGCATTATTGACTCTTGTATGTCCAGGGGCCGTGTACAGTATTTGGTTCACCGGAGAGGCTACGGTCCGGAGGAGCGTTCTTGGGTTCCCTCCTCTGATGTTCATGCTCCCACCCTCCTCCGTGCCTTCCATGCCCATTTCCCCAATAAGTCTTTTGTCCTCCCGTGGGCAAGGGGTCGTTGAGGGGAGGGTACTGTCAGGGTTTTTTCCCTGTTGTGTTTGCCATGTGCTGCTGGCTGCCATTTTACTCACCTCTCTTCCTGACTATGGTGCATTGTAGGGGATGCTGCTCAATTCCTGCACTTCCTTTTATGGCCAAACTGCTGTGCATCATCCATGTGAGACAGGATGCAGTCTCAGAATTGTGATGTCATCACTTATTATTTAAAGGGCCTCTGTTCAGTATGCTTTGCCTTTGCGTTGTCTGAGACCTGTTTGTGAGAGTTCCTGTGTATTACCTGGCTGCCTGACGTCCTTCCTGGTTCCTGATCCCTGGCTTGATCCCTGGCTTGTCTGACTATTCGCTTTGGCTCCTGACTCGGCTAATCTGACTACCAGTTCTGGTTTTGATTCCTGGCTTGTTATTTGACTTGTGGACTTTTTATTATTTTTTTGCTATTAATAAAGGTGTGATTATTTTTGCACTTCTCGTCTCAGTCTGATTCCTGGCACCCTGACACATATAAATATTGAAGCACAGAATACACAAGCAGTCTAAAAGTTACAAGCCTCAGTGAGTCATCTAACCAATACAGCTGATCTGGTGTCACATGGTTACAGTTATGTTCTGGGCAGACTCACCTGTATTAATAGGGATGTAATGCATAATGTGCAACTAAACATTTTTGAGAAAAAATAAACATGCATCCAATACAGTTTGTCTGTGCAGGCATAGGAAGTCTTGACTAAAGCACTTTAAATGGACACTAAATTGCTTTGCCCAACTACAAAAGGATAGTAAGTACTCAATATGTTACATTTCATCTTCTTCCTGCAGCTCTTTTCAAATGAGTTCTCCTGTTTTAATTAGTTAAATGTGCCAGATACTAAGACCCACTTCTTTTGCACTGGGGACTGCCATCTTGGATCTCAGGTGTTCTCACAGCCTGTGACAGAAGCTGTGCACACTCACAGATCCGTAATATTGCTTATTTTTTTTATAGCTATATAAAGTGTTTCAGGTTAGTGTGCATACCAGTTGAGGCTCCGCCATAGGGGCAGTGTGGGCAACGCCCCAAATGATTCTTGGGGCAAAAATAAAATAAATAAAATGCCATTGTAAAGTCAGTGGGACAAGTAAGTTTGTTTTCAGAAGTTAAGTAGACGTTTGTTTTAAAATAATAATTTATTTTAAAAAGCTTTTCTTATAATAAAAGCACTGTCATTATCTAAGGGCACTATTGACATGTGCCCTGTTTCAGAACACTTTTGCACATTCTTTGTCTTCTTCTATTATAATTTACTTTCTATACAGATGCCTAAGCACAAACGTTCTTTGAATCTCTGAATGGTTGAGAGCATATCACTCTAAATTTTTAACTTGTAATAACTGAGAGCTGAGCTCTCTGGAAATACTTGTCTGGTATTGGTCACTCTGAATCACATGACCAATGGAAGGTGTGTTCTGAGCTTCTGAATGCAATAGAGGCAGAAATATTACTGGTGCACCGTGCAGAGGTGCCACTGCATCGGGAGGGCTTAGGGGGCCACACAGATTTCCAGAGCACAGAGTGGAGCTGAAAATAAAAGTTAAGAAAGCATGCTGCTACATGTGTAAATAAGTGAGTGGCATGTGCTTTTTTTAATTACTTTGTTAGGCAATTACTGAGCAAGCAGTGGAAAGCTGGTGTGGGGCCCCTTGGATCATCAACTCTAGGCTTCTGTATTGTGTCTGCAACTACAGACTGTGACTGTGCAAGAGAAGTGACTGATGACTGTATCATCTGCTGTGATAGTGAGAGGATTATTTGTAGATTATCTGCATGCAACAGCAGTTACTATGCAGACTGGAGAGCAGATATAACCACCAAGCAGATAACATGCAGCTCTATGTTTACTGAGTGTTACCTTACAACCGTGTGCCTCCCAGTCTCCCCCCTCCGTTTCCCCAGCTGTAGGGAGAGCATGTTTATCAGCCCTGACATCCCTAATGACTGCATATCTCAATGCCCTCCACACATTTTCCACCACCCTAAACAGGAAATACATTATCCTCAGAGTCAGAGACCCAACCCACTCACAGTTTAACCCTTTTGCTGCAGTGAGGCTACATTGATTACACTATCTGGTCTGTGTCCTATTTATTCACAGGGATTCAAGGTAGGTAATTGATATTAAAGAAGAATGCAGTTTTTATGGGAGCTTCTAGAAAATATATAATTTATAATGATCACTTTTCTTATCTTGTTTAATGTATCCTGGTATTTAAATGTTATGATTTTTTATGGCTTGTAATGTGACCCCCTCACTATACAAGGCTTCTAATTTTCAATAATAACATTGATCACTG
This sequence comes from Bombina bombina, assembly GCF_027579735.1. Classification (NCBI taxonomy): domain Eukaryota; kingdom Metazoa; phylum Chordata; class Amphibia; order Anura; family Bombinatoridae; genus Bombina; species Bombina bombina. The sequence goes on along the minus strand of NC_069501.1, from coordinate 75,668,123 downwards.
AAAACAATTTCAAGTAATAATGTGCAGACTGGCTAAGTGCTGCTATTATTTTTCTTGTTATTTTTAACCTCACTACCACTAATATGTATGTGTGTTGTGCATGCGTTCTTTCATATCTGTATCTAATATATATACTGAATATATATATATATATATATATATATATATATATATATGAGAGGAGGGACTTTATTTCAAGGGGTGGGGTCTAGCGTCCAACCAACTTCAAGATTCACCAGCCTGCATAATACAAATCAGGAGCTGTACATTTTTGCTGTAGCTGCTTTGCTCTATATGATCCTGGCTATGATTGTTTCACAGAGCAGTGTGTAGAAGTTACATTGTCAGCTCCCGTGTGTGTGTAGAAGCTTGCTACTTTATTGCCATGGTTGGATTTTGGAAGTAGAGGCGCAGGTCCCAAAGTTTTCTTTTCTGATGTTTTAATTTACCAGGACTTCAGATTAAGGTTGGGAAAGAAAGAACTTCGCTTTTGTGTGTGTAGTAAACACCAAATAATGTGTGCAGTATACTCACTCTGAAAAGTTCAGAGTCGAACTTCATCAGTTGTTACAATGATTTTCAAGGTGAAGTGTAGCTTCAGTCTGTTTTCCTTGGTATAAACGTAACTGCAAGTAAAAACTTTCACTGGTGTATGCTATATTCAACAATGTGAATTGTGTGCAGTATACTCACTCCGAGGTAAATGGAATCCGGCTCCTCACAAGATGATTCAACGATTGTTTGGCAGTTTTAGCAGCAACAAATATTCGTTGTATAGAACAAACATTTATTTAAAACATGTCTCAGCGACAAGTATAAAATAGCTCTACGTGTTTCAATGAAGAACTCGTCTTTTTCAAGAGCAGTGAAAGTTGAAAAGTGCTGCTTTTCAACCCAGAATTTTCCCAGATTCTTTACCACCTTCAATTGTGGCCATAAACAAAGTAAACACATCATAGGCCAACATTGGCACATTCTAAAGAATGATGAAGTCCTTAATACTATAATTCCTGATAAACCAATGATAACTTTCAGAAAGGGAACCAATCTCAAACAACGACTGGCACCCTCCCTAATCAAAGGCATGAATCCACCCAAACCCATCCAAATTTAAAATCTCACAGGCTTTTATACCTGTGGCCATTGTAAAGCATGCAATAACACAAAAAGAACACATAAGACATTTACCTCGACTATCACAGGAAAAACACACCAAATAAAAGATTTCATTAGCTGTAAAACTAAAATGTGATCTATTTATTACAATGTAATTGCAGGATTCAATATCTAGGCCAATCCTCCCATTTTGTAAAAACTAGAATATTAGAACACTTAAAAAAATTGAAAAAGAGAAATATGGGGTCCCCTTTCTATAACCACTGCCCTTTCTATAACACAAATAATCTACTTTGGATTGGTATTGAGAAGGTTTCTTTACATTGGAGATTGGTAAGATGGAAAAAGATGGAAAAAGAGCTTGATAAGAGGGAACTCTGGTCGATACACACCATGAAAACATATGGACACTATGGACTAAACAAAGACATCAGAGTAGCAGCATTCCTCTAGAAGTAATCTGCACGTATAACAAATTCACAATATTATAACATTCTCACAACTCTATTCACATATGCTCCATTTATATGTTCTGTAAATATAGTGGTAAACAGATACTATACTATACTATACAGATACTATTATATTCTTAATAAATGGATCTACTTTATATTAAGCACTTAGATTATACACAGATCCATATTTTATTTGGATGTTCTTATAACATTATTTAATAATTAGTTGTGAACCGATAGGGTTATAACCTCAAACCAGGACTGCACTAAAATATTTAAGAAACCCCAACACTTAAGCTATATACACTATAAATAGGTCTTTTTAACATAGCACTTGATAGCTAAACACAAATTAACTTCTTACAATTGTATAATATATATTTTATTATTTTATTCCAATGCACAGAATATTATCATTTTCACTTTCTCTTCTATTGCCCTGAACAGAATAGACACATTCACTTTATCAAAATAAAATTACCAAGAAAACCGGGAAGTACTAAAATACACATTTAAATAAGAAAAAAGGTTTAGGATAATGTGATTAGCTATGCTAGACTTTATCCCGGTCTAGATCCACTGGTGAACATTATAAACATTGTCCGTTTTAGATTTTATGAAGGTTGTGATAATAGACTGCGCTAGAACAAGAGGGTATATACTAGTGGGTTAAAAGGAACTTCCTCTAAAAGGTCCCAAAAGGTAGTGCACAAGAAAGGATATAACACACAAGCGCCAGAGTGTGGCTAAAATACCCAAGGAAAACAAGATTATGTAGTAAAAATAAATATTTTATTATTTTATTACTGAGCTATATAAAATAAGTAGAGGTTAATATAAAAGGTTATACTCAGTTAAAAATGTTTAAACTGCATACAAAACGTTGGTCATTATCACAGTGCCAGAGGTGACAGTGGTTAAGAAACAATGCTCTAAGCCACTGGAGGGCTCTGCTTCAGCCTGATTGTTCAGGAGACCTGTTGCCTGCACTGGCTCTCTGGCTGCACCTGCCTGCCAACTGTAGCTGGTTACCTAATCAGCAGCTAGACTATAAGAAGAGGAAAGAGTATCATTAAGGACCAAACAGACCATCTTCCAATTTCAGCCGTAGAGCCGCGATCTACTTCTGAAGCGGCAACTCCCCCAAGAGCAAGGACCAATCAGAGCCCCTTCTGGAGAAGGCGCGGACTCTGTATGCTCACAGCAGGAGAACGCCGAACAGACCAGACCGGCTCCACAATCGGCTGCAACTTGAGAACTCTAAGGACTCGCACACAGAGCTTCAATTGAAGTGAAGCAGAAGATCCTCACAGTGCACTTTGCAAGGAAATTTAAGGTACCGTTCAGCTGCATATCTATACCGGTGATCAGTGATTTATAAGCCTGATAATTGGTAAATGGCATCAGAACACTTATACGAGTAATCCGTGATAGAGACTATACGATATACTTTTAAAGACATTTCACTCTACATAACTTTAATATTTGAAACGTATTATTTGACACTTCACATATACTGTATGGAATTTTTCTATCAAGAACTTTACTGTTAAAACTCTGCTATAGACTCTAGTAAAAACCGTAACATACGGTATGGAGTCCATGTGAAGATACTGTATATAGAAAGTTTATTCCTCTCATTTGGAACTATTTATTGAATATCTCTCAGTGCTGTACTCGTTTTTATACTTCTCTATATATCTTCCTTTATATATATTTTATCCTAAGGTTGGCCAACCTGAATATACTTATCACCTCTGGCACTGTGATGACCAACGTTTTGTATGCAGTTTAAACATTTTTAACTGAGTATAACCTTTTATATTAACCTCTACTTATTTTATATAGCTCAGTAATAAAATAATAAAATATTTTTTTTACTACATAATCTTGTTTTCTTTGGTTATTTTAGCCACACTCTGGCGCTTGTGTGTTATATCCTTTCTTGTGCACTACCGTTTTAGATTTTATCATGGTTTAGATTCAATTGGCGAATGCTAGAAATACTATATATTTCAGATTTTATTTTGGTTTAGACTCAATCACCATGTTATAAATGTAATCTTCAATATGCAAAAATGTAACGTCTTACAATATAATATGTTGCCACTGTGATTTGTACAAATATTGTGTATTTTAGATTATACAAAAGATTAATTTTCATTGGCCAAGAATCAATATGGGACTAACCACCATTGGACATATGAACATTACGCAAATAAAGAATGAACACACCATCTATCCCATCATTGGTTCAGACAGAACACGTGACTCCGGAACAACAACGGACTTGATTTGGAGCTATATTCACAGGAGACTCGAAAGGGAACTACCTGTTTGGCTTCTTATGATTGGTGGAAAGGCTAACGATACGTTAGCAAGCTTATACTCATCTGATTTTGAAATAGTTAAAGGGACACTGTACCCAAAATTTATCTTTCGTGATTCAGATTGAGCATGAAATTTTAAGCAACTTTCGAATTTACTCCTATTATCAAATTTTCTTCATTCTCTTGGTATCTTTATTTGAAATGCAAGAATGTAAGTTTAGATGCCGGCCCATTTTTGGTGAACAACCTGGGTTGTCCTTGCTGATTGGTGGATACATTCATCCACCAATAAAAAAGTGCTGTCCAGAGTCTGAAACCAAAAAAAAGCTTAGATGCCTTCTTTTTCAAATAATGATAGCAAGAGAACGAAGAAAAATTGATAATAGGAGTAAATTAGAAAGTTGCTTAAAATTGCATTCTCTTTCTGAGTTACAAAAGAAAAAATTTGGGTTCAGTGTCCCTATTTAATTTAATTTATATTTCTAAAGCTAAAATTAGCTTAATCAAATAATCGGATGGGAATAAACTAAAAATACTGATGTTTGGCAATTTTAACTTTGTGAGTCCAATTCTGGGATATCCGGAAGTGGAACATTAATAACCTGTATTTAAAGCGCCTGTTTTTATCAAAAGCAGCACTTTTCAACTTTTACTGCTCTTGAAAAAGACGAGTTCTTCGTTGAAATGCATAGAGCTATTTTATACTTGCGGCTGAGATGTTTTAAATAAATGTTTGTTCTATACAACGAATATTTGTTGCTGCTTTTTGAAAACTGCCAAACAATCGTTGCAATCATCTTGTGAGGAGCCGGATTCCGTTTACCTCGGAGTGAGTATACTGCATATAATTCACATTGTTGAATATAGCATACACCAGTGAAAGTTTTTACTTGCAGTTACGTTTATACCAAGGGAAACAGACTGAAGCTACACTTCACATTGAAAATCATTGTAACAACTGATGAAGTTGGACTCTGAACTTTTCAGAGTGAGTTATACTGCACACATTATTTGGTGTTCACAAAAGTGAAGTTCTTTCTTTCCCAGCCTTAATCTGAAGTCCTGGTAAATTGAAACATCAGAAAAGAAAACTTTGGGACCTGCGCCTCTACTTCCAAAATCCATACATTTCTTAACAGTCCCTTGGGAGAGACTGAGAGAAGGCAGCGGTTCACCCAGAGGGGAGTATTATATTTGTCATTTCTGTACAGCTATTGTTGTAAGATCTATAATATTCTGTATGGAACCTACTTTATTTTTTTTTGTTTCAATGGTGTTTTATTGAGAAAGAAATCATGATATGATGACAACAGTTTCAAGTATAGCACACAGAATCAAAGACCTATCAATGGTCTGATAACAGTTTCAATAAAAATTTCAGGAAATTAAATGGTCAGAGGTATGTATGCGATTAGACTTCCAGTATTGTCACAAAAGAAATTCTGTGTTTAAGTAGCTTATCATGGTGGGCTAAGTTTAAAAGTAAGTTCCATTTATATAAAATAAACATATTTATTTCAACAAGAAGGTAGTTATTAACAATCGGCGAGATTACGAGTTTTGCGGTAACAGGGGTGCGTTGCTAACGCACAGTTTTCCCTCACCGCTCACCTAAAGTAAAGCTGTTATTACAGGTTTTTTAAACCTGGCGTTAGTCGCAAAAAGGTGAGCGTAGAGGAGAATTTAGCTTACGGTAGCGGTAAGCTGGCAAAACGTGCTCATGCACGATTTCCCCATAGGAAACAATGGGGCTGAGCAGGCTGAAAAAAAAACTAACACCTGCAAAAAAGCACGCAGCCCCATTGTTTCCTATGGGGAAAGGAATTTTATGTCTGCACCTAACACCCTAACATGAACCCCGAGTCTAAACACCCCTAATCTTACACTTATTAAACCCTAATCTGCCGCCCCCGCTATCTCTGACATCTGCATTATATTATTAACCCCTAATATGCCGCTCCGGACACCGCCGACACCTACATTATACTTATGAACCCCTAATCTACTGCCCCCAACATCGCCGACACCTACATTATAGTTATTAACCCCTAATCTGCCCCCCAACGTCGCCGCAACTATATTAAATTTATTAACCCCTAATCTGCCGCCGCCAACGTCGCCGCCACTATAATAAATTTATTAACCCCTAAACCTAAGTCTAAGCCTAACCCTAACACCCCTCTAACTTAAATATAATTTAAAAATACATCTAAATAAATTTACTAAAATTAAATAAATTATTCCTATTTAAAACTAAATACTTACCTATAAAATAAACCCTAAGGTAGCTACAATATAACTAATAGTTACATTGTAGCTAGCTTAGGATTTATATTTATTTTACAGGCAACTTTGTATTTATTTTAACTAGGTACAATAGTTATTAAATAGTTATTAATTATTTAATAACTTCCTAGTTAAAATAAATACAAATTTACATGTAAAATAAACCCTAACCTAAGTTACAATTACACTATTACTAAGTAACACTACACTATAATTAAACTAATTACCTAAACTACCTACAATTAATTACAATTAAATTAAATAAACTAAATTACGGAAAAAAAACCACTAAATTACAGAAAATAATAAAAGAATTACAAGAATTTTAAACTAATTACACCTAATCTAATCCCCCTAATAAAATAAAAAAGCCCCCAAAATAATAAAATTCCCTACCCTATACTAAATTACAAATAGCCCTTAAAAGGGCCTTTTGCGGGGCATTGCCCCAAAGTAATCAGCTCTTTCACCTGTAAAAAAAATACAATACCCCCCCAACATTAAAACCCACCAACCACACACCCAACCCTACTCTAAAACCCACCCAATCCCCCCTTTAAAAAACCTAACACTACCCCCTTGAAGATCACCCTACCTTGAGCCGTCTTCACCCAGCCAGAAACAAGTGGTCCTCCAGAGGGTCCGAAGTCTTCATCCTATCTGGCCAGAAGAGGACATCCAGACCGGCAGAAGACTTCAGCCAGACGGCATCTTCTATCTTCATCCTTCCGGAGCGGATCGGGTCCATCTTCAAGACATCCAATGCAGAGCATCCTCTTCATCCGACGGCCGACGACTGAATGACTGGTCCATTAAGTGACGTCATCCAAGATGGCGTCCCTTGAATTCTGATTGGCTGATAGAATCCTATCAGCCAATCGGAATTAAGGTAGGAAAAATCCTATTGGCTGATGCAATCAGCCAATAGGATTGACCTCGCATTCTATTGGCTGATTGGAACAGCCAATAGAATGCGAGCTCAATTCTATTGGCTAATTGGATAGGATTTATCCTACCTTAATTCCGATTGGCTGATAGGATTCTATCAGCCAATCGGAATTCAAGGGACGCCATCTTGGATGACGTCACTTAAAGGATCAGTCATTCAGTCGTCGGCCGTCGGATGAAGGGGATGCTCCGTGTCGGATGTCTTGAAGATGGACCCGCTCCGCTACGGAAGGATGAAGATAGAAGATGCCGACCTGGATGAAGGCTTCTGCCGGTCTGGATGTCCTCTTCTGGCCGGATAGGATGAAGACTTCGGACCCTCTGGAGTACCACTTGTGCCCGGCTGGGTGAAGACAGCTCAAGGTAGGGTGATCTTCAAGGAGGTAGTGTTAGGTTTTTTAAAGCAGGGATTGGGTGGGTTTTAGAGTAGGGTTGGGTGTGTGGGTGGTGGGATTTAATGTTGGGGGGTATTGTATTTTTTTTACAGGTGAAAGAGCTGATTACTTTGGGGCAATGCCCCACAAAAGGCCCTTTTAAGGGCTATTTGTAATTTAGTATAGGGTAGGGAATTTTATTATTTTGGGGGGCTTTTTTATTTTATTAGGGGGATTAGATTAGGTGTAATTAGTTTAAAATTCTTGTAATTCTTTTTTATTTTCTGTAATTTAGTGGGGTTTTTTCGTAATTTAGTTTATTTAATTTAATTGTAATTAATTGTAGGTAGCTTAGGTAATTAGTTTAATTATAGTGTAGTGTTAGGTGTAATTGTAACTTAGGTTAGGGTTTATTTTACAGGTACTTTTGTACTTATTTTAGCTAGGTAGTTATTAAATAGTTAATAACTATTTAATAACTATTGTACCTAGTTAAAATAAACACAAAGTTGCCTGTAAAATAAAAATAAACCCTAAGATGGCTACAATGTAATTATTATTTATATTGTAGCTATCTTAGGGATTATTTTATAGGTAAGTATTTAGTTTTAAGTAGGATTAATGTATTTAATAGTAGTAATTTAATTTCGTTTTATTTAAATTATATTTAAGTTGGGGGGGTTAGGGTTAGGGTTAGATTTACATTTAGGGGTTAATAAATTTAATATAGTAGCGGCGACGTTGGAGTCGGCAGATTAGGGGTTAATAAATGTAGGTAGGTATCGGCGATGTTAGGTACGGCAGATTAGGGGTTAATAAAATTTAACTAGTGTTTGCGAGGCGGGAGTGCGGCCGTTTAGGGGTTAATACATTTATTAAAGTGGCAGCGATTTCTGGTCAGCAGATTAGGGGTTAAATAATTTTATTATAGTGTTTGTGATGTGGGGGGGGGGGCTCGGTTTAGGAGTTAATAGGTAGTTTATGGGTGTTAGTGTACTTTGTAGCACTTTAGTTAAGAGCTTTATGTTACGGCATTAGCCCATAAAACTCTTAACTACTGACTTTTATATGCGGTAGGAGTCTGGACAGGAGAGGGTCTACTGCTCACTTTTTCAGGCGATCGTAATACCGGCGGTAGGCAAATCCCATTAAAAAGATAGGATACGCAATTGACGTAAGGGGATTTGTGGTAAGCTAAAATCGCGGAAAAAAAGTCAGCGGTAGACCCTTTCCTGCCTGACTCGTAATACCAGCGGGCGTTAAAAAGCAGCGTTGGGACCCCTTAATGCTGCTTTTTAAGGCTAACGCAAGTCTCGTAATCTAGCCGATAGGATGGGTAAACCTCTGTTGGTAGAAGCTCGAGTTCAGAGGCCGTCTCCAGGCGGGGCAAGCAACCTCAAGAGGGGAGGGGAGGGGAGGGAAAGGGGATGGTGTTGCATTTTGGAGAAAGGGAGGGGGGGAATTAAGATTGATGGGGTTTTGGGTAGAGTTCTGCATTAAGTACTGATTTACCGGGTAAGGGTGGGGGCACTGCAATGTATATGTGATAGTCTTTAGTTGTCCTGGTATAGGAACCAGGGTTCCCATATCTTCCAGTACAGAACCTGCTTTATTTTTATTTCCATGGTAACTGGTGCAGATTAAAATTTGTAAACAGGGCGAAGCTTGCCACGCTACAGGGTGGACGCACTTTCACCGAGCTCTCTGAACCAAGTCCCATAAATGTTATTTTTCATTGTGGTCTAACTCTACTTATCACCCATACCCTAACCCTCACGGACCCCAGAGTACTGGTCGATACTGAGGAACAAAGGAAACGGAGGGAAAGAGTGCTGTGAATCTCCTGACTGACCCGGGCAGCTAACTACTGGACCTCCTCCAGCTCCATCTTGGTGCCAGTTAGCGAGATCATCCTATTCGCATAGTCGGACCTCACAGTTCACAGCTTCCGACTTTGAGCGAGTGCTCACCACTCTACAACAGTTCCCTCCAGAGACAGTGCACAGAGGACTGAAAAGTGCCAGATCGAGCATTGCTAACACCGGCCGTCATATCCTAGGAAGATCGCCACACGGCCCCTACATTCCACCGCAAGCCAGTTGAGGGGGACGCATATACATCTCCATGTCTCACTTATGTCACTGAGGTCAGGCACAATCAATTCCCGGATCGCAGCAGGGAGCCTCTTATTCCATTGCACCTGCAGGCAATTCATCAGCCTGAGCATCACACTCACTCCCGCTACAGTAGAGGCCTTGCATAGGAAGATATAAAGTGGTAAGACTGCACACTACATTCCTTTTGTGACTTATTTTAATAAAGCAGTTAGTCATATGTCTGTTGGACTTTTTGGGCCAATTTTTGCGGTCCTTTCTACCCCAGCTAGAAATTCTTACACAGGGCCAATTAGCACCTCTATACTCACTTAAACCTAATAAAAAGTAATTTCTCAAGACCCAATGCCAGAGGAGGCCTCATACCTTCTTCTCTGAACCTTCATTATTCACATCTAGGGCACGCTTTGTCCATCTATAAGAGAGAATTTCACTGGCCATATTTTGGTCTGGCACTGAGGCCCTATTCCACATACCCATCTAAATCCTTAGTAGCGCACGGCGCTTGACCACCTGCATCTACTGCCCTCTCTCCTCCCTTTCCCGTTGGCCCTCCTTGCCTACGGGTCATATCCCAAGCTCCTTTTTCCATACTTGCCCAGAGAGAGCACCTTCCCCAGGAGAGAGGCAGACTGGCTGCAGCGACAAGGGATCCCTCAAGCAAGCTATAGGCCAAGAAATAAAATTGTTAACGGAAACCTTATTTATGACACATACCCACAGAATAGTATGATGTGCTAACTTTGTAACTGCGGGGGTGCCAGATCCACTCTCTCCATCTACCATTAGATATGGGAGATTACCCATTCTGTCCATTTAAAAAGTACTTGAAGTTACGGTATATCCATTATCTCCGAGATGTCACACTCTCAAAAGACGAAACCAAAGCATACTGATACTCCGAAGAGAACCCTATCAGATCACTTTCTTAGCAAAAACCTCTATGAGCATGACATGTCTGACGATGACTCTAGAGAATCGATAGTCTCCTCTATAGGGACCCATAGAGTGACGGGTCACTCAGCAGAGAGGTCTGTCAACGTAAATGCCTCTATACTAGACTCCATCAAAGAGCTGTCGGATAAAATAGACTCTCACCATTCATCTGTTAAACAAGAGCTTAAAATGTCAGTGTCAGAATTGAAAAGGGATATCTCCTCACTAGGTGAGAGGACAGAGACACTTGAGAGGAAACAAGAAGACCTCCACCTAGATCACTCCAACCTCGCCTATACCCAGTCTCTCACTGAGATGATCTCGGATTTGGAGTCCAAAATGGTGAACCTGGAAGACAGGTCTCTCCGGAACAACATCAGGAGCCGTGGCATTCCAAAGGAGGTTGGATAACCACACCTCACTAAATATCTGATGGATCTCTTCAGGGAACTCCTTGGACCCATGCAAGACCAAGAAGCTCTTGTGGACAGAGCTCATAGGGCTCTTCGGCCGAGAAACTCTCCTCCTGGATCCCCAAGAGACGTAATCAGATTACATTACTAGACGTTCAAAGAAAGGATACTCAAAGCTTCATTCCAGAACAAAAACTTGAAGGAGCCTTATCAAACTATCCAGATCTTCCCAGACCTGTCCTCTCATACTCTATCCAAGAGACGATCCTTCCAGCAGGTTACCCAATGCCTACGCAAGAACAACGTTAAATATACAGGGAGTGCAGAATTATTAGGCAAATGAGTATTTTGACCACATCATCCTCTTTATGCATGTTGTCTTACTCCAAGCTGTATAGGCTCGAAAGCCTACTACCAATTATGCATATTAGGTGATGTACATCTCTGTAATGAGAAGGGGTGTGGTCTAATGACATCAACACCCTATATCAGGTGTGCATAATTATTAGGCAACTTCCTTTCCTTTGGCAAAATGGGTCAAAAGAAGGACTTGACAGGCTCAGAAAAGTCAAAAATAGTGAGATATCTTGCAGAGGGATGCAGCACTCTTAAAATTGCAAAGCTTCTGAAGCGTGATCATCGAACAATCAAGCGTTTCATTCAAAATAGTCAACAGGGTCGCAAGAAGCGTGTGGAAAAACCAAGGCGCAAAATAACTGCCCATGAACTGAGAAAAGTCAAGCGTGCAGCTGCCAAGATGCCACTTGCCACCAGTTTGGCCATATTTCAGAGCTGCAACATCACTGGAGTGCCCAAAAGCACAAGGTGTGCAATACTCAGAGACATGGCCAAGGTAAGAAAGGCTGAAAGATGACCACCACTGAACAAGACACACAAGCTGAAACGTCAAGACTGGGCCAAGAAATATCTCAAGACTGATTTTTCTAAGGTTTTATGGACTGATGAAATGAGAGTGAGCCTTGATGGGCCAGATGGATGGGCCCGTGGCTGGATTGGTAAAGGGCAGAGAGCTCCAGTCCGACTCAGACGCCAGCAAGGTGGAGGTGGAGTACTGGTTTGGGCTGGTATCATCAAAGATGAGCTTGTGGGGCCTTTTCGGGTTGAGGATGGAGTCAAGCTCAACTCCCAGTCCTACTGCCAGTTTCTAGAAGACACCTTCTTCAAGCAGTGGTACAGGAAGAAGTCTGCATCCTTCAAGAAAAACATGATTTTCATGCAGGACAATGCTCCATCACACGCGTCCAAGTACTCCACAGCGTGGCTGGCAAGAAAGGGTATAAAAGAAGAAAATCTAATGACATGGCCTCCTTGTTCACCTGATCTGAGACCCCATTGAGAACCTGTGGTCCATCATCAAATGTGAGATTTACAAGGAGGGAAAACAGTACACCTCTCTGAACAGTGTCTGGGAGGCTGTGGTTGCTGCTGCACGCAATGTTGATGGTGAACAGATCAAAACACTGACAGAATCCATGGATGGCAGGCTTTTGAGTGTCCTTGCAAAGAAAGGTGGCTATATTGGTCACTGATTTGTTTTTGTTTTGTTTTTGAATGTCAGAAATGTATATTTGTGAATGTTGAGATGTTATATTGGTTTCACTGGTAAAAATAAATAATTGAAATGGGTATATATTTGTTTTTTGTTAAGTTGCCTAATAATTATGCACAGTAATAGTCACCTGCACACACAGATATCCCCCTAAAATAGCTAAAACTAAAAACAAACTAAAAACTACTTCCAAAAATATTCAGCTTTGATATTAATGAGTTTTTTGGGTTCATTGAGAACATGGTTGTTGTTCAATAATAAAATTAATCCTCAAAAATACAACTTGCCTAATAATTCTGCACTCCCTGTAGATGAGGCTTCCCAGTTAAGCTATACTTCCAATTAGAAGACCGTTCTTATTCCATTTCTACACCAGATCAGGGGATCAAGCTTCTACATTCTAAGGGTCTGCTCCACCCTTCAAACTCACTTAAAGATTCAGCCGACAATACAGAGACACTAAATCCTGCAGCCCCGGACTGGCGCCCACTACCACAGAGGTTTACCTACCAGTCCAAAAGAAAAGAAATCTCACCACCTAATGAAGACCCTTGACTCCATGTCCTGGCAGATCTGTAGCTCTGAAGACATACTTCTGGGCTTATAATTGAACACTTTCACCTGGACAGTTTTGTCATAACTCACACCCAGTGGGGTGGTCTACTGAATGTTCCGGTTGCTGTCATACAACACTGACTGATCTATGGACGTTGGGTAATACAGCCTGATTATTTAAGTTCATGGTTCATAAAGTTATTTTGGTTTTCTTTACAGTTCTTTTTTTGTGTGTGTCAAATTAATCCTATGTCATCGCCTATTCTCTTTGTGTATTTCTGCTCCTCTTACAGACAGGATGTATATCTTTAGTTTCAGAGAGGTTATCTGTATGGTCAGTGGTCTTGATTAGCTTATCTACGCTCCATATATAGTCCCTCTATAACACCCACCCCCGTACTTCATGGCTTATTGTTATAAATTTGCTATAACATACCAACTGTACTTAGAATTCTTTATAGACCAGTCTTCATATCTCACCTAACCTCAGTTGCAGTATTGCTCACCCCCTTTACCCGCCATTATCACAGGAAATGACCTATACGTTGAGTACCTCTGAAGGCATAACCTCGCTTAAGTTCTACATGCTCAAGCCTCACTGATTAAAGAAACCACCTACTACCGAGCCATGAGGAGTGCACACATTGGAGATATATAACCCATCTCACTGTCTTTAGTCTCACTCCTTTATGGAGCTACGGCCCAACACACAGCAGATTAGCTAATATAGAGGACATTGTTACCACTGGCCTTCTTTTCCTTAAGCTCCTTGCTATGTTACTGCTATGTGTAAGATTCTGTGTGTACATAATGTTCTCCTCTGTGTATGCCTGTTATATATAGATCAGCTAATGCTCCTGGTGTTTTCGCTCTAACCGCTGTGTGGACCCCTTAGCAAGCCCTAGTGGCAGGGGTAATGTCCACCACTTTAACATCACACTGACAGAACTGTAGAGAATGTGCGGAGTGCCCTATTCATGTAAGTTAATGGTGTACCCTGGAGTCTCAGCCCTACAGGTGGTATACCACCCCTCCCACCTCTCATATCACAGACAAAGTATATCCTTTTAATATAGGGGAAATTTCCTTTATGGTATGAGACTCAGCGGGCCCACCTATACCACGTACTTCAATCTGCCACGTTACCTGTTCATTTGCTCTACAGTCTTCCCCTGGACTCCTACTTTAATGGGGCAGCTATACTCAGTGATTCCTATAAACTGAATCTCATAGTGAACATAGCCCTCACTACTATACTATTTGTATTCCTCACTTACTACTGACTCAGAATATAGCTTATTAGTCTAGTTTTTGCAGTGCTCCTGATCATACTTTTTTCCTGCACCCTTAGGCCTTACTGATTACTGGTTCAGACTACCACTGCGCCATTAAACTTACACATGTTACAGATGTATAAACCACCTCCTTCAGTCTTCCCAAACCTCAGTATACCGTTTAGCTCCAACACATGATGATTAACTGACAAAGGTTACATTACCACCACAGCCCTTCCTTTCTTCATGATATTGCTACGCACTCCCTATTGTGGCCCTTATATGCGAGATTTCTATGTATTTTATGTTATCTTATCTGTAGTTTTGTCATGTATAGAACTGTCACTAATCATAATGGATTCACTCTATTTTTCATAAAGGCCTACTTGCAAGCTCTAACCTGAAGGTTCATATATATTAACCCCTCCCCTATATCCTATCACATATGGCATTTTCTTTTTCACCCCAAGTGGAGACCCCCTTCTCCCATTCTACCCCTGGCACCCCCCCTTCCTATACCATTAGACTCCTTAATTCTTTAAACACTTGGTTATACAAGTATACTCTCCCCCAACTATCCTAGTTATATAAGCCCTCTCTACTGACCCTATCCTGATACCCAAAATACTTGGTTCTTTCCACCGATTAAGCCTACAGTGCACCCCAGAGTGTTTCCTCATTATAATACATCCTTCCATTACCCCTCCTCTATTTTGAGCGGCTGAACATCCCCTCCCTACTCCTGCCTCATATAACGCATTGACCAATATATCTTGAACTGCTAATCTCGTAGAATCTCTCCTTTTTTTCTTTCTCTCTTCCCCCCCTTCTTTCATATCCCTACCCCCCCTCCCCATAATGGTACAAAATGCGTGTTTTAACCCTTAACTCTCAGGGTCTCAATTCACCCACTAAACGTAGTCTTATGAAATCACGAAAGCCTGGAAGCAAAAATCTTCCCCCAAAATTACACAAGTCATAGCAACAATAATTTACATACAGAAGATGGAATCATACTCTTACTCAGTTCTAGACAAGATAGACACCTACTTTGCAATATGGTTGCCATGGATTGAAAAATTTTACTATTAAGACCTATGGGAAAACTTGACCCCCCTTACCCCTCCCCTTATCGTCTTCATCTCCCCATTCCCCCCTTTTTTTTAATTTTTCTCTTCCCCCTCCCAATCTACGAGAGGCGCAGAGCTATAAGGCATAGAACTGTAAATTGAGAAATAATCTCGATACCCTTGAGTAAATCCAATCAGAAGTTTCTTATACAACAACTCTCCCAATCCTACTACAACATTTTACTGTTTAAATACTGTTGTTTAGGTACGCTATATGATCACTTATACTTGATTTCCTCAAGGACAGTACTCTAATTTTCTTTGTTATTTATTTTCTTGTTATTGATTATGTTCACCCTAGGTTACTGATAAAAATGTGATTGTTCCAGTACATGTACATCCCTGTGTGGATACGTTATATGATTTATGTTGGAACCCAATTTTCTCAATAAAAAATATAAATAGAAAAATAATAATTTGTAAACAGTTTAGCAGTATTACCGGACAGAAGCAGACATGACTGTATGAATTTTACCTGATAACTTGAAAATAAAACTTCAGTATCACAGCTAAGCTGTTCAGATTACAGTCAGTATCTCCGCTGGCTGTAGACAGGTGGTTAGTGTGGGAACAAGGCCTGTGTCTAGGGTGGCAGCACATTTTACAGCCTCAGCCTCAGTAGGGAGCAGCAACTAAACAGTTACTCAGTCTCAGCAAGAAATCTCCCTTCATCAATGTGCTTTTATGGCCGTGCCAAGGATTGAACCTGGGGCTCCTTATTCACAGCCTGATTCTCTGTCTATGTGCCACCAGAGGGCTCTGGCTTCTGTTGTTGTTCCTGGAGATCTACTGCCTGCACTGGTTAGCTCTCTAGCTCTACCTACTTGCCAGCTGGAGGTAGTTTTACAATTAGCACAGCTATAAAATGTTGCTTCACAGGCTACTCCCGGCCCTGACAGTGTGGTTTATCTTTGCTGTTAGTGCACTGTAGACAAGTGCGTTTCATTTCGTTCCGAATCTAAATTTGGCCAAATTCACCAAATTAGGAGATTCAAATCGATTCGAATTTCCGAATTACCCTAACAAGAAACTTAACTATTCTGAATGCATTTGTAACAAATAAATCCGAATTAGTTCAATTCAACTCAATTCAATTCAATACAATTCAATTTAATTCAATTCAATACAATTTAATTCAATTCAATATAATTCAATACAATTCAATACAATAATACTTTAGTGAGACAGAACAGTGAAATAATTCCATTTGTGTAACTTGAAAACATCTGAATCAACATTACACATACCGAACGTCCGAATTTACAAATCAAACCCGAAACGAATACATCTGAATACATTTGAATTTATTTGAAAACAAATGAATATGAAACATATACATTCGAATGTATTCAAATTCGATCCGAAACGAAATTCAAAAAAATCTGAATCGGTCCGAAACAAACCAAATTTTTTTTTCCGCTGTGCACATGTTTAGTGCACGGTTGTTGGGTGATTCTTCTGGTTCTTGAATCAGGCTTACATCCTGACTTCTCTTTTGGATCTCCTATGGATTTGATGAAGGATTGGTCAGCTTCTCCGGTTTTCCGAACTTGGCCTGTTTTCGGGACTTTTCTTCTGGATTCTCCCAGTGTTTGGTAACTGATCAGACTGGTTCCTGGTATCTAACCCTCGGCCTGTCTTCTGACTTCTCTCTGGTTACCAGCCTGTCTCTGCTACCAGTTTATTCTGTATTTTTTATCAGTAGTGTCACGGATACCAGGCTGCCAAGGCTACCCCCACCCCACCCCTAATACCTGGCTCACTATTAATCACACCAGTTTTGGCCCTTTCATGGCTTACAGGATCTCCCAAACTCTTCCTGTTTCATGTTTTTACTGTTGTACCTCCTCATAGAAGAGCTGATCGCCTACTGCCTGACCCCTCTCTGGCTGGCCGGGCTCCTGGAACTACTGGCTCGCCAGACTACCCCGAATACCCACTAATCTTTACCCCAGGTCACTCCAGAGGCCCCTTGCCCAGAGCTCAGCTCTTTTGGGGATTGGTACCCTCTAGGGAGTTCAAGAGGTGGGGTGATTGCTGGAAGGGAGCTCCCTTGGGAACTTGGTGTTTCTGACCCCCCTACAGCCCCTACTCCACTGGGCTTACACGGTGTACCTTTAATCCCATGCGGCTCTGGCCCCCAGCAATGGATCATGTCGCTTTTTGGACTGGAACACCTTGGGGCCCGGATCTCTCCTTTGGTACCTGGGAATAGCCACCGCTCCTTCTGGATCACTCCTAAACAACCACCTATGTATTAAGGGGACTGTATGTAACTATGGCTGCTATGGTGGGTGCCAGTCTGTCTTGAGGCCGAAAACTCTTTCAACAGGGTTAGATGGGATTATCTTAGGGAGGTACTAAGATTTTTTGGGTTTCCAGAGACTTTTGTTTTGGCTATTCAAGCTTTATTCTCCTCCCCATTTGCAAGAGTGAGCGGAATGGGCTTTTGTTACCCAAAACTCCAGATCTGTAATGGCATCCAACAAGGCTGCCCCCTGTCCCCATTGATTTTTGCAATGGTAATGGAACCTTTTGCTTAGGCTGTCCATATTTCCCAGTCTATCTTAGATGTTCTTAATGGAGTTCCCACTGAGAAAACTGTACTTTTCGCAGCTGATGTTACTCTGCTTACTATAGTCACTAATTCCTCTATGCCAACTATCTTTATATTAATTGGACTATTAGGCAGGCTGAGTTACTATAAAATACATTTTTATTGAAGGGACAGTTTACCCCAATTTGAATTTAACTGCATGTAATAGACACTACTATAAAGAATAAAATGCACAGATACTGATCTAAAATCCAGTATAACACAGTTTAATGATATTTAAAAATAAGCAAAACTATACATTTAAAAAAAAAGCTATATAGGCTATATAAATCGGTCATTTACAAAATATTTATGCAAAGAAAAATCTAGTGTTCTCTGAAACTTCTTACATAACTGAAGAAAACTAATAATTTCTCATGGTCTACAGACCATCTCAAACTCCTTGGGATTCTAATCAGCGTAGAGTCGAGAATTGGGTCGGGTGATCTCTAACCAAGACTTGGAAAAAGCTGCAACCCTTACAAAGAAGACTTTTCACTGTATTACGGTCTTAGACGTCAATATTAAAATACTTTGGAAATGACATAAAACACCTTTGAGATTTACTAATCTAATCTTCACGTGTAGTTCACCCCAAAGCTGAAGACTTTGTGGAGATATAGGGTCAAATCTACATATGGTGGGATTGCCCAAAACGAATACCTTTTGGCATGAGATGTAATCCTTGTTGGACTCCCTTGATATAATTTCTAATCCTTCTCCTTCATGTGCTCTTCTTCACATTATAGATGATAAATTCCCAGATACGTCAAAAAGGCTGATGATCTATATTTTAGCTGCAACAAAGCTATGTATTGCCCATGACTGGAAAAAGCTGGATCATCCCAGTTTTTTAAGGTTTGCGCTATGGTAGACTACATGGCTACAATGGAGAAATACATCTATGGGACCCAAGATAGGATAGAGGTTTACTGAGAGATATGGGACGCTTGGTCCCATTGATAGGCTTTGGTTATTAGAATCATTATCCTTAAAATACTATTTTGGCTTTTAAGCTCCACAGATCCCTCATTCCTTTTTTTTTTCTTAAAGATTAGAAATCTCCTGCAGAAATTGAATTGAATTTTCCCCATACCCTACCCTATTATTTTTTTCCCTTCTCTTTATTTTTTTTTTTTACTTCTTCTCCCTTGGATTTTATTACAAGATTATTAAACATGCTCTACAGTTCATAATTTAAAACAATTATTCCTACTAGAGCTTTAATTATACCTGTTAAATCTAAGAAACCTATCAGTCTTAGAGTGACACTGGTAAATGTTTCTTTTTTATCTTAATGGTGCATATGCCATAGTACTCAATTTATACTCAAGATATCAACAGGTTGGGTTTTATTCTTCAAAAAAGACAGGCTATCTATCTGATTTAACAAGGATATACTTCTCATATTATAACATTATTCTGGGTTTGTCCAAACTTTATTGCTTTACTTCTGTTGCTATACAAACGGGTTCCTAACACTCATATGATATCCAATTATTGAATCACATCTTGTATTATATGTATACTTGTTGAATTGTGTAACCTTGAAAGTGTAATAACATTTTTTTATACATGCATGGTCGATGGACCCGAGTAAACAAGAAATTGAATTATGCAAAATAAAAAATATGAATAGGATTTCCCTAAATTAAAATTATAAAATTTTAAAAATGTAAAAAATATACAAATAATATAAAAAAATTTAAATGATATAAAAGTTATACTGATAAATCCTAAAATGGCATAATCATAAAAAATTTAATTATATGCAAAGAGAGGTAATAAAACCATATCAAATGTTATCTAAAAAAAAGGGGGAAAAAAGTGGTACATGGCTTAACCAAGGGATTACAGGTTTGTTTGTTTTTTTTTAAAGTTTTTTTATTAAACATATGCAGAAATGTACATACATATTTGTAAGATGAAGAAGAATAATGAAATAAAGGTTGACGTACAATTTTGTCTTAAGTACAATAATAATAACAAATATTAGAAAACTGAAAAGTTTAACACCATTACATCTCAGCCAGTCAGTAAATTATACTCAGCAATACTCTCATTTCAGTAAACTGTCTGGGAAATCTTGTAGAGACATTACAAGAGGTAGGGTCAGATATTCATCTATGTCAAGTCCTAGAATTGTTGAGATAGGTAGGATTCCCGCATAGTTTTAATCTCAACATACATATCCTTGCTTTTCGTTTTTATATAATAGAACTCTTCTAGATTTAAAACCGTGTTACCTTGATCTATCCATTGTGCTAGGTTGGGGACTGTGGTTGATCTCCAATTTCTTGCTATCAATGTTTTTGCGCTATTAATCAGGTTATGAAACAATTTAGTTTGGCAAGTGGTTAGTTTTTTTGGGGTCAAATTGAATAGCCATATAAGTGGGCTGTCGGTGACTGTTGGGCCCAGGGTTTTAGATGTTTCATTTAAGACTGTTGTCCAGAATAAGGTTATTTTGAGACATTGCCACCATATGTTTGACATACTACCTAAATCGGTATGACATCTCCAGCAATAGTTTCTGGCATCTCACAGGAGTGAGGTACCATCTATGCATTATTTTAATATTTATTTTGAGCATTCTACTAGAATCTGTGGATTTAGTAATATTTGCAAACATCCGTTTCATGTCTAAGGGGGAGATGTCTATGCCCAGTTCACGTTCCCATCGATTAATATAGTATGGAGTATGTCCAGTAGTTTGGGTCTGTAATATAGTGTATATTAGTGATAAAGTGTGTTTAATTGGTACATAATTACTACACAAGGATTCAAATTGAGTTAGGGTCTCATCATGTTTTTCCTCTCCAGGTGTAAGGAGATGTATGAGTGACACTGGCATAGTTTAAACCAATCTTGTAGAAAGTCTAACCCTTTTTCCTTCGTTCACTGTAAACCACCTTTGTTCATTGCCCAGGTGATATGTCATTAGGGATCTATGTGATTTCTTAGCTAGGTATGCTTAGTTGCCAAATCCTGGAGGGAATCTGGGGTTATTTGTGAGAGGGGTTAAGGGGGAAGGTCTACTTTTAACAGTAGTCTTTCCCAAATGGAGTAGGTTTCTTGTGTAATTGATATGTATTCTGATTGGCTTAATTTGGTGATTTTAGGTCCCCAAAACAAGGCACCAAAATGTGTTTTGCCAGCAATATCACACTCCATTTTTACCCATGCTTTTTTTACCATAATTAGATAACCAATCAAGATTCCCTGTAAATAGATAGTTTGTCTATATATAACCCTTTGAGTGCTAAGCACTTTCCCACCTGGGTGCTAAGATTTTTTAATGTTTTTTTTATTTTTTGAACAATTTTTTTTAACTTTCATTTTACTTTTTTCCGACCCCCAAGACTTACACTGTTGAAAAGGTTAGGCGATTACCTTTCCGATGGTGGGTCTTGGGGGTCTGTAGCTGCTTAGATGCCTGAGATACAGGCTTCTAAGCAGCATGCCCCCTGCTCCTATACTTAACATTGTTAAGCATAAATAAAGTTGCGCGGTGACTTCACCACGTAAAATGGGATCAAGGTGGGAGAGTGCTAGTGATGGCTCTGTGCCGTCATTAGCACCAGAGAGAGAAACTCTGTGATGGCTCAGAGCCGTCATTAGCACTCAAAGGGTTAATCAAATTGGGGATACCCATGCCCCCTGTGCAATTGGGAGACACATAATGTGCTTGTTAATTCTAGCAGGTTTTTTGTTCCATTTGTATTCAAAGATTTGGTTTTGCAGAGTGATGAGGAAAGTATTCAGTAGGGGGATCGGGAGGGTCTGTAAAATAAATAACATTTTTGGAAGTATGTTCATTTTTAATGCATTGATTCTTCCTAGCCACTATAAGTTACGTGAGCGCAGAGAAGACATCTCTATGATCAATGTCTTTTGTAAATTTTTATTGGTCTTGGATATATCTTCTATGGTTGGGGACAGGAAGATTCATAGGTATTTCATCTTTTTGGTTGCCATTTGAAAGGGCATATTTGTTTTATTTGTTGCACATCGGAAAGGGGGAGAGATATGTTCAGGATTTCTGATTTTGATTCATTAATAAGAAAATTAGAGACTGCATTAAATTCGGTAAACGTATGCAGTAGGATAGGGATGGACTTGGAGGGGTTCGTAAAGTAAAACAGTATGACATCGACATATAGCATTATTTTGTGCATGGAATTCGCTATCTGCATACCTTCAATATCCTGGAGGGATCTAACTTGTATGGCAAATGCTTCTACTAGGCATGCAAAGAGCAGAGGCGATAGGGGACATCCCTGCCTAGTGCAATTTTATTATATAAAATGATTGAGATAGAGTGCCATTTATTTTTTCCTTGGCGTAGGGTGTAGCATACAGGGCGAATATTTTTTTTTTTTTAAAGAATTTTTTTTTATTGATGTTGTTAAAGACGTTACATATAAGATTCACCCATGAACAATAATAACATTGTAATGAGACATACATTCTTAGCGTACAAAAATGGCAATAAAACCAAGTGGTAATAACTCAAGACATAAATTCTGTAAATCTCAGGAAAAGTGTAGAACCAATACCTATATAGTATATAACCTAGTTTATTATTCCACCCGTTTGTAAAAGGGCAAAATAATCTATAACATAGAGCTAGTAAGTGGGAATGGTAGTCCACAGTGAATGGAACTAGTATGTCCGTAGAAGTTTCGTATAATATAATGTAACCTCAGTTTTATATTATATTAAGAAGAGGAACGGTCCCCGCATTGCCTTAGAGAATATACATTGGTTTATCTATTCTAGATAAAATGGGGCTAGGGGGGATTGGCTTCTTAGTTTTTGGGGAAGTGAAAATCAACTGACAAAAGCCGCTCTAGATGAGGTGAGGGGGAAAAGGGAGAAAATGGGGAGTGGAGCCAATTAGGTTGCCAGACTGGTAAAGACTTTTTGGGCCTCTAAACTTTTGAATACAAAGCAGGTAAGGATATCTCCTATCAGCACAGTGTATAGAGGGGGAAAGCTAAGATATGTTTTTATTTCTTTCACAGTATACAATACATCGCTGGTCAGCTATAGTCTGCTATATTGTGCTATATTATGTGCCTATATGAGGGGACTAGATGAGATCGGGGTACAAGCCACTATCGCGGCCGCCAGCTCAGTGCAATCTAGAGGGGTATGTTGGGGCTCACAAGCTAACTAATCAAGTATGCAGATAAGGCTCATAATCATTGTTACTGGTTGCTATGTATTTTCCGATCCCTCTATCCACTAAGGAAAAGTCTCAAAATTCAAGCAAGAGGAGATTAATTATTAAGCTGCAGGAGAGCAAAATTGTACTGTTCTTGAAAGTAGAGATAACTAGCTCAAATGCAAAAACATCCAGGTTAGTCAGGAACAAAAAAAAAACAAGAATTAAGTACTTTTAGCTAGTTAGAATACAAAATGTTACAGACATGAGAAGAGGAGAACAAAAATAATGGATGTTACCCCTATATGTATAGGGAGACTACTAATGCTAGGCATCTAACTAAATATAATCCAGTGGCCCCAATAGACACTATCATGAGCTCTCTGCATTTAGACATTTGTGTACCTCTGGGTTTATAGTGCACTTGTATATTATGGGTTAAGTGTGTGGTTATTAGTAAATGTCTAAGACCTGGGGCTATGAAATTTATGAATACCATCCCAAATATTATTTTGGCTGTGTTTTATAGTGAAACCTTGGTATGCTGTCCCGGCCGCAGAAAGCACACTATTTACATAAATTAAATTAGTGTCACCAAACAAGAGACACAGAGGTACTGCATCAGGAAAACCATAACTCTATAAAAAACAATAAACGTTAACTAGGGGCTTTATCAATAAACATAAACATAGTTAAAAAGAGAGCTGTAAGAAGGTGAGTACGGGGAGCGACCTAACAATGCATTTTCTACATCTCAGGAGGTCTTCTGTGCCTACCAATATTTAACCTAACCTATGGGCATGAGTAGATAACAATACTAGTGCTTACAAGAGATAGAATTTAAGTTGTATAGGGCTAGAGGGGTAGGATCATGTAAATTAATTCAAAGGGTAACTCATGTTGGTCAGAAGCAGCTATAATACATGAATCCTATTAATACCTAACACTGAGCACCGCAGATCCTGTGAGAGAGTGTAGGAGGCAAACAAAGCTTATTCTATAGCCTATACAACCTTGCAGGTAATAAACAACCCCCTGCATCATAAGTCAGCCTATGTCAGTAAGGAGCTAATACACCCCGTCTCTGCTACCTAGCTATATTGAAGCATACATTTTGATCACTCAAATCATCGGCCACGTGGGGGCTCGCACCCCTATGCATGGGATTTTTGGACCCTCAGCGCTATGTGGATATAGTGACTAGACAATGCCCCCATACCCATAGGAAGAGATCGTTTCCCTGCAAAATACAAGATCTTACCTGACATAGTACTATAGTGTAAACTTATGAAATCATGTTTAGAGATTTAACTTCATATTTCTGTTTAAGGAACTCACATAACGCAATACATTCAAGATCTATAGCCTTGTTAACATAGAGTATTAAGACCCAGTTCTCTATATGGTGAGCAGCAAAGTATGAGGTATAAAGGAATATTAGTTTCCTAGTTATGTGTTTTGAGGACGTTTTAGGCATTTTTTAAGAATTGTACTCATTACCATAGCATAGTGAAGTTTTAGGAATTAAGTTACTGGCATACTGTATATAGTTCAGCTAGTTAGCATCATGTAAATATACCTGCATATTAATACTATAACAAAAACAAAGAGACAGTTGTGATAAGTCCTCCAACAAATCAGCAGTGAAAGTTCTATGAAAAATCTGAACAATTCGGGTCTGTTTGTTGGGGTCGTGAGTATGACCGGGTACTTAGCCAACTCCTATCTTTAGTTTGTATCTCACTCCGGTATTATGAGAATGTCCTTTCAGAAGACTGAGACAATCAGTCTGAGCATCGTATTTGCTCTGTAGATCTGGGGTGGTGAGACTCACCACTGAACTGCCAGGACACATCACACTGAGGTAGCGGAATAACCCTCCACATCCGTTGCTCTTTAGAAATGTGACACCCACCTCGCTAGACATGTTATCCTGTGACCAAGTAGGCAGCATGGGCACTTGAAGCATGGAGATCCGCTCGGCCATTGGGGTAGACAGTCCATTGCTCTCAGGTAAGTTTATGTCTGCCGTAGCTGCAGGATCATATGGAGTCATCCCGTCTATGTGGGGTGTTTCGTGTAGAAATCTTCCAGTCTCAGAACAGCTTGTAATTTGGTGATCCCAATGTGGGTACTATCCAGAGCTCCAAATGTACAAGAGCATTCTGACTTACGAGCCACCGGTATTATGAACTGCTTCTGGGTTACCTGCGTGAGATCAGCGCTCGTAGTAGTAGCAAAGGCAGGAGAGAATGCAGCTTCTATTTCCTTGATAAGACTCCTGAAATGGTCTGCCAATTGGGAGCTTAAACCCGCAAATAGTGAATAAATTCTCGTCCCCATGTTCAGAGTCCAAACAGCAATGCCACTCCGCTGGGAGCTGATTTAGTGACTCTATGGAAGGTAGCAAATTGGCCGTTAGCCGGTCTCATTCTGCCTGTCAGTTTCCACGTGGGCCAGCAAATGACCGCTCTCAGAAATCCTAGTCGGTAGGATAGAGGTGTTTAGACAGTGAAGTGTTGTCCGTCTATTGTCTCACACTTTGTATTTAGATAGTTAGGTCGTCTGGGCTTCCCAATTTTCAGTAGTGATGCAGTATTTGGGCTAGAACGGTCGCCAAACTTGTTTTTTATTGATAGTATAGCCGGAGCTGTTGTGATGTGCGACCGTTCAGCTTGAGAGTTAGCTCCGCCCCCACAGGGCGAATATTTTAGATATGAAGGTATTGTCTAATCCGAATCTAGAGATTACTGCCTTAAGGAAGTGCCACTAGACACGGTCGAACACCTTCCCCATATTCGTTGACACAATGACCAGCAGGATTTGTTTGGTTGAGGTGTAGTCTATAATTTGTAGGGCCCTGACAGAGTTATCCCTTGCTTCTCTAGTGTCTGGGACAATTTGGTTAAATCTTTTAGTTTTGCATAGATTTTTACATGGGAATTAAATAATGAAATGGGTCTGCCATTTTCCACTTTATCTGGGCTTTTTCCTGGTTTAGGTATGACAGATATATGTGCCTCCAGGGCTTGTGTTGGGAATGCATTTTCTTTAAAAAGGGAATTATAGAGGGGTAGAAGATGTGAGAGTAAATGTTCTTTGAATTTTTTATAATAGTAGTTTATGAATCTGCGCCTGGTGCTTTGCCAGATGGATTTTATTTCTTTCCTACTAAAGTGTTTGTTAAGGGTGTTGGCTTGGTCTCTAGTAATTGTCAATACGTTTGTGAATAGTTTGTGAATACGTCTGGGCCTGGTGCTTTACCAGATGGATTCTATTTCTTCCCTACTAAAGGCTTTGTTAAGGGAGTTGGCTTGGTCTCTAGTAATTCGGGGTATGACAGATATATGTGCCTCCAGGGCTTGTGTTGGGAATGCATTTTCTTTAAAAAGGGAATTATAGAGGGGTAGAAGATGTGAGAGTAAATGTTCTTTGAAGTTTTTATAATAGTAGTTTATGAATCTGCGCCTGGTGCTTTGCCAGATGGATTTTATTTCTTTCCTACTAAAGTGTTTGTTAAGGGTGTTGGCTTGGTCTCTAGTAATTGTCAATACGTTTGTGAATAGTTTGTGAATACGTCTGGGCCTGGTGCTTTACCAGATGGATTCTATTTCTTCCCTACTAAAGGGTTTGTTAAGGGAGTTGGCTTGGTCTCTAGTAATTCGGGGGAATTTAAATTTATCTAGGTTTTTTTTTTAATTCGCTGTTGTTTAGTTGGGCCGGAGTTGGTCCCTTTTACTGTATCTGATGTTGCTAAATAATATAATGAGTCATAGCAAGTCCTGAAGGATTCGACTATTTGTTCAGTTGCAGAGTGTTTTTGGTTATGTTTGCCTTTTATCTCTAGTTTTAAGGATTTATGAGTTCTGCATTTTAACTAATGTGTGAAAATTCTACTGCATTTATTATCCCCTTCATAATATATTTGTTGTAACTTAAGAGCCTATTTCTTACTCTCATAAGCAAGAAAGGATTTGGCTTGCGTTCTTTGAGTTTCTAGTTCTTCCCGTATAGTTAGGTTAGAGGGGTCTATTTGTTGGGCTAATTTTAACTCTTCAATCTTGTCTTAAATTACCTTCAGTTTTGCTTTATTTAATTTAACCTGTTAACCCTAATACTCATAAGTTTTCCTCTAAGTACATACACCCTTATGGGCTTCCCATAGTATTCTATTGTCTTGCACAGTACCTAGATTTATTTTGAAATACTCTATGAGTGATTTTTCAATTTTTGACTAATAGAGTGGATCGCTAGTATTTCTTCATCTAGCTTCCAGTAGTATGAAGTAAGTGGAGCCGTGGGCCAGGCAAGGGTGCAGCTGATCATAGAGTGATCGAACCAGACTCTGGGTTGAATGGCTATGTTTTTAACTGTAATAAGACTAGTGACATCCATCATAACATAGTCAATGTGTGAGTGACTATTGTGAGGTGAGGAGTAGAAAGTGTATGCCTATCTTCAGGGTGTGTGGTTCTCCATACATCTTGTAATACTATGTCTTTTAGGCAAGTTCTAACTCTATTATTATTGCTAGGAGAAATGTAGGAGGTTCTTGATGAAGTGTCTAAGGTTGGCTTAAGTGTGGCATTAAAGTCACCAGAAACTATAAGTGATCATTTGCCTTCCTCAAGAATGATATTTGTAAGTTTCTTAAAAAATGTATCTTGGTTAGAATTTGGTGCATAAATGTTTACTAGGGTAACTTGACTGTTGTAGAATGTGCAAATGAAAATTAGAAAATGTCCTTCAGTGTCTTTAATTTTCTTGGATAGTTTGAATGGTATATTTTTTCTTTAATAATATCCCAATGCAGTTTTTCTTTACTTTATGGAATGCATAATATGACTCCCTTCATTTGAATTGAAAGGTCTTGGGTTCCTTACCTTGGACAAAATGTGTTTCTTGTACAAATATAATATCTCCCTTTTTGTGTTTGAAGTCCCTTAAGGCCACATTATTTGGGCTTTTTAAACCTTTAGTGTTAATTGTTAGGAAGACTAAACTTGGTTTATGTATGGTAGTCATTGTGTGGGTAATAGGGTTTGCGTTACTATGTGGGAGTATTAGAAGTTTGCTCGTTTGGATAGGTGTTATCTGAGTTTTGTGAATAGTTGAGGTTGTGACCTGCTGTGTCATGTAGCATTGAATAATTGAGAGCAATCTTATGAATGGTGTTAACAACATACAGGGAGTGCAGAATTATTAGGCAAGTTGTATTTTTGAGGATTCATTTTATTATTGAACAACAACCATGTTCTCAATGAACCCAAAAAACTCATTAATATCAAAGCTGAATATAGTTTTAGCTATTTTAGGGGGATATCTGTGTGTGCAGGTGACTATTACTGTGCATAATTATTAGGCAACTTAACAAAAAACAAATATATACCCATTTCAATTATTTATTTTTACCAGTGAAACCAATATAACATCTCAACATTCACAAATATACATTTCTGACATTCAAAAACAAAACAAAAACAAATCAGTGACCAATATAGCCACCTTTCTTTGCAAGGACACTCAAACGCCTGCCATCCATGGATTCTGTCAGTGTTTTGATCTGTTCACCATCAACATTGTGTGCAGCAGCAACCACAGCCTCCCAGACACTGTTCAGAGAGGTGTACTGTTTTCCCTCCTTGTAAATCTCACATTTGATGATGGACCACAGGTTCTCAATGGGGTTCAGATCAGGTGAACAAGGAGGCCATGTCATTAGATTTTCTTCTTTTATACCCTTTCTTGCCAGCCACGCTGTGGAGTACTTAGACGCGTGTGATGGAGCATTGTCCTGCATGAAAATCATGTTTTTCTTGAAGGATGCAGACTTCTTCCTGTACCACTGCTTGAAGAAGGTGTCTTCCAGAAACTGGCAGTAGGACTGGGAGTTGAGCTTGACTCCATCCTCAACCCGAAAAGGCCCCACAAGCTCATCTTTGATGATACCAGCCCAAACCAGTACTCCACCTCCACCTTGCTGGCGTCTGAGTCGGACTGGAGCTCTCTGCCCTTTACTAATCCAGCCACGGGCCCATCCATCTGGCCCATCAAGACTCACTCTCATTTCATCAGTCCATAAAACCTTAGAAAAATCAGTCTTGAGATATTTCTTGGCCCAGTCTTGACGTTTCAGCTTGTGTGTCTTGTTCAGTGGTGGTCGTCTTTCAGCCTTTCTTACCTTGGCCATGTCTCTGAGTATTGCACACCTTGTGCTTTTGGGCACTCCAGTGATGTTGCAGCTCTGAAATATGGCCAAACTGGTGGCAAGTGGCATCTTGGCAGCTGCACGCTTGACTTTTCTCAGTTCATGGGCAGTTATTTTGCGCCTTGGTTTTTCCACACGCTTCTTGCGACCCTGTTGACTATTTTGAATGAAACGCTTGATTGTTCGATGATCACGCTTCAGAAGCTTTGCAATTTTAAGAGTGCTGCATCCCTCTGCAAGATATCTCACTATTTTGACTTTTCTGAGCCTGTCAAGTCCTTCTTTTGACCCATTTTGCCAAAGGAAAGGAAGTTGCCTAATAATTATGCACACCTGATATAGGGTGTTGATGTCATTAGACCACACCCCTTCTCATTACAGAGATGCACATCACCTAATATGCTTAATTGGTAGTAGGCTTTCGAGCCTATACAGCTTGGAGTAAGACAACATGCATAAAGAGGATGATGTGGTCAAAATACTCATTTGCCTAATAATTCTGCACTCCCTGTATTGAACCAAAAAACAAAATAAACAGAAATATAATGAATAAACTTATTAAATATAACAAATTCAGCAATTGATAAGAGTGGTATCTCTTATCAAGTGGGATGAGAGTTAGTCAGTTGGGTCTCCTTACTTTTAAATATTGAGTATTTTTAAAACTAATACTAAGAATATAATAATCACAGTGCAAAAAATAATGCAACAGTACATTAAATAAACCATGCAACGGGTGGTAACAAAGACATAAAGATGTAAACGTAATGATACATTGACTAATAACTAGTCAGTGGATAGTATTGAGCAGAAATATGCTCTTTCTATGAAAACCATAGATTTCAACTTAAAGTATGAGATCTATCGTCTCTTGACTGTCCAGTACTATAAATATAGGATACTCATTATACTAATAGTTATTATATCACCACAGTACAGTGTTGGATGTTTCAAGTTATCTGTTCATTAAGACTCGGTTGTGGAGAAGTGGATGCCCTGTCTTTGTGTTTTTTGTGTTGGACCTTATGCCAACATTGAAAATGTTCCTTAGATTTGAGTTGTTCCAAAGAGTAGGCTTGTAAGGATCCTGTTAGGAGTTCTGGATGTTTTCCCTCTTTTGTCAGGCCTAAGCTTTTTGCAAAAGAGTCAAGGTCATGCTGACCTTTATAGATGTGGGTATTTCCATCTTTGGTGACTATTAGGCTAAAAGGAAAGCCCCATTTATATTTGATGTTTTTATTTTCTTGTAGTGCTTTAGTAAGGAATCTGATTTCTCTTCTCGTTTGAATCATGATGGGGTATAAGTCCATAAAAGTTTGTATAATTTGGTCCAACTACTGGATTTGAGGTGTTTGTCGGGCCTTGAGAAAGAGTTCTTCTTTATCTTTATACTTTAGAAAGCAAACTATAACATTGTGGGTGGAGAGTTGGGTAAAGCAGCTCTGAGGGCTCTGTGAGCTCTTTCCAATTTTATGGGTTTTGCTTGGGAGTCAGTTTTGATGAATTGGAAAAAACCTTGAAGGTTTCAGTGAGTGAAAAGGGGATTCACACAAGCCTCCTATATGCAACGCATTTCTCGGCTTAGGAAGCAGCCGTTTCATCAGGCATTTAGTAGCTTACAAGATTCTAACCCTTTTAAATAAAACATAAACAAATACAACATTACCAAATTATTAACAACTTCCATGACTTGTATCATTGTACATAAACCAGTATTTAATGTGAGCTCTAAACTTAACTCCCTGATCCCAACATTGTGTAAATCAACGCAACTCTGTATGTAATCAGGTGCTATGTTAATTAAACTACATCGTAATGTTCAATCATAATGCTCCATATTCGTTATTTGTATTATGATACTAAAATCATGAAATTATATTTCTTACCTTATAAGTGATAGTATGTGCATATTTCTGTTTGAATATACAAACTGTTTTAATGCTAAACCTGCAAATATGGAAGCGATAGCCGACAGAAATCAACTACGTATTGATTTCCTTATAGGTCATTTAGACACGTGACCACTATTGGCCAATCGCATGATAGTAGTTGAAATTCAAAATTGAACAGCTGATATAAAACAAACTAAATAAACCCTTAACAGTGTAGGGGATGTGTCTTGTGTATTTATATGTTGTTAATGGACAACTATGTATATGTGATAATGTGAAAGTTAATAGGATGAACTATATCCTTGTATGAAACACATTAATATGACAAACAGAACAGTACTATGTTATGCAATATTGTGAACTATAGTAAAGTGCTAAATGAACCAATTATTAGCTTGTGAATGCATATGTCCTTAAAAGGTTTATAACTAAAATAAAAAAAATAAAAAATTGGAGTAGGATAAATGCACATCTAAGTACTTACGACCTATAAG
This sequence comes from Bombina bombina, assembly GCF_027579735.1. Lineage (NCBI taxonomy): Eukaryota > Metazoa > Chordata > Amphibia > Anura > Bombinatoridae > Bombina > Bombina bombina. The sequence continues at coordinate 75,636,262 of NC_069501.1, read as the reverse complement.
GATATCTGATAAGAATAATGTACAAATAGTTGTGTGCATATTAAGGTATCGGTCTATAAACTCTTTAGATACTGACAATATAATAGCGATGGTTAACTCTAATGCACAGTACGTTAATTTACAAATAGGTAATTGGTGGCCAATCGCATGATCATAATAAAAAGGTAGTAATCCCTGCTTGATATTCTCATTAATGTGTTAGTAAAGTGAGCAAATAGAGCTATTGTGAAAATCCAGAGCTATATGTTGGATAACTGTGGATGCAGCATATTAAGTAATCAGTGTGTTTAGATGCTTAACGGATATATATACATACTTGCATTTTCCATGCACTGTTCAGAGAATTCCTGCTTTTTTTATCAATGCATCCTCTGTTAGAGGGCACTCATTTACTTTATCTTCTGCTCTGTTTTGTTACAGGCCACGCCATGTGGTGTCAGGAATGGCAGCCGTAAATTTCTGGACCGGTGCTTCTCAGATGAATCCCCGGCAATGCATGCAACGATCTGCATGTCACGGAGTTAGGTGTGGTGACTGCGGTCTGAAGTAGCACGCCCCTCTTTGTGTTCGCTCTGGAATGAGCGTTGCGGTTTGCGAGTTGGATGAGCCCTTTTGGGGTCAGTGCATATTGCACTCCTCGGCGATAATGTTCCCGGTATTATAGGGAGTCTGGATGAGGTGGGAGGTCTGCACTAACACAGAGCTTTCTCACTCTGCTGCCATCTTCCTTCCCTGCCAAGCTCCACCTCCGTCCCAAGGGATTACAGGTTTTATAAATGCAATTTATGGGGTGCAGATTTTTTAATCAGTCAGTGCTAAGGGTATATATGTACAAACTATACCTGAACGCGGATATATTCCGCATATCCCACATATGTATTTACAGACATGATACTAAGACTGCAAAAAAAGGTAGTAATTTACCAGTCCTAATCTTTGATACCTCCTTAGATTGGGAGTTCCTTGGGACATTCTGAGTAAACAAATAGAAGGTTACAAAATTGCACTGTGTCTGCCAGACATTGATAAATCGGCCCCCCAGTCTCATAACATAAGCTCCAAACTCCTGAACCAGCTCCTATGAGCATGACATGAATCCCCATAATAGCAATTAGTCAACAGTTCCAACCACAATAATAATGCCCTGTTAATGTCATTGTTTTTGCTAGGGCGGCAGGCACAGCCCAGGCATGGGAACGAAGCTGACAGAGCAGGAGGAGGGCTTTCTGGCGAACTGTATAAGCCCCCAGTTTATCTTAATTCACATCTGCAGTTTTTAAAAACAAAATTAACAGCCAGATTCTGCTGTGGGTAAGGACTTTAATCCATGGGGTTATCAAAGCCGCCAAGGTCCTGCCTCTGGGGCCAATTTATCAAGGGCCAAATGACCCCCTTATGCCCCTGTTTCTGTGTGAGCCTTTAGGCTTGCCGGAAACACCAGTTATGAAGCAGCGGTCTTAAGACTGCTGCTCCTTAACTGGTCCGCTGCCTGCGGACATCAATCCGCTCAATCCTATACGATCTGGTTGATTGACACCCCTGCTAGCCGTGAATCTGCAGGGGGTGGCATTGCACAAGCAGTTCACCAGAACTGTTTGTGCAATGTTAAATGCCGACAGCGTATGCTGTCGCCATTCAGGGATTTCTGTCGGACATGATACGCTACAACGTATCGTGTTGGACAGACATTGATAAATCGGCCCCAAAGTGTTTTACAAACTGACATTTGTGGAGGCTCATGCACTTAATTTCCTCCATAGCAGGGAGTACAGCTATGTAGAGTGAAGGTAGAGTAATCCTTTTTATAATTATTACAAGAAATTCACATTATTCTCCCTTTTTTTTTTTTTTTTTTTTTTGCTGGGTGGTTTCTTAAATCTTATTGTGTAGCTAGCTCCTCAAAATACTTCCTGCTCTAAAGTCTCATGCAAGTTGCAGTCTACTGATTACTGGGCAATGTGCTTCATGATGTACTTAGTGTGAGCAGTGTATTACTGTGCAATGGAACTCACAGAATTTTGAGTGCCTAGGGCAGCACAAAACCTAAATACACCATTGGGGAAAACCCCTAGCTCTGCTTGAAGTTTCTCAGTTTTAACAGACCTGGTTGCAAAATTTGTAATTAATGTATATTACAAAGTTTAATAGATTTTTTGTTTTGGCATACACTCGGCTAGATTTAGAGTTTTGTCAGTAACGACCCGCGTAGCTAACGCTGGCTTTTTTCTGGCCACACCTCTAAAATAACTCTGGTATTGAGAGTCCACAGAATGGCTGCGTTAGGCTCCAAAAAAGGAGCGTAGAGCATTTTTAACGCAACTGCAACTCTCGATACCAGAGTTGCTTACGGACGCTGCCAGCCTCAAAAACGTGCTCGTGCACGATTCCCCCATAGAAAACAATGGGGCTGTTTGAGCTGAAAAAAACCCTAACACCTGCAAAAAAGCCGCGTTCAGCTCCTAACGCAGCCGCATTGTTTGCTACGGGGAAACACTTCCTACGTCTGCACCTAACACCCTAACATGTACCCCGAGTCTAAACACCCCTAACCTTACACTTACTAACCCCTATTCTGCCGCCCCCGCTATCGCTGACCCCTGCATATTATTTTTAACCCCTAATCTGCCGCTCCGTAAACCGCCGCTACTTACATTATCCTTATGTACCCCTAATCTGCTGCCCCTAACACCGCCGACCCCTATATTATATTTATTAACCCCTAATCTGCCCCCCACAACGTCGCCTCCACCTGCCTACACTTATTAACCCCTAATCTGCCGAGCGGACCGCACCGCTACTATAATAAAGTTATTAACCCCTAATCCGCCTCACTAACCCTATAATAAATAGTATTAACCCCTAATCTGCCCTCCCTAACATCGCCGACACCTAACTTCAATTATTAACCCCTAATCTGCCGACCGGAGCTCACCACTATTCTAATAAATGTATTAACCCCTAAAGCTAAGTCTAACCCTAACACTAACACCCCCCTAAATTAAATATAATTTTAATCTAACGAAATTAATTAACTCTTATTAAATAAATTATTCCTATTTAAAGCTAAATACTTACCTGTAAAATAAATCCTAATATAGCTACAATATAAATTATAATTACATTGTAGCTATTTTAGGATTAATACTTATTTTACAGGTAACTTTGTAATTATTTTAACCATGTACAATAGCTATTAAATAGTTAAGAACTATTTAATAGTTACCTAGTTAAAATAATTACAAAATTACCTGTAAAATAAATCCTAACCTAAGTTACAATTAAACCTAACACTATACTATCATTAAATTAATTAAATAAAATACCTACAATTACCTACAATTAAACCTAACACTACACTATCAATACATTAATTAAATACAATATGTAAAAATAACTACAATGAAATAAACTAACTAAAGTACAAAAAATAAAAAAGAACTAAGTTACAAAAAATAAAAAAATATTTACAAACATAAGAAAAATATTACAACAATTTTAAACTAATTACACCTACTCTAAGCCCCCTAATAAAATAACAAAGACCCCCAAAATAAAAAATGCCCTACCCTATTCTAAATTACTAAAGTTCAAAGCTCTTTTACCTTACCAGCCCTGAACAGGGCCCTTTGAGGGGCATGCCCCAAGAAGTTCAGCTCTTTTGCCTGTAAAAAAAAACATACAATACCCCCCCCAACATTACAACCCACCACCCACATACCCCTAATCTAACCCAAACCCCCCTTAAATAAACCTAACACTAAGCCCCTGAAGTTCATCCTACCTTGTCTTCACCTCACCAGGTATCACCGATCCGTCCTGGCTCCAAAATCTTCATCCAACCCAAGCGGGGGCTGGCGATCCATCATCCGTTGGCTGAAGAGGTCCAGAAGAGGCTCCAAAGTCTTCATCCTATCCGGGAAGAAGAGTAGATCCGGACCGGCAACCATCATCTTCCAAGCGGCATCTTCTATCTTCATCCGATGAGGACCGGCTCCATCCTGAAGACCTCCACCGCGGACCCATCTTCATCCGGCGACGTCCAACTGAAGAATGACGGTTCCTTTAAGGGACGTCATCCAAGATGGCGTCCCTCGAATTACGATTGGCTGATAGGATTCTATCAGCCAATCGGAATTAAGGTAGGAATATTCTGATTGGCTGATGGAATCAGCCAATCAGAATCAAGATCAATCCAATTGGCTGATCCAATCAGCCAATCAGATTGAGCTCACATTCTATTGGCTGATCGGAACAGCCAATAGAATGCGAGCTCAATCTGATTGGCTGATTGGATCAGCCAATCGGATTGAACTTGATTCTGATTGGCTGATTCCATCAGCCAATCAGAATATTCCTACCTTAATTCCGATTGGCTGATAGAATCCTATCAGCCAATCGGAATTCGAGGGACGCCATCTTGGATGACGTCCCTTAAAGGAACCGTCATTCTTCAGTTGGACGTCGCCGGATGAAGATGGGTCCGCGGTGGAGGTCTTCAGGATGGAGCCGGTCCTCATCGGATGAAGATAGAAGATGCTGCTTGGAAGATGATGGTTGCCAGTCCGGATCTACTCTTCTTCCCGGATAGGATGAAGACTTTTGAGCCTCTTCTGGACCTCTTCAGCCACCGGATGATGGATCGCCAGCCCCCGCTTGGGTTGGATGAAGATTTTGGAGCCAGGACGGATCGTTGATACCTGGTGAGGTGAAGACAAGGTAGGATGATCTTCAGGGGCTTAGTGTTAGGTTTATTTAAGGGGGGTTTGGGTTAGATTAGGGGTATGTGGGTGGTGGGTTGTAATGTTGGGGGGGGAATTGTATGGTTTTTTTTACATGCAAAAGAGCTGAACTTCTTGGGGCATGCCCCGCAAAGGGCCCTGTTCAGGGCTGGTAAGGTAAAAGAGCTTTGAACTTTAGTAATTTAGAATAGGGTAGGGCATTTTTTATTTTGGGGGTCTTTGTTATTTTATTAGGGGGCTTAGAGTAGGTGTAATTAGTTTAAAATTGTTGTAATATTTTTCTTATGTTTGTAAATATTTTTTTATTTTTTGTAACTTAGTTCTTTTTTATTTTTTGTACTTTAGTTAGTTTATTTCATTGTAGTTATTTGTACATATTGTATTTAAATAATGTATTGATAGTGTAGTGTTAGGTTTAATTGTAGGTAATTGTAGGTATTTTATTTAATTAATTTAATGATAGTATAGTGTTAGGTTTAATTGTGACTTAGGTTAGGATTTATTTTACAGGTAATTTTGTAATTATTTTAACTTGGTAACTATTAAATAGTTCTTAACTATTTAATAGCTATTGTACATGGTTAAAATAATTACAAAGTTGCCTGTAAAATAAATATTAATCCTAAAATAGCTACAATGTAATTATAATTTATATTGTAGCTATATTAGGATTTATTTTACAGGTAAGTATTTAGCTTTAAATAGGAATAATTTATTTAATAAGAGTTAATTAATTTCGTTAGATTAAAATTATATTTAACTTAGGGGGGTGTTAGTGTTAGGGTTAGACTTAGCTTTAGGGGTTAATACATTTATTAGAATAGCGGTGAGCTCCGGTCGGCAGATTAGGGGTTAATAATTGAAGTTAGGTGTCGGCGATGTTAGGGAGGGCAGATTAGGGGTTAATACTATTTATTATAGGGTTAGTGAGGCGGATTAGTGGTTAATAACTTTATTATAGTAGCGGTGCGGTCCGCTCGGCAGATTAGGGGTTAATAAGTGTAGGCAGGTGGAGGCGACGTTGAGGGGGACAGATTAGGGGTTAATAAATATAATATAGGGGTCGGCGGTGTTAGGGGCAGCAGATTAGGGGTACATAAGTATAACGTAGGTGGCGGTCGGCAGATTAGGGGTTAAAAAATTTAATCGAGTGGCGGCGATGTGGGGGGACATCGGTTTAGGGGTACATAGGTAGTTTATGGGTGTTAGTGTACTTTAGAGTACAGTAGTTAAGAGCTTTATGAACCGGTGTTAGCACAAAAGCTCTTAACTCCTGACTTTTTTCTGCGGCTGGAGTTTTGTCGTTAGAGTTCTAACGCTCACTTCAGCCACGACTCTAAATACCGGAGTTAGAAAGATCCCATTGAAAAGATAGGATACGCAATTTACGTAAGGGGATCTGCGGTATGGAAAAGTCGCGGCTGAAAAGTGAGCGTTAGACCCTTTTTTGAATGACTCCAAATACCGGCGGTAGCCTAAAACCAGCGTTAGGAGCCTCTAACGCTGGTTTTCACGGCTACCGCCAAACTCTAAATCTAGGCCTCTGTCTTTTAAAAGGGATATGAAACCCAATGTTTTTTTCTTTCATGATTCAGGTAGAGCATGCAATTTTAAGCAACTTTCGAATTTACTCCTACATATAGCTACCAATCAGCAAGCGCTACCCAGGTTCTGAACCAAAAATGGGCCAGCTCCTAAGCTTACATTCCCGCTGTTCAAATAAAGTTACCAAGAGAATGAATACAAATTGATAATATGAGTAAATTAGAAAGTTGCTTAAAATTACATGCCCTATCTGAATCATGAAAGAAAAAAAAAATTGGGTTTCATATCACTTTAAGGGTTAACCTTAAAGGGATAGTAAAGTCCAAATTAAACTTTCATGATTCAGATAGGGCATGTCATTTTAAACAACTGTCTAATTTACTTTTATCATCAAATTTGCTTTGTTCTCGTGTTATTCTTAGTTGAAAGCTAAACCTAGGTATGCTCATATGCTAATTTCTAAGCCCTGGAAGGTCGCCTCTGCCTTTGACAGTTTTTCACAGCTAGAGAGCGTTAGTTCATGTGTTTCATATAGATAACACTGTGCTCATGCACATGAAGTTATTTAAGAGACAGCATTAATTGCCTGAAATACAAATCTGTCAAAAGATATGAGATAAGGGGCAGTCAGCAGAAGCTTAGGTGCAAAGTAATTACAGAGGTAAAAAGTATATTTATAGAACAGTGTTGGTTATGCAAAACTGAGGTATTGTAAATAAAGGGATTATCTATCTTTTAAAACAATAACATTTTTGGTGTTTACTATCCCTTTAAGGTCAAGAACTTATCTTTCTTGTGTGGCAACTTTGTAGCAATGTTGTGGGTGTGCCTATTACTTACATTACATGATTGTTCCTGTGGCATCATCTTCTTCTTTATCCTGGGATCAAGTTGTTTTCCCCTCTCCAATTCCCTAACACGTTCAGCTCGCACAGCGGTTTCACAGTGGCACTGAAGATTCAGCTTTCTTAGGGTTGTGTAGATGCTATGGTGGGAGCATGGGCATTCGTGCTACCTCTAAACTCTGAGTAAGTCAATGGCTGTAATTTTTGTCTTGACCAGGGTGAGTGCACATGGAAAGGCCAGCTTTCTTCTGCTTCCTACTGGGCTGGGATTTATATGTTTCATCCTAGCAGGCGAGGTTAGGGGGGCCCAATTTTTTAATGCAAGGGTCTGGATGAAGTGTGGCTGAGCTAATGGGAGGAGCATGATACTTCAGGTTGGAGCCTGGATAGCCCCTCCCCTCGGGTCTGCTGACCCAAGCTTCAAATTACATAAAATTTTTGTTAGGTGATGGTCGGCTGGTTTGTCACAGAATAAGCTATCATTGGGGACCTGACCTACTTGAATAGAAAGATAGATAGATAGATAGATGGATAGATAGATAGATAGATATACTGTATATATATTAGGAACTCAGCACCTACCTGTTATTGGAATTTTTCCATTATGTTTAGTGCTCTTACATTAAATCTGTTTGTTGATAAATAAACGTGACCATGTTGGTCCATTATTCCAGCCTTGTGTGTAAGTGTTGTTATTTGAATCTGTGTTTGGGGGTGGGGTCACCTCTTTTTGGTATAGGCTCTTGAACAGTTATGACAAGATTTAACCCTTATGTCTTTACCTTTTCTGAACAGGTAGTTTGTTTCTCAAACGCCACATGATTTTTTTAAACACAGTTGGATTTTTTTGCTTTACCTGATGGATTGGACCACTGAAACTTTATGCAATATAATTTGGTAGATAAGCCAAGCAGGATATGTTTGATGAAAAAAGCACTAGTACAAATACAGTGACAGTGCACTCAAAGTAATTATTTCATCTATATGAAAAAACAGCATTTAAACGTGTTGCCTTAAAAACTGTGAAGTAAAAGTTTTAAATTTAAATTAAAACTAATATAGCAGTAACAATTGTGCATAAAGGCATGTGCTGTTTAAAGGGACAGTCTAGTCAAAATTAAACTTTCATGATTCAGATAGGGCATGTCATTTTAAACAACTTTACTTTAACTTTTATCATCAAATTTGCTTTGTTGAAAGCTAAACCTAGGTAGGCTCATATGCTAATTTCTAAGCCCTTGAAGGCAGTTTCTTATCTGAATGCATTTGACAGGTTTTTTAAAGCTAGAGGGCATTAGTTCACATGTGACATATAGATAACATTGTGCTCACGCCCATGGAGTTACCTAGGAGTCAGCACTGACTGGCAAAAATGCAAGTCTGTCAAAAGAACTAAAAAGGGGGCAGTCTGCAGAGGCTTAGATGCAAGGTAATCACAGAAGTAAAAAGTGAATTAATATAACAGTGTTGGTTATGCAAAACTGGGGAAACCTATATAATAAAAGGCCAGGTATGTTTGTCAGATGCAGTCATGCACAGTAGAGACTGTGTGAGGACAAACATGCCTGGCCTTGAGAAGCAGAGAGGATGAGTGGCCGTAGTGGGGGGCATGGCTGGATGGGAGAGTCGTAGTGGGGGCATGGCCGGGCGGATGTGACTAGGGGCATGGTCGGTGTGTGCATGCGGAGGGGGCGTGTCCAATGGGAAAGGACATGGGGGCATGGCCAGGTTGGAGTGGGCGTGGCCAAGAGATAGCGCAAAAGACAAAGAGGAAGGAGAAAGAGGAAAAGAGAGGGAGGAAAGAGAGGGGACAGAAAGAGCAAAAGAGGGGGAGAAAGGGCAAAAGAGGGAGAGAGAGAGAGCAAAAGAGGGGGGGAGAGGAGAGAGAGCAAAAGAGGGGGAGAGAGGGCAAAAGAGAGGGGAGAAAGAGCAAAAGAGAGGCAGAAGAGAACCAAAAAGAGGGGGGAGAGAGAGCAAAAGAGGGGGAGAGAGATAAAAAGAGGGGGGGGAGAGAGAGCAAAAGAGGGGGGAGAGAGACCAAAAGAGGGGAAGAGAGAGCAAAAGAGGGGGGGGAGCAAAAGAGGGGGGGGGAGAGCAAAACAGAGGGGGGAGAGAGCAAAAGAGGGGGGAGAGAGAGAGAAAAAGAGGGGGGAGAGAGAGCAAAAGAGGGGAAGAGAGAGCAAAAGAGGGGGAGAGAGAGCAAAAGAGGGGGAGAGAGAGCAAAAGAGAGGGGAGAGAGCAAAAGAGGGGGGAGAGAGAGCAAATGAAGGGGGAGAGAGAGCAAAAGAGGGGGAGAGAGTGCAAAAGAGGGGGAGAGTGTGCAAAAGAGGGGGAGAGAGAGCAAAAGAGGGGGAGAGAGAGCAAAAGAGGGAGAGAGAGTACAAAAGAGGTGGGAGAGAGAGCAAAAGAGGAGGAGAGAGAGCTAAAGAGAGGGAGGAGAGAGAGCAAAAGAGGAGGGAGAAAGAGCAAAAGAAGAGGGGGGGAGTGCAAAAGAGGGTGGGAGAGAGCAAAAGAGGGGGAGAGAGAGCAAAAGAGAAGGGAGAGAGCAAAAGAGAGGGGAGAGAGAGCAAAAGAGAGGGGAGAGAGAGCAAAAGAAGGGGGGAGAGAGCAAAAGAGGGGGAGAGAGAGCAAAAGAGGGCAAGAGAGAGTGAGTGGGAAAAGCAAAATAGTGGGGGAGAGAGAGCAAAAGAGGGGGAGAGAGAGCAAAAGAGGGGGATAGAGGGGAAAAGAGAGGGGAGAGAGAGCAAAAGAGAGTGGGAGAGAGAGCAAAAGAGGGGGGAGAGAGAGAGCAAAAGATGGGGGAAAGAGAGAACAAAAGAGAGGGGAGAGAGAGCAAAAGAGAGGGGAGAGAGAGAAAAAGAAGGGGGAGAGAGAGCAAAAGAGGGGGAGAGAGAGCAAAAGAGGGAGAGAGAGCGAGTGGGGAGAGCAAAAGAGGGGGGAGAGAGAGCAAAAGAGGGGGGAGAGAGCAAAAGAGGAGAGAGAGAGTAAAAGAGAGGGGAGAGAGAGAAAAAGAAGGGGGAAAGAGAGCAAAAGAGGGGGAGAGAGAGCAAAAGAGGGCAAGAGAGAGGGAGTGGGGAAAGCAAAATAGTGGGGGAGAGAGAGCAAAAGAGGGAGAAAGATAGCAAAAGAGGGGGGAGAGGAGAGAAAGCAAAAGAGGGGGATAGAGGGGAAAAGAGAGGGGAGAGAGAGCAAAAGAGATGAAGGAGAGAGAAAACGAGAGGGGGGAGAGCAAAAGAGGGGGAGAGAGCAGAAGAGGGGGAGAGAGAGAAAAAGAGGGGGGGAGAGAGATCAAAAGAGAGTGGGGGAGAGAGAGCAAAAGAGAGGGGAAAGAGAGCAAAAGAGAGGGGGAGAAAGAGCAAAAGAGGGGGGAGAGAGAGAGCAAAAGATGGGGAAAAGAAAGAACAAAAGAGAAGGGAGAGAGCAAAAGAGAGGGGAGAGAGAACAAAAGAGAGGGGAGAGATAGCAAAAGAGGGGGAGAGAGAGCGAAAGAGGGGGAGAGAGAGCAAAAGAGGGCAAGAGAGCGAGTGGGAAGAGCAAAAGAGGGGGGTAGAGAGAGCAAAAGAGGGGTAGAGAGAGCAAAAGAGGGAGAAAGATAGCAAAAGAGGGGGGAGAGGAGAGAGAGCAAAAGAGGGGGAGAGAGTGCAAAAGAGAGGGGAGAGAGAGCAAAAGAGAGACAGGAGAGAGCAAAAGAGAGGGGGGAGAGCAAAAGAGGGGGGAGAGAGCAGAAGAGGGGGAGAGAGCAAAAGAGGGGGGTAGAGAGCAAAAGAGGGTGGGGGAGAGAGAGCAAAAGAGAGGGGGGGGAGAGAGAGCAAAAGAGAGGGGGGAAGAGAGAGGAGAGAGAGAGAGCAAGGGGTGGGACCACTGTACTGCAAAAAATGGCCTGTGTACACGGGCTTTAGGACTAGTAGGTAATAAAGGAATTAGCTTTCTGTTTAAACAATAAAAATTAGTAGGCTGTCCCTTTAATGCTCAATGGCTGATAGAAGCATTTATACCTCAAAAACAAAAAGTAGGGAATTAACTACACTATAATTACTTCTTTGGATGGCCTAAAATTACCCTTAATATTTTAGAGGAGGTTGGAAAGTCTCAAAAAATAAAAATGTCAGACTTTTACATATTGCAATATAATTTCAAAAGAAAGGAAAGAAATTTGCCCTTCCTTAAATTTAATTATATAGTGTAGGTATATTATATATTTACAATTGAATCATTCAATTCCATTCAGTATTTTTATTAAATCAAATAGTATACTTGTGCCCCACACATTTTTGAGTTTTATGATGTTTACAACAATTACAAGAATCATCTGTATATAACTGAGTATTGGTGTGCAAATTATAACAATACAAGTCCTACTATTCTATAGCTCAATTAGGCACCTACAATCCGTGAGCCACTTTATTATTAACTAGGTGATCCCTGATAGAGGTAACTGCCAATATAAACAGATTTGAATTGCTCCTACTATGCTGGGAGCTAAGTTACCATTATTGTGATCCCTAAGTTATTACAACTATCATTTAGTAGACTTGCAGGTATTGCTCATACATCCATATATATCAATCACCACCTGGGATTAGTTGCACAATCAGTTCACCATTGCACAGGCAATTTAGTTAAATAGAGAGACTAAGCTCCTATTAGTGTGAACCCTGGCATGTGATTCACTTAACGCTTCCTCTGAGGAAACATGTTGTAGAGCCGCAACCCTTCTTCACAGAGCTCATGACGGCGATATTAAGAGGCATAGTGGGGCGGACCTTCTCCTTTAACTCAGGCCATAGGAACTGCCATGCTAAACCTTCTATTAGCAGTGCCCGGGGCTCTAAGAAGTAGGGTTGGGATTAGTGCAGCTCTCCAGCACAATACAGGTAAATATTATAACCCCTAAAGGTAATGTAAAGGAAACAATATGTATACTGGCAAATTTCTTCAGGGTTTCTTTCTTTTCTATAAATTTAGTTGGTGCATTGTTCAGATATTAATTTCAAGGAAATGAAACGAATATCCGTTTTTGATTAAGAATTTTCATGTGTAAAATTTTGAATTTAGTTTTTTTTTTTTTTTTTTAAATACATTTTTATTGAGATAATCCAAATGACAACAAGGGTGTATAGGCATCGGTACATAAAAAGAAACAAAGAATGTGGCTAAATATATGCTGTTAAAGTCCAAGAAGTTACATTAAGCCATTATTTACATGAAACAACCATAGTTTTCTATTCCATCATAAAACACATATAAATAGAGAAAGTATAATCTTGAAGTCGAGATTATAAATTGTAACAGGCTTTCTCGTGATGCTTAACAATTTTTTTTAAATTTTAGTAATAGGCATGTATGAAATCAAGCAGGAACAAAGGTATACATTTGTAACTGAGACACTAAATTGCAAGTCTCAGTAATTAGAACAAAAGGACATTAGAGAAGAGAAAGAAAGGAAGAAAGAGGGGAAAGAAGAGAAGAAAAAACAAACAAACAAAAAAAAATGGACAATCTCGCTCAAGTCGAGCCAATAGGGGTTATGTATGGTAATAGTACTTAGATTATATTTTCCTATACCACAAGGCCAACATCATCTCATGTACCTCCAGCTTATGGGTTTTCAGGTAGTGGTATCTCTCAAGAGAGAGGAGGTCAGCAACAGCTGTTCTCCATATACTGAGGGTAGGGACTGTTTGGGTTTTCCAGAATTTCGGGATTAGCTGCCGTAAGCATAATTAGTAACAATGGGTGTTTGGCCAATTCTATCAATTTAGGGAGTGAGAGGAGTAGTAGGGTGTGAGGGCTGTGATCAATATGTGTTCCCAAGATCACCGACATTTCTGACAGGGTTTCATGTCAAAAATCCGTCAAACGCGGACACGTCCACCAGATGTGGAGGAGGGATCCCTCTCCCCCGCATCCTCTCCAACAAGTGCTACTGAGCGTGGGGTAAATCCTGTGCAGATGGGATGGCGTCAGATACCATCTACACAAGAGTTGTATATGTATTTCTTGCGTCACCGCTGAAACAGAAGATTTTTTAGTTAACCTGAAAGCTTGAAGCCAAGCTTCATCCTCCAGGTCATAGTTAAGCTCCGTCTTCCACGAGTACGTGTAGGACGGGAGGTCCGGGGAGACAGGTTTGGTGAGTATTTTATAAAGTTTAGATATTAAGTGGGACGGGAACGTTTGCATTATGCAAAGGTCCTCAAAGGGTGTTAACTTCCTACCTAGGTCTCCTTTGTGTTTGTGGTATGATATGAAGTGGATCAATTGGTGGTAGTGGAGCCACGAGGAGAAGATCCCCCCATGGGCCTCTTCCATTTCAGATTGTGTTTTAAATCCCCCTTCTTTCATGGCGGAGAGCACCGTCCCAGAGTTTAGACTATAGGGTTGTAGCCTGGAAAATCCTAACCGATAATATGGAAGATCTACTTGTTCGATGATTGGAGTAAGCGGTGCATATTTCGAGGAGATGTGTGTGCTGGTTGCAAGGATTTTGTCCCAATCTAATAAGATGCCTGCTGTAACATGGTAGTTATCAATTAATTTGGGCCTTTTTTGGTGAACTGTCCATCCCAGCGAAGCGACATTGTTAAGTTTAAAGATATGCCTGTCTATGTGGATCCATGCTTTATCATTGGAGTTGTGTGCCCATTCTACAATGTGTTGTAAGGATATTGCTTGCTTGTATCTTTCTAAGCAGGGTACCCCCAAACCACCCTCGTCTCTGGGAAGATACATGGTTTTCCTAGGAATCCTGGGTCTAGCTCCGACCCATATATACTGCTCAAAGGCTTTTTGTAGTTGCAGGAGATATCCCTCAGGGAGCGAAATGGGAAGGGTTTGGAACAGATATAATATGCGAGGTAGGATATTCATTTTGAGCACCCCAATCCTTCCTAGCCAAGAGAGTTTTTTGCTTTTCCAGGAAGACAGATCCCGGATTATATCATTTTTTAGGGTGTTATAGTTGAGTTTAAACAGGTCTGTAGTGGAGGCGGTTAAATATATTCCTAGATATTTCAGCTTATTCTTGGCCATGGGGATGTCATATGCGTTGCTTAAGTGTTTTATCTGGTTCGGGTTAGTGTTTATATTGAGGAATTCCGATTTAGAGAAATTTAATTGGAAGTTTGAGATCTTGCTATAGCTACTCATCTCCTTGATTAGGGCAGGGACGGATGTTTCGGCTTCAGTCAGGGAGAATAGGGCATCATCAGCATATAGGGCTTGTTTGTGTTCTAATTCCCCTATAGTCATGCCCCTAATCTCTGTGTTATTCCTAACCTTTTGAGCTAGTACCTCCATCGCCATAGCGAAGAGCAAAGGAGATAAAGGGCATCCCTGTCTGGTACCGTTTGTTATGTTAAACGAATGCGACAGAGTGCCATTAACTCTAATTCTGGCGTTCAGGAAATAGTATAATGCCATGGCCATATTTAAAAAGGGCTTCGGGATGCCCATCTCAGACATGGTTTTCTGCAGAAAAGACCAACGAACCCTGTCGAAGGCCTTTTCCGCGTCGGTTGCAAGGAGGACCAATGGCGTATTTGTAACTTTTGCGTGATTTATCAGTTGTAATATTTTAATGGTGTTATCCCGGGCTTCTCTTCCCGGGACAAAACCCACTTGGTCCTTGGCTATCAGTCTAGGTAGGTATTTGTTTAGCCTATTGGCCAAAATTTTAGCAAGTAACTTCATATCAGTGTTTATGAGCGAGATGGGCCTGAAATTCTCAGGGCGAGATGCCGGTTTCCCGGGTTTGGGTATAACTGTAATGTGGGCCTCGAGAAGTACTTTGGATAAGATAGGACTTTCTCTTAGATTGTTAAACAACTGTAGCAGGTGGGGAGATAGTAAGTTGCTAAATAATTTGTAATATCTAGAAGTAAGGCCGTCAGGGCCAGGGCTTTTACCAGATGGTGTGTCTGTAATAGCTTGTTGTAGTTCCTCCCCTGTAATATTGGATGCAAGGTCTAGTTTATCAGTGTCATTTAGGGTAGGGAGGTTTAGGTCATTAAAGAAGCTGTACATGTGATCCGTGAGATTTCCATCATCTAAAAGTGATTGTGGTGGAGTGTTAGTACTATTGATGTTGTAAAGTGACTTATAATAATCCCTGAAAGTAGAAGCGATAAGTTTACTACTGTGGACTGCTGTGCCCTCTCTGGTGTGTAAGAATTGTATGTAAGTAGCTAATTGTTTCCTTCGAAGAGTTCTCGCTAGTATTTTACCCGGCCTATTGCCTCCCTCATAGTATTGTTGTTTAAGAAAGAGGGCATTACGCTGATGTGATTTAATAAGATATTGCTTCAGTTCAGTTCTTGTGGACATTAGCTCCTGCTTACAAGTGTCATTAGAAGGGTCCTGCTTGTGTGATTTTTCCAAGGCACTAATCTTATCTAGAAGACTGGTATGATATATTCTGGCTTGCTTAGCAAGTCTAGCGCTGTGTTTAATGAATACTCCACGAATCACTGATTTGTGGGCTTCCCACTCTACTATAGGGGAGGAGGACGTGTCTGTGTTAAGTGCAAAGTATTCAGAGAGAGCCTTTTCCACCTCCTCCAGGATAGATGGACTATCCAGGAGTGAGTCATCTAGTTTCCAAGTTCTGTGTGTGTTATTGGAAGATCAGGCCACAGAATGGAGCAGGTTACTGGGGCATGGTCCGTCCAGGTGATGTTTCCTATGTCACAATGTGTAATCAGAGATAGTCCTTGAGCGTCAGTCAACACATAGTCAATGCGTGTGTAACAGTTATGTGGTGCAGAGAAAAATGTATAATCCCTGTCATTGGGGTGAAATATCCTCCATGTGTCATGCATGATATGGGTATTGAAGATGTGTCTAACCTTTTTAAGAGCTGGTCCAGGAACACAAGTGGTCCCTTTTGAGGCGTCCACAAGGGGGTCAAGGCAAAGGTTAAAGTCCCCTGCTAGGAATGTTACACCTTTAGCGTGATCTAGTAATGTGTTCATGACATCTTTAAAAAATTTATCTTGAGCTTGATTGGGAGCATAAACGTTCAGTATAGTGATGTGTTGTCCAAATAGTGTGCCTACCAATAGAATATAGCGTCCTTTCGGGTCTTTTATGAGGTGTATGATCTTCAGGGGCAGTGTTTTGTGAATGAGAATTCTAACCCCACCTTTTTTATTTGGGCCAGAGGCAAAGAGAGATATGGGAAAGTGTCTGGGGGACCAATGGGGTTCTTTACCTTTTTGAAAGTGGGTTTCCTGTAGTAAGATGATCTGGCTGTTTAGTTTGTTCAATTCCCGGAGTTTGAGCGAGTGGTCTTGAAATCTACTGAGCGGCATCTTAAAGAAAAAAAAAAAGGGATCTAGGAAAAATTATAGATAGAGATAGAGATAGCTGAGAAGTAGTATAGAAGGAAAGAGAAAAAGATCTAAGAAAAGATGAAGTAGGACTAGCAAGGGTACAAGAAGCTGGTAATGAGCTGAGCAAACAGGAGTAATACCCTTTGTGAGTTGTGAGCTTGATAGAGCTGAGTAAGAAAAAAAAACACTACTCCCAGAGTGGAGTTGGAACCCTTTGTTAAAAAGGTAACTACACTGGGGAAGTGACTCCATAACCGACTATGTGTAGTGCTTAAGAAAAAGTGCATTGGAACTGATGGTCTAAGTATAGGGGAAGGGTATAGGGTATAGAAGGCAGAAGATAGGGGGAGGGGGAGGGGAGGGGGGAAGGTGTAAAAGGGGGTGTATGACCCACAATGTGTGAAGTATTTCATCAATTTAATCCAATTATATTAATGTTGTAATTTTTAAGTTTTAAGTCTGGGTGCTGTGGAGAGTCTGCTTGAGTGTCTACCAAAGGACCTTCTCTGAGATAAGGCAAGAAGAAAAAGTAACATAAAATAATGTGAATTAAACAAACCTTTGGACTTTGGCTATCTACATGTTACTCTAACAAAGCGTTACCTTGCGTGTATGATGTAACCTCCCCGGGGGGGGTCAAAGCTTTTAGTGAGATGCGCAAGCAACTGTCCAAAACAGAAGGCATAAACAGTTACAAACACAGCAAACAATCCTTAGAACATTCCCTCAAAAATTCTAACAAGAAAAAAACTTTGTAAAACATGTTAACAATATAACTTTCCCAGATTGTCATAAGAGAGCGGGCACTAATCAATCATAGGGATATAGTTCTATCCAATGTTGAGCAGACTCTAAGCGTCCACCCCCCAGTGGACCAGACCAAAAAGGGATACTTCTGTGAGTGAGAGCTCATCTGACTCCTGTCTTAGCCTCTGCAATCGCCCTCATCCCTCCTGATTAGAGAGGTTAGATCTACCCTTGAGAAAGTTCTCGAGGGCCAAAAGGCTGGTTTGGTCAATGAGAGGCAGTTTGTGAGTGATCCATCCTTAAAGTCTCTTGTGGACCAGTAGATGATGCTGTGCCAATGTGTTATAAAACCTTTGGGGGAAAGCACTGGAGGGGTGTTGAGAAGTTACATGATGAAAGTCATCTTAGGGCAGAAGGAGCTCTTGTGGGAGAACCAGTTTCCTGGGTGTCTCTATTGTTTTGCGGAGGGTCCCCTCTGTCTGTGGTATATGGAAGAGATAGTTCCTTGTAGAAGAGTTCAAGGTTTACTCCAGGCCTAAAAATGGCTGTTTTGTTATTGGCGTTGGCAATCAAAGAAACTGGGAAGCCCCACCTATATTGAACTTTGTGCCTTTTCAAGGTGCTAGTAATATGGGATAGGTCCCTTCCTTTTTGGAGAGTGGTGGGGGAGAGGTCAGTGAACAGTTGAATCTCCTCTCCTGCATGCATGATTGGATGTTTTTCTCTTGCACAGCGGAGAAGGTCTTCTTTGTCCTTATATTTAAGGAATTTAACTATTATGTCCCGTGGCGGGGCCTTAGGTGGAGGTTTGGGCCTTAGGGCCCTGTGGGCTCTTTCTATTTGGATATCTTTACCAGAGGGGTCATCTTTAACAACTCTAAAAAGGGCTTGGAGATAACCCTCAATCGCTGGGGGGAAGATGGTTTCGGTAACCCCCCTTATACGAAGGTTATTACGGCGAGTCCTGTTTTCCAGGTCCTCTAATTTGTCTGCTAGAGTGTGCACCCTGTTATCAAGCTCCTGGACACATGATGTGTTAGTCTGGACCTCTGTCTGCAAGGCATTTTGATTGGTCTCCAGTGAGACTACTCTCTTCTCCATAGCCCTCAAGTCACCGAACAGTGTTCTCATTTCGTGCAGAACTACTTTAATATCATCTTTGGATGATAGATGGGTGATGTCTTTCTTTGTGAGAAAAGACCCCAATCCAGGGTCTTCTGTGTTTTCTGATTCTGCCATAGATGATTGTAATTCTGTAGGTCCCTCTGCGTTTGAGGAGTGTGGCCCTTTAGGTATTAAGTATTGGTTGAGGGTTTTGGAAGAAGGGGTTTTTTCACCTTTAGCTTGCCTCTTACAAGGCATCCCCTGACCCTCCAGGTTTGATCTCGAGAAGTAAGGTAAAAGATCTTAGTGTTTAGGGAGGAAGATGTAAAAGGCCCCTGATCTTAATGTGAAATTATGAGGGAGAGGGTGTCTGTCCTTTTCAGGCTAGCTGTGGGCACACCGGAATGTGGTTTCTGATTATTGCTTGCCCCTTTAATATACTGCGTGATAAGAATTTTTGCTTTGTAGTATTTATATATTTGTAGTCAAATGGTGCTGTAACCCAAAAAGATGCTTGTGAAGTGTTGAGGCTTCTGTTTAATCCCCTATCAATCGCTGGGTTAAATTTATAATGTGCTAACTGCAGACAGGGTGAGGCCCTGCAGCTGCGCTTCCCTGCGTAGTGTTTATGTCGCACTTAAGGTCCACTGCGGTTCTGTGGCCCTGGTCTTAATATAGTGCTGACATTTGAGTTGAGGCCAGCCCCAATAGCCTTTTATGATTGAGACCACTGTGAATCAGCTCTCCCCGGACCCTCAGAAGAATAATCTGTGAAGCGAGCGGTTAAACGCCGCTGAGGTCACCCGCACTCTACCTTTTTGTAAATCGGAGCGCTCACCTCGGGTCCGGTCTTGGTCCTGTAATGTAATTATGCAGCTCGTTAGCCGTCGGTCCGCTGCTTTAGAGGGGTGGTAAGCCTTGCCTGCTCAGAGTTGGGGACTTTAGCCACAGGATCTTCTCCGTTACTGCGGCCGCGGTGTTAGGCCTCCAGCAATCCCCCACAGATAGTGCCGTGCAGCTTCTTATGGAGGCACCCGGTTAGTGCTGGCTGTAAAAGAGGGTCATCGGGTGTGTAGATGGGGTAAAATTAGGGGTACTTAGCCATCAAATAGCTTATTATGTCGGTATAGGAGACAGGAGCCCTTCTATCTAGCTGCCATCTCCTAGCGTGGCTAGACTCCGCCCCCCTGAATTTAGTTTTTTATTAAAAAAGGATACATTGATAATGTATTAAAGGAAACATAATCAAGCTGAATTTGCAGCTTTTAAAACCTTGAAATTAAAGCCTGCAACCACAAGCAGTTTCTGCATCTTAACCCCTGTCTGCTTGAGAGCCTTTTCAGGTAAAAGTTGAGTGGCCCTGTAAGTTATATACATCATATAGCTTAATATTGCATTTATATATATATATATAACTACTTTGATATAAAATGTTTTGACCATTGCAAAATACAAATCTATTTATTCAACAGGCCTGAACAGGCTCATGACTAGAGTTCCTACTATTCGAGACCTAGAGGAATACCAGGATGTAGTAAATTTAACACTTGCATAATGTAAACAAATGACTAGACACCAGGAATTCTTTAAATTTATTCAATACCAATATTTGTCTAGGAAAACATATAAAAAAGTGTGACCTTACAGTTTAATAACTTGTGTCTGTAATTTTCATATATTTAAGCTGGTTTTATGTGCTCGTGCACGATTTTCCCATAGACATCAATGGGGAGAGTCGGCTAAAAAAAGCCTAACACCTGCAATAAAGGAGAATAAAGCTCTGTAACGCAGCCCCATTGATTCCTATGGGGAAAGAAAATTTATGTTTACACCTAACACCCTAACATAAACCCCGAGTCTAAACACCCCTAATCTGCTGCCTCCGACATTGCCGCAACCTACATTATACTTATTAACCCCTAATCCGCCGCCCCAGACATCGGTGACACCTACATTACAGTTATTAACCCCTAATCTGCCGCCCCCAATGTCGCCACCACCTACCTACACTTATTAACCCCTAATCTGTCGCCCCCAATGTCGCCGCCACCTACATTACAGTTATTTACCCCTAATCTGCCGCCCCCTACATTGCCGCCACCTACCTACACTTATTAACCCCTAATCTGCCGCCCCCAACATCGTCGCCACTATACTAAAGTTATTAACCCCCAAACCTAACACTAAGTCTAACCCTAAACCTAGCGTAACCCTAACCCTAACACCACTAACTTTAACATTACATAATTAAAATAAATCTAAATAAAAATTACAATTAATACCTAAATAATTCCTATTTAAAACTAGATACTTACCTGTAAAATAAACCCTAAGCTAGCTACAATAATACTAATAGTTACATTGTAGCTATCTTAGGTTTTATTTTTATTTCACAGTTAAGTTTGTATTTATTTTAACTAGGTAGAATAATTATTAAATAGGTATTAACTGTTTAATAACTAACTAGTTAAAATAAATACAAATTTACCTGTAAAATAAAACCTAACCTGTCTTACACTTACACCTAAAATTACACTACAATTAAATCAATTACATTAATTAAATACAATGAACTAAATAACAAAAAATAATAAACACTAAATTACACAAAATAAAAAAGAAATTATCAAATATTTAAACTAATTACACCTAATCTAATAGCCCTATCAAAATAAAAAAAAAACCTAGCCTAAACTAAACTACCAATAGCCCTTAAAAGGGCCTTTTGAGGGGGATTGCCCCAAAGAAATCAGCTCTTTTACCTGTAAAAAAATACAAACAACCCCCGAACAGTAAAACCCACCACCCACACAACCAAACCCCCCAAATAAAATCCTATCTAAATAAACCTAAGCTCCCCATTGCCCTGAAAAGGGCATTTTGATGGGCATTGCCCTTAAAAGGGCATTTAGCTCTTTTTCATTGCCAAAAGTCCCTAATCTAAAAATAAAACCCACCCAATAAACCCTTAAAAAACCTAACACTAACCCCCAAAGATCCATTTACAGTTTTTGAAGACCAGACATCCATCCTCATCAAGCCGGGAGAAGTCTTCATCCAAGCGGCAAGAAGTGGTCCTCCAGGCGGGCATAAGTCTTCATCCAGACAGCATCTTCTATCTTCATCCTTCCGACGCGGAGCGGCTCCATCTTCAAGACATCCGGCGCGGAGCATCCTCTTCTTTCGATGGCTACTGAAGAATGAAGGTTCCTTTAAGGGACGTCATCCAAGATGGTGTCCTTTGAATTCCGATAGGCTGATAGAATTCTATCAGCCAATCGGAATTATAGTTGAGCTCGCATTCTATTGGCTGATTGGAACAGCCAATAGAATGCGAGCTCAATCTCATTGGCTGATTGCATCAGCCAATAGGATTTTTTCAACTTTAATTCCGATTGGCTGATAGAATTCTATCAGCCAATTGGAATTCAAAGGACGTCATCTTGGATGACGTCCCTTAAAAGAACCTTCATTCTTCAGTAGCCATTGAAAGAAGAGGATGCTCCGTGCCGGATGTCTTGAAGATGGAGCCGCTCCGCGTCAGAAGGATGAAGATAGAAGATGCCGTCTGGATGAAGACTTCTGCCCTCCTGGAGGACCACTTCTTGCTGCTTGGTTGAAGACTTCCCCCGGCTTCGTTGAGGACTTCTGCCCACTTGGATGAAGACTTCTCCCGGCTTGATGAGGATGGATGTCCTGTCTTTAAAAACTGTAAATGGATCTTCGGGGGTTAGTGTTAGGTTTTTTTAAGGGTTTATTGGGTGGGTTTTATTTTTAGATTAGGGACTTTGGACAATGGAAAAGAGCTAAATGCCCTTTTAAGGGCAATGCCCATCCAAATGCCCTTTTCAGGGCAATGGGAGCGTAGGTTTATTTAGATATGATTTTATTTGGGGGGTTTGGTTGTGTGGGTGGGGGGTTTTACTGTTGGGGGGTTGTTTGTATTTTTTTTTACAGGTAAAATAGCTGATTTCTTTGGGGCAATGCCCTGCAAAAGGCCCTTTTAAGGGCTATTGGCAGTTTAGTTTAGGCTAGGTTTTTTTTTCTTTTTGGGGGGCATTTTTATTTTGATAGGGCTATTAGATTAGGTGAAAATAGTTTAAATATTTGATCATTTCTTTTTTATTTTGTGTTATTTAGTGTTTATTATTTTTTGTAATGTAGTTCATTGTATTTAGTTAATGTAATTGATTTAATTGTAGTGTTATGTTAGGTGTAAGTGTAAGACAGGTTAGGTTTTATTTTACAGGTAAATTTGTATTTATTTTAACTAGTTAGTTATTAAATAGTTAATAAGTATTTACTAACTAGTCTACCTAGTTAAAATAAATAAAAACTTAACTGTGAAATAAAAATAAATCCTAAGATAGCTACAATGTAACTATTAGTTATATTGTAGCTAGCTTAGGGTTTATTTTACAGGTAAGTATTTAGTTTTAAATAGGAATTATTTATGTATTAATTGTAATTTTTATTTAGATTTATTTTAATTATGTTAAAGCTAGTGGGTGTTAGGGTTAGACTTAGGGTTAGGGGTTAATAACTTTAGTATAGTGGCAGTGATTTTGGGGGCAGCAGATTAGGGGTTAATAAAAGTAATGTAGCTTGCGGCGATGTTAGGGACAGCAGATTAGGGGTTAATAATATTTAACTAGTGTTTTCGATGCGGGAGTACAGCGGTTTAGGGGTTAATATTTTATAGCGGCGGCAATGTCCGGAGTGGCAGATTAGGGGTTAATAATTTAATTTTAGTGTTTGCGATGCAGGAGGGCCTCGGTTTAGGGGTTAATAGGTAGTTTATGGGTGTTAGTGTACTTTTTAGCACTTAAGTTATTAGTTTTATGTTACAACTTTGAAACATAAAAGCCATAACTACTGACTTTCAGTTTACGGTATGGATCTTGTAGTTATAGGCTGTACCGCTCACTTTTTGGCCGGACAGGCAAACTCGTAATACCAGCGCTATGGAAGTCCCATTGAAAAAGGACTTTTTGAAAGCTGCGATAGTTACGTTGTGTTACGGCCAAAAAAGTGTGCGGTACAGATATACCTGCAAGACTCGTAATACCAGCGGTAGTGAAAAAGCATCGTTATGAGGCTTTTTCACTCATAACACAAAACTCGTAATCTAGCCATATATTTATAAATGCTTGACAAATTATTCTTAGAAAGTTACATTTTATTACAGATATCTGATGTACCAATGTGGTTCTGAAATGACCAATACCTATTTAAATTGTACTATGATTTATATCATAATTATGTTTTGATACACTCAAACATCATTAAGAAATGTCCTCTGAAGATGGAATATAGTTATATTAAATAGCCAATAATAATAAGACTCAAATATAAAATATATCTATATAATAAGTCCCCTCAGACCTCAACAAGTATATGTGTAGGATATAAGAAAATGACTAGAAAGTGTAACAAAATGTACTATCAGAATATTAAATGAAATGATACCATTAATATATCCTAATTGGCTAATTGATATAATATACTGAAAATATTAAATCTTATTCCTTAATCTCCAAATATAAATATAATTCTTAAATACATCTCTTGAGACATTACCTAAATGAGGAATTCTATGGAAACATGCATTAAAAAAATCAGATATACAATTTTACACATATCTAACATTAAGTATATAAAGACATACTCAGTCAAATTAAATAGGCCATATACTATGACCCAATATTTTATTAAAACTATGAAATCATAAGTGTATTTAAAGTTATGTTATAGAAAAAAGAAACTCCTCATTCAAGGTCCTGTGCCCCCAGTGGCCAAACCTGAAAAATGCAGTCAAGGTACTTAATTCTGATAAATTAAATCATGGAATTTAATGGTTCATTACTCGATGTTGGGGGTGACTCTCTCAAAGTCTCGGGCACTAAATGTTTAAAACTTAAGCTGGGAAACAGTGTAATAAGACACTCTTTCATCATAGTGGATCTGCCAAATGATCAATTAATAATCGGTTTTGATCTTCTCAAAAGATTAAATACCATAATTGATTGCATAAATTATATAATTTGGTCACAGGTCAAAATACCTATTATATATAAATGGTCCAGAATACCTCACACCAGACATAACTGTCATATGGTGGAGGAAAAGCCAGATGCTGTTGAAATTAATTTCAGGAACAGCTCCGTACCTGAAAAAACTGTCCTACAAATAGATGCTCAAACTCCCATAAAGGGCACTGATGATCATACAATAAAAATTCTGCCTGGGAAAATAGCAAATATTTTCCTGAAAGGCGATGTATTAACCATATTAGGGGATCATAAATTCCCTAAAGGGGCCGATCATTCTCCGTTCCTTACAGGAATTGAGATATGTAAGGATGATTTATTTATCCATATACAAATGCATGACATTGGAAAATCCAAGTATGCCAAAATAAATTTAAAACAGGAAGCTAGCTATATAAGCCAAGACTTATTAGCACAAATAATAGATCCTAAGAGGATTAAATATCTTTCTCCCCAAGATCACTGGGTCCACGAACTAGATGATAATTCTGAGAGCTATAACATTATAGCTAAATGTTTATTTTCTATTTCCATAGGTAATAAGTCTGCAAAATACCTGTTTTTAGTTTTTAATAATCCTCATAATCAAATATACATTGGCAACGATCTCTTGCATAGATATGCCATACAAATAGATTTGATTAACTTTTGCCTCTGGAGCAGGCTAAAAGGGGACCCTGAAGTATTTCAGGATGAAAATGCAACCCTGAAATCAAATCAGCAAATGCCATATGCTGTAAATATGCAGGTGTCTAACGATATTGTTATCCCTGCTGGGCATAATACATTTCTATTACCTATTCAGGTAAAAAGCGGTCAGAAGTTGAAAACTTCTGAAGCACTAATTTGCATCTCCCAGAGGATGCAAAATATGGGCACAACAATGACCCATACTCCCATGGTAAATATTGGAAAAATTCCAATACATGTTATCATTCATAACATGACCCCACATGATATTACCTTATCCAAATGAACTACTGTAGGATTCACTCTGGAATCTAGTTATTATACTTTTGGATTCCAGAGTAATGTAATAGGGCTAATACCTAAAAGGTATTTAACTAAAGAACAGTTAATAGAACAGTCCTTTGCATCCATGCCAGAAGGATTATTTACAATTCAATATATTTTTCCTTTTAGTTCAGAAGAAGGCATCTGTAGAATTGAAGAAACCTCCCTAGTATTTGATCAACCAATCAAAGAGCAAGAATACCCCAATATCCAAAATCATGAGGGTAATGTAAATTATAATCAAGGAGACCTCACATCTAGGCTTGAAGAAGCCTATGAGATAGGAAAGCCTGAACATTTTCCAGGATTTCAGCAAATAGTCAAAGAGCAAATTTCTTTAGCAAATGGCTACTCCAATGATGATGAACGCCAACAGCTAATAGAACTGATGGAGTACCAGGATATTTTTGCTAGGGATTCTTATGACTGTGGGACTACAGACCTACACATTGCAAGAATCCAAACCAATCCCAATGCACCACCTGTATTTGTCAAACAAGACAGACTTCCTTTAGCCTCATATTATTCACTTTTAAAAATCATAAGGAACTTGGAAGAAAGGGGTATCATCAGACAGGTGCACAGCTCTTATAATAATCCTATTCTAGGTATTCTTAAACTCAATGGACAATGGCGTTTGAGTATAAAAAATTATAATAGAAAGAAAAATTCAAATTATATATTAGTAATTTGAAAAAGCAAGGGATACAAATGAGCACACAGAGAGTCCTTTATAAAAAATAAATATTCCAATTTATTATTTCCCACACACATTCAGTGAATTACTGTATTTGGCCAAGTCAGACAACAGTAACCCAAGTTTAAAAAAGGAACAGACCAAAGGTTGTCAGTAATACGGTATTAACTGCCTAAGCATACGTATGCTGATATAGACCTATAACAACGTTAGCACAAAATAGGCCAAATAGACCTCAAAAACTAATGCAGCTCTAATAACAAATATTCACAGGTGCTGAGAATGTATACATCAAAAACAAACAACCTATAAATATAACAGCATAAACAGGTACTTGCATATACAGTTCGTATCATAAAATATGTGTGTTTTTTTGGTTTTCTAAATGGCGTTTGAGTGCTGACTTAAGACAGCTAAACAAACGAGTATACATGTCTGTCTGGCCTGTGCCATATACTGTGTCTAGCGCAGATGCAGGGATCTAAAATATTCAATACAATTGATTGTGCACAGGGATATTGGACTATAAAGGTGAATGAGTTGCATGAGGAAGACCATATAAATTAGCCGGTGTCAAATTATCCCTATAAAAAGCTTAATGGTGCCATACTCGTGTAAACTTCCTGGGACATGATGCTACTTCCAAAGGGTTAAATCCTCTGAAGAAAAAGTTTGAAGCCATAATAAATTCTAAAAACCCAACTAATCTAAAGGAACTGAGATCATTCCAGGGTATGACAAATGATTCTTGCAAATGTATTGATAATTATGCAGAATTTGCTAAACCACTGCTAAATCTTCTAAAGAAGAATGTAGAATGGCACTGGAGCGAGGCTCAAGAGACAGCCATAAGTAGACATATGCACAGCGGAAAAAAATTTTTTGGTTCGTTTTGGACCGATTTGGATTTTTTCTAATTTTGTTTCAGATCGTTTCGAATTTGAATACATTCGAATGTATTCGTTTCGTATTCATTCGTATTCAAATAAATTTGGATGTATTCGTTTCAGATTCGATTCGTAAATTTGGAAGTTCGGTATGTGTTATGTTGATTCAGATGGTTCCAAGTTACACAAATGGAATAATTTCACTGTTCTATCTCACTAAATGTAATTTTTATACTGAATTGTATTGAATTGTATTGAATTGAATTGAACTAATTTGGATTTATTCGTTACAAATGCATTCAGATTAGTTAAGTTTTTGTTGCTAGAGTAATTTGGTAATTGGAATCGATTTGAATCTCCGAATTTGGCGAATTTGGCAGAATTTAGATTCGGAATGAAACAAAACGCACATGTCTAGCTATGAGAGAACTTAAAAGAAAATTCATTCAAGAAATTGCTTAGCTTACCCTGAAGGTGTCAAACCTTTCTACTTAGAAACAAATTACACTGATGATGTAAGTATGTTTTATACCAAAAACATGATAACTTAAGTAAAGTTATTGCTTATGCGAGCAAAATGTTATCCCCAGTGGAAATGAAATGTAATGATTGCAAGAAAGCCCTCTTATCAACTGTATGGGCTCTAAAAAATGTCTGCAGCTCCATACAGTGCAATAAAATTATTGTAAAAATGGCCCACCAGCCTTTGCTATATTTGCAAAGTGAGAAAATTAGAGATGGGAACCTGTCCAATAGCCACATAACAGCTTGGACTCTTTCCCTACAGGGTTGGCCATTAGAAATCCGCTATAAGCAAAATAAGAAGAATCCAGTCATGCAGGGAAATAAAGATCATGGGGAAGACTTAATAGAATATGATTTCCTAGAGGAACAATTGATTCCCCATATAAAATATACAATGAGGACCCTTGTCAAACATTACTTTGGGTATATGTTAATGGTTGTTTTTACCATGCCACTGTTGATAATGAGTGCAGATTAGTGGCTGGTTTTGGTATAGCTTGGGCAAATGGATTCCCTTATATTAATGTAGGATTCAACATTGGACCGAGATCCAGTCAAGTAGCAGAACTCGCTGCTATTCTAAAAACCATTGAGATGGCTATTGAGCAAGATATTCAGGAATTTGTGATCATTACTGACTCAAATTATGTGTGTGACAGTTTTGTTGAATACCTTCCAACTTGGAAAAGAAAAGGCATGCATAAAACTAACAACAAACCTGACATGTTTGGTAAGTTGTTCTGTAAAATTGATAAGTTAGTGGTTTCCAATGTGTTAACCATACACTGGAAAAAGACTAAGGGTCATTCCATAAAGATAAACAAGGGAATGATCTAGCAGATTCATTAGCCAAACAAGAGGCCATAGATGGAGAGCTCCTTAATATTAACCACTTAATGGGTGCTATTCATGTGGAAGCAATTACCAGAAAACAAGCTAAACAACAAAATAAGCCTAATATGGTACAATGGAGTCAGGATTCTCCTAGTGAGGACCTGATCACTAGTCAAAAAGAGGACCCCATTATAGGTATTTTCTATAAAAATATAGAAAATCCTGACAACAACCCTATTTCAAAAGAGCACTGTATTGGTAAGGAAGATCTTAGAATCTTAATGAAGTCCATATCACAATTAAAAATTACAGGATGGTTTGTTAATCAGAACCACCAAAACAGGTATCCAACAATGGGTCGTACCTACCCAGTTCAGGGGTCTCATGCTTCAACACTTTAAGGATGCTCCCACATCTGGCCATCATGGTGCCAAATTAACATAGGAAATATTGCATGATTACTCTTTCTGGCAACATATGTTAAAGAATGTCCAGACTTACTGTCAAGGATGTTTAATTTGTCCACAGTTCTAACCCACTGTGCCAACGCATAGAGCGCCATTGCAGAAAAGGGGGATGGTAATGCCATGGTTAGGTATACTAATTGATTTTATTGGTCAAGTAAGTAGATCATCCAGAGGTAACAAATGCATGTTAACAGTAACATGCCTGTTCACCAAATGGGTAGAGTGCATCAGAGCACCTAATAATAGTGCTGAAACATGCGCAGCATTGCTCATCAACCACATGTTTTCTAGATTTGGTTTACCCCAGAGGATTGAATCTGATCGTGGGACTCACTTCATTAGCGAAGTGATGACCAAAATGTAGAAAATTCTAGGGGTCAAAAGGAAGCTCCATATAGAAAATAGAGCTGCCTCTAGTGGTGGTGTAGAGTGTTACAACCAGTCCATCGTAAAAAAACCTCAAAAATTTTGTGAATGAAACAGGTAAGGACAGCGATGTAAAATTACCTCTAGTCCTTAAGAGCAACACTGAGTAGTGCTACTAAGATATCACCCTTTGAACTGATGACTCGTAGCAAAATGGTTCTACCTCAACATTTACTGTATCGCACCTCAGACCAGAATTTAATAAATGCTACCACTACATATCAGTGTGTAAAGAAGTTAAGGATCTACAATATGCTTTTTCCTTTGCCCAAAAGAACAAATAAAGGTCCACAACTACTGCTTAAACTTATTATGACCTCAAAATTTCCAAAAAGGAATATGAAATAAATGATAATGTTTATCTTTATAATTTTGAAAGAGATCAGGTCAAGGAGAGCAAATTCCTTCCTTCATGGAAAGGCCCATATGTACTTACTGACAAAATATCCCCAGTTGCCTATAAAAGAAGGATCCTTAAAAAGTATATTTTTATAGATAAATGGGTTCACATTAATCAGTTGCGAGCATGCCACCCTAGGTCCCAATTCCAAATCATAGGGGGAGAATAAAAGATTACGGAACTACTTCTCCCAGGAGCGACGTAACGAGTGACGTCATAAACTACACAGAGCTGTACAGACACCTGTGCCTTGCCCCAATCGGATCGGCTAAACCTTTCATGAAATCAGGTAGGCACACAGAGGTGTAACAGCCTGTGATTGTGGTTCTTTAATGGGACTCTCCTTTAATTGACTTCCTATACTTGTGCATTATAATGCTGAAACACTATCGATAACCTGCAAATTCATACATCTGTTTATACCCTGGTGGGCTAACAATGGACACCTCCAGCAAACATTTTTTGCTATTAACACTACCTCAAGGTCGGATCCCTATTAAAGCTATAAGTGGAGAAATTTCTTAAAGGGACACCAGGGTGTACCCTGATTAAGGACTTTTAGTATGCTTGCACCATGATATATATCTCTAAAGTTTGGTTACATAGGTAACTTTTAAGATGGATATTATTCGCAATTATTTACCATTGTTTTATGTTTCCATTTTTATTCACATTTAGATGACTGGTCATATGTGAGGATTTATTTTAATACTGTTATTAATTTGGTGTACTATACATTTATATTACTGATTAAATATTGTTTTTAGACATTGTTTGTCTTTGGATTATCATTCAGAGATTTACCCCTTAGCTGTTAGCGCACATATACATAATTCTTTTTAACAGAATAAAAGATCATATCCTCAAACACACTAATGAAGTGTTGTAAATTAAAGTAAAGATAAGATATCTTGCTAAATAACATAAATATGAGGATTCAAAAATAACAGACTCTCTTCTTGTAAGATTGTCTATAATACATTTACCATCAGTACCCTCACAAATTACCACTGGACTATAGTCAATTCCACTACATGTATCCCACTATCTATGGATGTCACAGTCTGTTTGTTAAACAAACTTATCTAGGGAACAAAAAAGGAAACTTCAATTAGACCACAGCTGCTGAGATAAAAGTTTGGAATTGTGGATTAGAATTATATGTAAAACACATAGGTTACCAGATAGATATTGTGAGTCACAAGTATAATTCTAAGCAGTTGATATGAGTTTCAAAATAAAAATAAGAAGAGCTTATAACTGCCACCTGTGAGTTACTACAGTGAAATGCAGTTAAGTTTAATAAATGAAACTTGTGTGGAATAATGACAGAAGTAACAGGAAAAATACAAGCTGAGAGACTGTAGCTAAAAGTATCAACTTTCTGAACACAATTAAGAAATGAAAGTTACAAATGAGACTGATTGAAAAAAAACTACAGGCAGGGTTTAATAGAGCTTACATACTCCTGATAATAATTGGTTAAAACATGATAGCTGAGAGTATTTGGTAGATTAGGATAAAGCCATGGAAGAAGAGAGGTACCTTATCAGAGCCGGATGGCAAGTATAGATTTTGAGAGGTAGCTTCAATGCCAACTTAGAGTTCCGATGTGTATGTGAGCTGCGGCAGTTGCCTGGTTGATCGGTCCCGTTGGCGTGTGACGTCACCGCGGATGGATATTGTAGATCCGGCCGGAATGTCTGATGGATTCGTAGCAGCAGGAGAAACTTGAATAAGAACACAGCAACTGAGTAGAAAGCTTAAAAGGTTTTTTAGTAAGCTGAATCACTAGAAAGGAAATCTGTAGATTGTCAGGAGAGCATAGTATCAAGGTTGACTCAATACCAAGCAATGAGCTAAAGGAGTGGCAAACTTTTATAGGAAACAGGAAGTGAAGCAAAATGTTATTAAAGGTACAGCAGCCCTAATTCTTGTTAACAAGTGATACTTGAGGCAAATCCTGACAGGACCCCCTCCTCAAGGAGCAACTCCGGGGCTCAAGGACTGGGACGGTCAGGATTCCTACGATGAAACAGTGTAACCAGTCTAGGAGCGGAGATGTTAACAGCAGGTTCCCACGAATCATCATCTGGGGTGTAACCCTTCCAACGGACAAGATATTGAAGAACTCCCCGATGGATACGGGAGTCCAGGATAGAAAGCACCTCATATTCAGTGTTAGGATCCACAACAACCTCTGGATGGACGGTACCAGAAGAGGAATTTCTAAGAGCCTTGTATGGTTTTAGTAGAGATACATGAAAGGTGGGGTGCACCTTCATTGAATCAGGCAGCTTAAGACGAACAGCATTGGAATTGACGATGTGAGTCACAGGGTACGGTCCAATAAAAAGTGGAGCAAATTTCTTACAAGGAATGTTAAGTTTGAGGTTTTTGGTTGATAACCAAACTAAGTCACCAATCGAGTATAACGGAGATGGTATTCTTTTCCTGTCATAATAGTACTTTTGGGTCTTCTTTGCATCTTCTATAGCAGCCTTAACAGTGGAAAAATTGGACGAAATAAGAATGGAAAGATCTGAGATGTTGGGTGAAAAACTCTGGTTGTCGGGCAGTAGTTGAAATCTGGGATGATAACCGTAGTTAATATAGAATGGAGTTTGTTTAGTTGTGGAGTGAGTGGTGTTATTGAAGCAGAATTCTGCGTAGGGAAGATGGTTCGACCATTGCAGTGGTTGAGACGAGCAGTAGGTCCTAAGGAACTGCTCGAGCCACTGATTCGACCTCTCAGTTTGGCCGTTGGTCTGGGGATGATAAGCCGTACTCAGCCGCTTGTCAATTGAAAAAACCTTACAGAATTCACTCCAGAGTTTGCTAGAAAATTGAGTTCCTCTGTCAGTAAGCATAGTATCGGGGATACCGTGATGCTTGAAAACATGATGAATAAGTAGTTGAATGGTTTCAGATGCAGAGGGAAGTTTATGGTAAGGAATGAAATGTGACATTTTGCTGAACAGATCGACAACAACTAAGATGGTAGTGTTGTTGTCTGATTTTGGAAGATCAACGATGAAATCTAGAGCGATCTCTAGCCAAGGTCTGCTAGGCGTAGGTATTGGAATCAAGAGTCCATAGGGAGGATGTTTAGCTCTTTTGGAAATTGTACAATCTGTACAGGTGAGGACGTGCTTTTTTATGTCTTGACAGATTCCTGGCCACCAATAGGAACGTGTGATAAGTTCCTGTGTCTTTTTAATGCCGGGATGCCCAGCAAGTAACGATTCATGTGAGGATTGCAGAACAATCCCTCTTAGTTTAGGAGGGATGTATATTTTATCCTTGAAGTAGTATAAGCCATCAGCCTTCTTCTGCAAGTGGGAGATCGGTTTACTGGAGTCCAACGATTGCTCCTGGGAAAGACTTGGGTTGGTGTCTATGACAAAAGAGACAAAGTTTTCTGATGGGATGATAGTATCTTTTGGACAATCGAAACGAGTGTGGTTAGGTAACCTTGATAAGGCGTCTGCTTTATGGTTTTTGTTCGCTGGCCGGTAGACAATTTGAAAATTAAACCTAGAGAAGAAGAGGTTCCAGCGGACCTGTCTAGCGGAAAGCGTCCTTGTAGTTTTAAGGTATTGGAGATTCCTATGGTCCGTATATATGACAGTGGGAACTGAAGTGCCCTCTAGTAGGTGACGCCAGTGTTCGAGTGACAACTTAATGGCCAAGAGCTCCTTATCTCCAATAGGGTAGTTTTGTTCCGAGCTGGATAAACAGCGAGAAAAGAAAGCTACAGGATGGAGGGGTTGGTTTATACCAGAACGTTGAGATAAGACTGCTCCTACGGCTACATCCGAAGTGTCTACCTCCAGGGTATAAGGTAGTTCAGGGTTAGGAAATCTTAGGATTGGTGCGGTAGTGAAGCGGTGTTTTAATATATCAAATGCTGATTGAGCTTCAGTATTCCATTTGAAAGGTGAATTGGATTTAGTTAAGAAAGTTAGAGGCTTTGTTATGTTCGAGAAGTTCTTTATGAATTTCCGATAAAAGTTCGCAAAACCAAGGAACCTTTGCACCTCTTTCCTGGTTTTAGGCGGGGGCCAATCGATAATGGCCTGAATCTTGGTTTGTTCCATGTGAATTCCAGTGGATGTTATAACATAACCTAAAAAGGTTATACTCTGTGTGTTGAAAATACACTTCTCGGGTTTTGCATAAAGGGAATTACTCCTCAACCTAGAAAGTACCTGTCTTACGTGTAGAATATGTTCAGAGAAGGTCTTTGAGTAAATGAGTATGTCATCCAAATATATGACAAGGAAAACATCTAGAAAATCCCTAAAAAGATTGTTGATCAGATGTTGAAAGGTGGCCGGGGCATTACATAAGCCGAATGGCATCACGGTGTACTCAAACAGGCCGTATCGAGTTCGGAACGCCGTGAGCCATTCGTCACCACTTCTTACACGTATTAAGTTATAAGCCCCTCTCAGGTCTAATTTGGTAAAGTATTTAGCCCCTTCTAATCTTTCGATCAATTCAGGGATAAGTGGTAAGGGGTACCGGTTTTTTATTATGATCTTGTTAAGTTGTCTGTAATCTACTATAGGCCGTAGAGAGCCGTCTTTATTTTTCACGAAGAATATGCCCGCTCCAGCTGGAGAGGTGGAGGGGCGAATGAATCCCTTTCTTAAATTTTCCTCAAGATAGGTTTTTAGATGTGAAAGTTCGGGTTTGGATAGAGGAAAAATATGGCCATAGGGTATCTGTGCTCCTGGGACTAGCTCAATAGGGCAGTCATACTTCCTATGTGGGGGAAGATTTTCTGACTGAGTTTTACTAAATACATCTGCAAAATCCCTGTACTGTTCAGGTAAATGTATATCATCTTGTACCTGGGTGATGTGCATGATGTTTAATGGGAAACATGTGGTACTGCAGTATTTAGAAGAAAAAGTAAGCGTCAAAGTTGTCCAATTTATGTCAGGGTTGTGTAATGTTAGCCAATTTAACCCTATTATGACTGGGGATGCAGGGGAAGCAATGACATCAAACGTAAGATATTCCCTATGTTGTTCAGGAGTAGAGACTAGTATGGGTATTGTTTGAAACTCTACAAGACCTGAGGAAATAGGCCTTCCATCAATACCCTTTAATAAAACAGGAGACTTTTTGTGGATAAGGGGAATTTTATTGATAAATGTATAATCTTTATCAATGTAACAAGCTGTTGCTCCAGAGTCAATTATTGCGGGGACGTTGATCCGATGTTGATCCCACTGAAAAAAGAGTGAGAGTTTACAGTATGTTGTTCGTAATTCAGAAGTATTACAGCAAGTACTAGAAGTAACAGACTCACCCTTGTTAGATCTCTGCAGGGCTGGACAATCCTTAACTGAGTGTTCGTCTGAAGCGCAGTAGAGGCACAGACTGTTTTCCCTGCGCCTAATTTTTTCTTGGGGGCTTAAAGGGCCTTTTAGAAAGCCAATCTCCATTGGTTCTATGTTAGACTTGTGAGAGGAAGTGACAGGTGTACTACTAGTATTTTTCTTAGTGTATGCCTCTGGGTATGTTCTTTCGTGCTGTCTCTCCCTTAATCTCCTATCAATAGTAATACTGAGCTTCATTAACTCTTCTAGTGTGGGAGGAATATCTGTGCGGGAGAGTTCATCTTTAACAGAATCTGCTAGACCCAGGCGGAACTGATTCCTTAAAGAGAGATTATTCCATTCGGAATCTTTTGCCCACCTCTTGAAATCTGTAATGTAGTCCTCGACTACCCTTTTTCTTTGTTTCAGAGCCCTGAGTGCTGTCTCTGCAGTCTGCTGTTTGAAAGGGTCCTCATACAATTGACCCATGGCTAAGAGAAATTGATCCAATGAGTTGAGTATATTTTCATTGGTCTCAAAAAAAGTATTGGCCCAACTGCGTGGTTCCCCTCTGAGGAACGAGATAATAGTCAAAACTCTGATTCTATCATTAGGGTATGATTGTGGTTTTAAAGTGAACAGGAGAAGGCATGCATTTTTGAAATCTCTGTAGTGTGCCCTGTCTCCATAGAATTTTTCAGGAAGACTAACTTGTGGCTCAGGTGTATGTACTTTAGTCTCTAGGTAATCCTTTATGTAAGCTTTAAGTGCTACATTCTCTGCTTTTAATGTGTTAAGGCCATCAGCCAATAAATCTACTTTTTGATTAAGAGCTTGTATTTGTGCGGTCATCTCAGCTGGGTCCATGTTACAAAAAAAGGGCTTGGTATTCTGTCACAGTCTGTTTGTTAAACAAACTTATCTAGGGAACAAAAAAGGAAACTTCAATTAGACCACAGCTGCTGAGATAAAAGTTTGGAATTGTGGATTAGAATTATATGTAAAACAAATAGGTTACCAGATAGATAACGTGAGTCACAAGTATAATTCTAAGCAGTTGATATGAGTTTCAAAATAAAAATAAGAAGAGCTTATAACTGCCACCTGTGAGTTACTACAGTGAAATGCAGTTAAGTTTAATAAATGAAACTTGTGTGGAATAATGACAGAAGTAACAGGAAAAATACAAGCTGAGAGACTGTAGCTAAAAGTATCAACTTTCTGAACACAATTAAGAAATGAAAGTTACAAATGAGACTGATTGAAAAAAAACTACAGGCAGGGTTTAATAGAGCTTACATACTCCTGATAATAATTGGTTAAAACATGATAGCTGAGAGTATTTGGTAGATTAGGATAAAGCCATGGAAGAAGAGAGGTACCTTATCAGAGCCGGATGGCAAGTATAGATTTTGAGAGGTAGCTTCAATGCCAACTTAGAGTTCCGATGTGTATGTGAGCTGCGGCAGTTGCCTGGTTGATCGGTCCCGTTGGCGTGTGACGTCACCGTGGATGGATATTGTAGATCCGGCCGGAATGTCTGATGGATTCGTAGCAGCAGGAGAAACTTGAATAAGAACACAGCAACTGAGTAGAAAGCTTAAAAGGTTTTTTAGTAAGCTGAATCACTAGAAAGGAAATCTGTAGATTGTCAGGAGAGCATAGTATCAAGGTTGACTCAATACCAAGCAATGAGCTAAAGGAGTGGCAAACTTTTATAGGAAACAGGAAGTGAAGCAAAATGTTATTAAAGGTACAGCAGCCCTAATTCTTGTTAACAAGTGATACTTGAGGCGAATCCTGACAATGGAATGGAAAGGGGGAATTATGTCAGGTAAAAGGTAAGTTGCATTGCAAGTTATATATATCATATAGATTAATATTGTATTTATATTTATAACTACAGGCAGTCCCCAGGTTACGAACAAGATAGGTTCTGTAGGTTTGTTCTTAAGTTGAATTTGTATGTAAGTTGGAACAGGCACTTTTTTTGGGTAAAACTCTAGCCAAACATTTTTTTTTAGTTTTGGATAGCATAGGGAAAAGTTTGTTTTGCTATCTGTGCCCCTGTTCAGAACATTTCACATCACTTTCTGTCCTTGTGACAATTGGATTTGGGTATTTTGGGTTATCCTGGAAAGAAGGATTGGCGATAAAGCTTTATTTTCTCCGTTTGTAGGTACGAGTTGTACTTAAGTCGGATGTCTGTAACCCGGGGACTGCCTGTACTTTGATATAAACTGTTTTGACCATTGTAAAATACAAATCTATTTATTCAATGGGCCTAAACAGGCTCATGACTAGACCTCCTACTGTTCTGACCAGCCAGAATGTCTCCAAGTACAAAGAAAGAAAATGTATTTGCTCAAATGGTAAGGATGTCACTTCAAAACAGTCTTTGTTCTATGATCTCTATCAGATTTTAAATTTCTAAATTAAATTACCCTCAATAACTTCCATGAGATAGAAGCTAGATCAGAGCATCCCTTTGGTGACAGAAGAAAAAAGGCTACACATATATTTAAGACCTAGAGGAATCCCAGGATGTAGTAAATCTAACACTTGCATAATGTAAACAAATGACAAGACACTAGGAAATCTTTGAATTTATTCAACAGTATCAACACACATCTTTGTCTGGGAAACCATTTGCCATGCTCCCTCTGCAGGCATATAAAAAATGTGTGACCTTAAAGTTTAATTACAGCAAAAAATGAGCAGTCAGCACTAGACGTGACTGTACAAATCCCTGGGAATTAGGTTAGAGAATGATGATTATAGCAGCATTTCAACAGACAGGAGTAAACTAAGAAGTCCACTTACGATACGTGACAACCGCAGATCCACAAACTGGAAACAATTCCCTTCATCAAGGTAAACTGCACCATCATGCTTTACCAGTCAGCTGCATTCCTCCTCTGAGTCTTTTGACTGCGTGTGAAGCAGGCATATCTGGGTTGGGGGTCAAGGCCTTGGTATGTGAATGGAGAGCCCATTGGAATGTTTCAAGATGAATGCAAAAGAAGAAGGGAAAATCCAGAACGGCTCACTCAAAAACACTTTATTGATAAAATGTTATACCAGCGTGGGCAAACAGCATACAAGAATTTAAAAACAAAAGCGAAGCAGTACAGCACACATCCCAGCCAAGGACGCATTTCGGGATTGCCCCGTACTCACATAAAGCCAGGTTATTGCTGATTAGTCTTTTAAAGGACACATGCTTAATGAACACCTGCGTATGTCAGATTTAAAGCGCCAAGATATAATAAAGGCTTAAAAGCGATATACACATTGTTAACACAATTCAACTTTATAAATACATGTTGAACATCAATAAGGAGAGTATTATTTAACTCTACTAGGCATACAATTTGCAATTTAAATACAGCATATTTATATATGAAAAATAGAGATTAATCTTACCTAGATGAATTCTCCTACATCTAAATAAATGAAACAATGTGAACTGACTAATGGTCCATAGAAAAGCAGTGACATGTCCTGTAAATCAAAGACACACAAAACCAAAAATGTTTTAGAACATATTAAAGAATATAATTTAGTATTATTTAACTCTACTAGGCATACAATTTGCAATTTAACCCCTTAATGACCACAATGTACCCTGTATGTCACTGGTCGTTAAGGGTTTTTTCAGGACATAATAGCACAAGTCTAGCAAGAAGACGCTATTAATGCACTCCCTCCAGCAGGCTTTGTGGAATAGAGCAGTCTCAACGCTGGTGGCAAGACCGCGCTATAAAACAATCAAGTCCCAAAAAAAGGCCAGTGACATACAGGGTACGTCGCTGGTCCTTAAGGGGTTAAATACAGCATATTTATATATGAAAAATAGAGATTAATCTTACCTAGATGAATTCTCCTACATCTAAATAAATGAAACAATGTGAACTGACTAATGGTCCATAGAAAAGCAGTGACATGTCCTGTAAATCAAAGACACACAAAACCAAAAATGTTTTAGAACATATTAAAGAATATAATTGACAATGTATCTTTATACTATATAATTTACCATATTTGCTGTTAGCATATTTCGAAGTACATTCATTGTTCCTACAAAACAACAGATAGAATAATTTATTCTAAACTTTCTGAAGTGTTTAAATGAGAGTAGATACCAGCGATTTAAATTGGTGTATCAGGCATAGAAAAATATATATACAGATACAATGCATCAATTTAGCAATATAGATAAGGACTAAAAATCTGCCAAAAATAAACCAAAGTAATAACATATACAATGCTAAAGGTTCATTCATATATCAATAATCCAAGATGATTCGCTAATACAAAGATTCACTGGCATTATGTGAAAATAGAAAGTTTAGAGAACATTAAGCCTTATTGTTCCCAGTGATTCATAATATCATCATCAGAATAAAAGCCCATAGAATACCTTTTGTCTAATTTAAAAATCCAAAAAGTTTCTCTGTGATTTAATTCCTTAATTCTGTCACCTCCTTGCTTTGGGCGGTATACTATTTCAATGGCCTGACACCTCAAGGACTCTACTGACTGTTTATGTCAATGAATAAAATGAGCAGCTAGAGCTGAACACTCTTTATTAAATTGATGTTACTTAAGTGCTCACGTATACGAGACCTCACTTCTCTAGTAGTGAGGCCCACATATTGAAGCTTGCACACCACGCATGAGATAAGGTAGACTACATATCCCATACTGCAGTGTATACATTGGGAGGTTTCATACCTACTACCTGTAACATAGGATTCAAAACAGGTACACTGTTGAATATAGTCACAGGCTTTGCACCTAGAGATGCCACACTTAAAAGTACCTTTATGGATCAACCAACTGCTAGTTACACCTACTCTAGGTAAAACATTAGGAGAGAGTATGTTTCCTAGGGTCACACTATGTCTGTAGGAGAATCTGCATCCTTATTATCTGCAAGTAGAATGGGAAGATGTTTCTTAATAATACTACAGATTTGTTGATACTGGTTACTATAACTAGTGACAAAGGTAATATTTGGAGTATCTTTGCCTGATATAGTTGCAGTGTCCCTGTCAGATTTCTCAAGAAGCTGCTCTCTAGGGATAGTATTAACTTCTCTTAATGCATTAGTTATAGTTCTCTTACCATAGCCTATTTCAAGAAGGCTTTCACTCAGCCTGCTGCACTCATCTCTGTAATCTTCTGCTCTAGAGAAAGTTTCATAAGGATAAATTGCCCCTTCGCTATTGCTCTGGAAACATTCTTTGGATGATTACTCAAAGAGTGCAGCAGATTGTTCTTAGCTATCGGCTTCCTATATGATTTAGTTTCAACTTTATTAGGGGTTATGTCTGTCATTAAGGTAACATCAAGGTATTTAGTAGTGTTAAAGTTTAATAACTTGTGTATGTAATTTTCATATATTTAATATACATCAAGACTGTATAAATGTACCAGTATATCTAAAATAACTATATTTATAAATGCTTGACAAATTATGCTTAGAAAGTTACATTTTATTACAGACATCTGATGTACCAATGTGGTTCTGAAATGACCAATACCTATATAAATTGTATTATGATTTATATCATAATTATGTTTTGATACACTCAAACATCATTAAGAAATATCCTCTGATGATGTAATATATTTATGTTAAATAGCCAATAATAATAAGACTCAAATATAAAATATATCTATATAATTAGTTCCCTCAGACCTCAACAAGTATATGTGTAGGATATAAAAAAATGACTAGAAAGTGTAACAAAATGTACTATCAAAATATTAAATGAAATGATAACATTAATATATCTTAATTGGCTTATTGATATAATATACTGAAAATATTTTATTCCTTAATCTCCAACAATAAACCTCTCAAATACATCTCTTGAGACCTAAATAAGGAATTCTATAGAAACATACATTAAAAAATATGTGTATTATATATAATCAGATATACAATTATACACATATCTAATATTAAGTATATACATACATACTAATTCAAATTAAATAGACCATATACTATGAACCAATATTTTATTAAAACTATGAAATCATAAGTGTATTTAAATGAATGCTTTATGAAAATATATAAAGAAAAATTATACTTTTGTATTTGAGAAATAAAGTTATGTTATAGAAAAATAAAACTTATTCAAGGTCCTGCGCTCCGAGTGGCCGAACCTGAAAAATGCAGCAAAGGTACTTAATTCTGATCAATTAAATCACTAGGTGGGCCAAGCAAGGGACCTATGAGAACCCAGAGTTCACACCCATAATTTTCCTCATTGGATGAATTTAAAATGGAGGAGGAACTATGTCACAAGGACAAACGTTCTACACATTGGAAGAGTAGGGCCTTTTTTCTGCTGCTTTTACATAGACTCTTGTGTGACACAGTCTTGATGAGACAACCGTTGCTGGAACACTCTTTTTAGGAAATAAGAATATTGGGCCACTTCACATCCTAAATTGTGGATATCTTCCTTGTATGACAGTGAATGAAACTCTGGGTGCTGAAACTCTCAAATATTGCTAACGGGTAACATATAAGAGAAATATTTTAATAAGTACTACAGCTTAAACATTATTTATAGCAATAGTGTAATTGAAGCTGTGATTTTAATGTGTCCCTTATATTTACAATCTAATATTAAATAGTGTATTCTAGATAATTATATCAGCATTAAGTGAATTTACTATTGAGAAAAAGGGTTATGCATTAATACTCATAAATTAATTTTAGATTACTGTGATATATTTTAGAAATGTTATTATTGTGGCTAGATCGGAATTATTAATGCTTTACTGATTTATATATTAAACTGCTAATAATGTATATATTGGTAAGATTTTTTAGTAATATTTGGACAGACTTGCTATCCAAACATTGTTAAATAAGCCATATTATTTCCTGGTTAATGTTAATAACTAATTATAAATTGTTCTAGTAGCATTCAACTGTGATATTTGATATTTAATTCATTTTGAGTAAAGGTTAATTTTTAAATAATATTCGGCTAAATTTAGAGTTTTGCGGCCAAAGGGGTGCGTTAGCTACGCGTGTTTTTTTTTCCCCCGCATCATTTAAATAATGCTGGTATTGAGAGTTCTCTGAAGGGCTGCGTTAGGCTCCAAAAAGAGAGCGTAGAGCATAATTTACCGCCACTTCAACTCTCAATATCAGCGGTGCTTACGGATGCGGCCAACTTAAAAAACGTGCTCGTGCACGATTCCCCCATAGGAAACAATGGGGCAGTTTGAGCTGAAAAAAAACCTAACACCTGCAAAAAAGCAGCGTTCCGCTCCTAACGCAGCCCCATTGTTTTCTATGGGGAAACAATTCCTAAGTCTGCACCTAACACCCTAACATGTACCCCGAGTCTAAACACCTCTAACCTTACACTTATTAACCCCTAATCTGCCACCCCCGCAATCGCTGACCCCTGCATTTTGTTATTAACCCCTAATCTTCCGCTCCGTACACCGCCGCAACCTACTTTATAGCTATGTACCCCTAATCTGCTGCCCCTAACATCGCCGACCCCTATATTATATTTATTAACCCCTAATCTGCCCCCCCCCAAAGTCGCTGCTACCTACCTACACTTATTAACCCCTAATCTGCCGACTGGACCTCGCCTCACTCCCGCCTCAAAAACCCTATAATAAATATTATTACTTAAAAGGCAGGAAAAGAAAGAAGATTCCACAAATAAGTGAAATCTCAAAGTCTAGGATACAAAGCACATATAGAAACAGGACCAGTAAATTCAGTGCAAAAAAGATATATTTGA
Organism: Bombina bombina; assembly: GCF_027579735.1. Classification (NCBI taxonomy): domain Eukaryota; kingdom Metazoa; phylum Chordata; class Amphibia; order Anura; family Bombinatoridae; genus Bombina; species Bombina bombina. The sequence goes on along the minus strand of NC_069501.1, from coordinate 75,593,524 downwards.
ATATATATAATGAACAATAAAGTATACAAAAATGTACATTCAACTAATCATTCATACACACACATACATACTCATAAAAAGGGGTACCCCAGTTTGCAGCAAAAGAGTAAAGTATTATCGTGGTGCACCACACAAGTCCAGAGACTGTAAATCACAAATAGCACAGGATGTAAAAGCCAGGCACTAGGTAAATGTAGGTAGATGCGTTAGCAAGGTGCAGTAAAGCAGGAATTAGGGCATTTATCCAAAGGTTACACATGCAGGTTTGTTAGTGCGTTAAGCTTATGAGTCATAGTCCCATCCAGGCATACTGTAGATGCAAGCAGTAGCGTTAATAGCGTGCAATAAAGCAGAGTTCAGTACAAATTCTTTTAAATGCAGAAAAGTTTGTAAAGCACAATCGCAGCCAAAGACACTGCTATGTAGAAAGTTGGTATCAAAATAGTGTATACGTCTCATTGGTGCATGTTTTCTCACAATCGACAAGAGCCACAGCACATAATAAAGTCACTTGCAGTTCCCGAACAAATGCTTAATAAGCACAATAAAGAAGCACAGACAGGTAATCACATATCAGCCGCATCGAGCGGCATACTTGGTTATAGAACACAGTGATCCTAATCCGTCTGTGTAGAGCGTCAGTGGCAAGTGGTCTTTTCCATTGGCTTCTTGGCTTTTGCATGCAAATGATGGGCCTTCCCAGTGGCGGGCAAACAGTGACCTAGATTTGGAGTTTGGCATTAGCTGTGAAAACCAGCGTTAGAGGCTCCTAACGCTGGTTTTAGGCTACCGCCGGTATTTGGAGTCACTCAAAATAGGGTCTAACGCTCACTTTTCATCCGCGACTTTTCCATACCGCAGATCCCCTTACGTAAATTGCGTATCCTATCTTTTCAATGGGATCTTTCTAACGCCGGTATTTAGAGTCGTGTCTGAAGTGAGCGTTAGAATTCTAACGACAAAACTCCAGCCGCAGGAAAAAAGTCAGTAGTTAAGAGCTTTCTGGGCTAACGCCGGTTTATAAAGCTCTTAACTACTGTGCTCTAAAGTACACTAACACCCATAAACTACCTATGTACCCCTAAACCGAGGTCCCCCCACATCGCCGCCACTCGATTAAATTTTTTTAACCCCTAATCTGCCGACCGCCACCTACGTTATCCTTATGTACCCCTAATCTGCTGCCCCTAACACCGCCGACCCCTGTATTATATTTATTAACCCCTAACCTGCCCCCCACAACGTCGCCTCCACCTACCTACACTTATTAACCCCTAATCTGCCGACCGCAAAGCGCCGCCACCTACGTTATCCTTATGTACCCCTAATCTGCTGCCCCTAACACCGCCGACCCCTATATTATATTTATTAACCCCTAATCTGCCCCCCACAACGTCGCAGCCAGCTACCTACAATAATTAACCCCTAATCTGCCGACCGCAAAGCGCCGCCACCTACGTTATCCTTATGTACCCCTAATCTGCTGCCCCTAACACCGCCGACCCCTATATTATATTTATTAACCCCTAATCTGCCCCCCACAACGTCGTCTCCACCTGCCTACACTTATTAACCCCTAATCTGCCGACTGGACCTCGCCTCACTCCCGCCTCAAAAACCCTATAATAAATATTATTACTTAAAAGGCAGGAAAAGAAGATTCCACAAATAAGTGAAATCTCAAAGTCTAGGATACAAAGCACATATAGAAACAGGACCAGTAAATTCAGTGCAAAAAAGATATATTTGAATATATATAATGAACAATAAAGTATACAAAAATGTACATTCAACTAATCATTCATACACACAATAATTAACCCCTAATCTGCCGACCGCAAAGCGCCGCCACCTACGTTATCCTTATGTACCCCTAATCTGCTGCCCCTAACTTCGCCGACCCATTGGGGGGCTTTGTTGTTTTATTAGGGGGCTTAGAGTAGGTGTAATTAGTTTAAAATTGTTGTAATATTTTTCTTATGTTTGTAGATATTTTTTTATTTTTTGTAACTTAGTTCTTTTTTATTTTTTGTACTTTAGTTAGTTTATTTCATTGTAGTTATTTGTAGATATTGTATTTAATTAATGTATTGATAGTGTAGTGTTAGGTTTAATTGTAGGTAATTGTAGATATTGTATTTAATTAATTTAATGATAGTATAGTGTTAGGTTTAATTGTAACTTAGGTTAGGATTTATTTTACAGGTAATTTTGTAATTATTTTAACTAGGTAACTATTAAATAGTTCTTAACTATTTAATAGCTATTGTACCTGGTTAAAATAATTACAAAGTTGCCTGTAAAATAAATATTAATCCTAAAATAGCTACAATGTAATTATAATTTATATTGTAGCTATATTAGGATTTATTTTACAGGTAAGTATTTATCTTTAAATAGGAATAATTTATTTAATAAGAGTTAATTAATTTCGTTAGATTAAAATTATATTTAATTTAGGGGGGTGTTAGTGTTAGGGTTAGACTTAGCTTTAGGGGTTAATACATTTATTAGAATAGCGGTGAGCTCCGGTCGGCAGATTAGGGGTTAATAATTGAAGTTAGGTGTCGGCGATGTTAGGGAGGGCAGATTAGGGGTTAATACTATTTATTATAGGGTTAGTGAGGCGGATTAGGGGTTAATAACTTTATTATAGTAGCGCTCAGGTCCGGTTGGCAGATTAGGGGTTAATAAGTGTAGGCAGGTGGAGGCGACGTTGTGGGGGGCAGATTAGGGGTTAATAAATATAATATAGGGGTCGGCGATGTTAGGGCAGCAGATTAGGGGTACATAGGGATAATGTAAGTAGCGGCGGTTTACAGAGCGGCAGATTAGGGGTTAATAATAATATACAGGGGTCAGCGATAGCGGGGGCGTCAGATTAGGGGTTAATAAGTGTAAGGTTAGGGGTGTTTAGACTCGGGGTACATGTTAGAGTGTTAGGTGCAGACGTAGGAAGGGTTACCGCATAGCAAACAATGGGGCTGCGTTAAGAGCTGAACGCGGCTTTTTTGCAGGTGTTAGGTTTTTTTTCAGCTCAAACAGCCCCATTGTTTCCTATGGGGGAATCGTGCACGAGCACGTTTTTGAGGCTGGCCGCTTGCGTAAGCAACTCTGGTATCGAGAGTTGAAGCTGCGTTAAAAATGCTCTACGCTCCTTTTTTGGAGCCTAACGCAGCCTTTATGTGGACTCTCAATACCAGAGTTATTTTTATGGTGCGGCCAGAAAAAAGCCGGCGTTAGTTTTTCGGGTCGTTACCGACAAAACTCCAAATCTAGCCGAGTGTGAGGTAGCGACCTACCAACGCGTCCCTGTGCGCGTTTCGCTCCGCTCTCGTGGCCGCTCGGAGCTTCTTCCGGGTTTGACATCACTACAGCTTGCGTATCTTTTTATTGGTTATTCTAACCACATGACTTAGAGGCTCGTTCTGTTTGTCTTATTGCATCAGAGTTCCTCATTGGCTACAGCTGACAACAAGCATAGTATAGCTTTCACGCTTCTGTGTTAGTTCAAAATCGTGCCATCATTTAATCAATTCATAAGAGCACATAAGGTCTTATAAGCTGAGAGATTTTTTAGAAGCTGCAGAACATGAACATAATAAACCAGACATACTAAAACATACATACATTGATAGTGCTAATAATTTGCAAAAAACTAATAAATTTTTTCGATTTGCTAAGATCAAATCACAGGAACATGGTATAAATAATAAATGCTAAATATAGCATACAAAATTAGTAATTGATTATTCATATCGAAACATGGGTGGCCAAAACCCCAGAACATCATGACGAATACATCACGAAAAAAGTGTGTCAGTTCAAAAAAGAGGCAAACTCTAATTTCTCATTTAACCCATGTGGGGATAAAGTATTGAGATAATAAATCCAGCGAGTTTCTTTTTGTAAAAGAATGGTATCAATGTCACCACCTCGTTTGCTGACTTTCACTGTTTCAATCCCAATAAATTTCAAATCATCTGTCCTAGACTGATGGCACTGGGCAAAATGCCTTGCTATGGGACTGTCAATATTAAAGTCTTTTACATCATCACGATGTTCAGTTATTCGAGAGCGAAACTCTCTATAGGTTTTTCCTACATAAAATAAAGGACAGGAACATGATAGCAGGTATATAACACCTGTTGTTGAACAATTTATGAAGGATTTGATTTGATAGATTTTATCGGTGAACTTTTTGTTCTCTTTACATATTGTCAGCAAACACAGTGATTACACGGGGAACATCCCACAATTTTCTGAGAGTGCTTCTCTAGCCAATTAGTGTTCTTAACCTGATTAAACTCACTCCTGATTAAACTCACTCCTGACCAGAAAATCCTTAAGATTTCTAGCCCTTCGTGCCGTCATAAGGGGATATTCCCCCACATGTTCCTTTAAAATGGGATCAAGAGAGAGTAGATGCCAATTTTTCTGTAGTATACTTTTAATCTTTCCCCAATGGGAATTGTATCTCGTAATGTACCTAATTTTAGTAGTTGTCATTTCTTTTACATTTTCAGTAGTTTGATTTTGAAATAGAAGATCTCTTCTATTCATATTTCTTGCTCTAAAAAGAGCCCTTTTTACACATCTTCTAGAGTACCCTCTAGCACTGAATCTCTCAGCCATCTCACTAGCCTGCTTATTGAAGATCCACTCATCAGTGCAAATTCGACGTAGTCTTAGAAATTGCCCATAAGGGATATTTTTCTTTAGATTTTCAGGGTGATGACTCGATCCTAAAAACAGGCTGTTGGATGCAGTCGGTTTCCTGTACACCTGAGTTACCACCAAGTTCTCCCTTCTGCCAACAAGAAGATCCAGAAAGCTTATTTCATTAGCATGATAATTGCAGGTTAGAAATATGTTGAGATCATTTTGATTAAGAACAGAAACAAATTCCAACAACTCTTGCTCAGTACCATCCCATAAAATAAGGATGTCATCCACATAGCGGATCCAGAGGGCCACATGTGCATCAACCCACTCAGAATGTTCACTAAACACAATGTTATCTTCCCACCATCCAAGATGGAGGCAGGCGTAGGTTGGTGCACATGTGGCCCCCATGGCTGTACCGCGTTTCTGTCTGTAGTACCTTCCATTGAAGAGAAAAATATTGTTACTTAGAACAAACTCCAAGAGGTCAACAACAAACTGAGTATGTTTCAAATAACCTGGTCCCCTAATCGTTAAATAGGACTTACAGGCTTCAATTCCAACTGAATGCGGGATCGAAGAGTATAAAGACTCAACGTCCAGGGAAACAAACAGCATATTTTCCGATATAGTAATACCATCCAGTTTTTTAATCACGTCAGTGGAGTCCTGTACAAAAGTCCGGAGTCCATTGACAAATGGTTTTAAGAAATAGTCAATGTTTCTACTGATACCTTCAGTTGGACCGCTGATCCCAGAAATAATGGGACGGCCCAGAGGTTTTTCCAAGGATTTATGTAGTTTCGGTATCCAGTAGAATACAGGAGTTACTGGTTTAGCATTATACATATACCCTTGTTCTTGACTAGTGATTAGATTAGATCTTCTCGCATCATTGAGAATAAATAACAGTTCATTGTGAGATCTCTGGAAATCATCAAAAGCAACTGATACATATTGCTCATCATCTTGAAGTTGGCGCATTGCCTTGTCGGCTGGTTTTACCACAAGCTCATTATTATTTATGTAGTTTCGGTATCCAGTAGAATACAGGAGTTACTGGTTTAGCATTATACATATACCCTTGTTCTTGACTAGTGATTAGATTAGATCTTCTCGCATCATTGAGAATAAATAACAGTTCATTGTGAGATCTCTGGAAATCATCAAAAGCAACTGATACATATTGCTCATCATCTTGAAGTTTGCGCATTGCCTTGTCGGCTGGTTTTACCACAAGCTCATTATGAGCTATCAATTCCTCCAAAGCTTTCCGCTCACCTTTTGATAGATTATCATTCAATACACCAGTGAACTGAATCTGTGCAAATTGTTCAGTCACACTCTGCACAAATACCGCAATATTTGGAATAGATGAAAAAGATGGCATATAGGTAGATCTTTTTTTCATATCAGTGTGAGGACATATCATCATTGGTTCTATAGATTGTTTGAACGCTAAAGTTTCAAGATTATGAATAGCCTCCCTATCTTCAACACTCCTAAGATTAATAGTTGTTCGCTGAGATGCAGATCTTTGGTAATTTCGAATAGATCAAGCCTGTTAGAAGGACAGAAACTAAGAGCTTTTTCCAACAAACTGATATGCTGTTGATTAAGGGGAAAGGAAGACAGATTTACAATATTAGATTTTTGTTCAAAAGGGGGTTCACCTAAAAGGGATATGGGATCAGATGTTAATTGAACCTCAACCTGTTTCTTGTAATCATGTAGTGACCCCTGTTCCTTCTCCCTCCCCCATCTCTTCTTTCTAGGGGGGGCCTTCGCGTGTCTCCACTTCCCCCCTCTCCTGGTCCTACCCCTAAAGGGTGTGACTCTTGAGTGATTTCATGATTTAAATTGTCCTGATCAGAGTCCATATCAGACCCATCAGTTCCAGAATCATAATGATTTCTGCTGTTAAATCTATTACGATAAATGTAAACTTTATTTCTCCTCTAGTCATCTTGATCTCTGATCAATTTACGTCTCTTTCTTAATTTGATTTCACTCTGCAATTTCTCAATTAGTTTCTGGGTCTCCTTATTTAGCTTCTCAAAAGAAGAATCACTTTCATAATATTTCAATTTCTCATAGATGGTATCAACCTCAATTTTACAGTTTTCCAATTTCTTCTCATCTTCTGCAATCATTAGAGTAATTAAATCAAGTGAACATTTTGTCAATATCTCATTCCATTTCTCAATAAATTCATTATTGGCATCTATCCCTCTTAGATTGATACCAGGATCTAACCTTTTAGTAATACCGATAAAATCTATCAAATCAAATCCTTCATAAATTGTTCAACAACAGGTGTTATATACCTGCTATCATGTTCCTGCCCTTTATTTTATGTAGGAAAAACCTATAGAGAGTTTCGCTCTCAAATAACTGAACATCGTGATGATGTAAAAGACTTTAATATTGACAGTCCCATAGCAAGGCATTTTGCCCAGTGCCATCAGTCTAGGACAGATGATTTGAAATTTATTGGGATTGAAACAGTGAAAGTCAGCAAACGAGGTGGTGACATTGATACCATTCTTTTACAAAAAGAAACTCGCTGGATTTATTATCTCAATACTTTATCCCCACATGGGTTTAATGAGAAATTAGAGTTTGCCTCTTTTTTGAACTGACACACTTTTTTCGTGATGTATTCGTCATGATGTTCTGGGGTTTTGGCCACCCATGTTTCGATATGAATAATCAATTACTAATTTTGTATGCTATATTTAGCATTTATTATTTATACCATGTTCCTGTGATTTGATCTTAGCAAATCGAAAAAATGTATTAGTTTTTTGCAAATTATTAGCACTATCAATGTATGTATGTTTTAGTATGTCTGGTTTATTATGTTCATGTTCTGCAGCCTCTAAAAAATCTCTCAGCTTATAAGACCTTATGTGCTCTTATGAATTGATTAAATGATGGCACGATTTTGAACTAACACAGAAGCGTGACAGCTATACTATGCTTGTTGTCAGCTGTAGCCAATGAGGAACTCTGATGCAATAAGACAAACAGAACGAGCCTCTAAGTCATGTGGTTAGAATAACCAATAAAAAGATATGCAAGCTGTAGTGACGTCAAACCCGGAAGAAGCTCCGAGCGGCCACGAGAGCGGAGCGAAACGCGCACAGGGACGCGTTGGTAGGTCGCTACCTCACACTGTTTGCCCGCCACTGGGAAGGCCCATCGTTTGCATGCAAAAGCCAAGAAGCCAATGGAAAAGACCACTTGCCACTGACGCTCTACACAGACGGATGAGGATCACTGTGTTCTATAACCAAGTATGCCGCTCGATGCGGCTGGTGTGTGATTACCTGTCTGTGCTTCTTTATTGTGCTTATTAAGCATTTGTTCGGGAACTGCAAGTGACTTTAGTATGTGCTGTGGCTCTTGTCGATTGTGAGAAAACATGCACCAATGAGACGTATACACTATTTTGATACCAACTTTCTACATAGCAGTGTCTTTGGCTGAGATTGTGCTTTACAAACTTTTCTGCATTTAAAAGAATTTGTACTGAACTCTGCTTTATTGCACGCTACTGCTTGCATCTACAGTATGCCTGGATGGGACTATGACTCATAAGCTTAGCGCACTAACAAACCTGCATGTGTAACCTTTGGATAAATGCCCTAATTCCTGCTTTACTGCACCTTGCTAACGCATCTACCTACATTTACCTAGTGCCTGGCTTTTACATCCTGTGCTATTTGTGATTTACAGTCTCTGGACTTGTGTGGTGCACCACGATAATACTTTACTCTTTTGCTGCAAACTGGGGTACCCCTTTTTTTGAAGTATGTATGTGTGTGTATGAATGATTAGTTGAATGTACATTTGTGTATACTTTATTGTTCATTATATATATTCAAATATATCTTTTTTTGCACTGAATTTACTGGTCCTGTTTCTATATGTGCTTTGCATCCTAGACTTTGAGATTTCACTTATTTGTGGAATCTTCTTTCTTTTCCTGCCTTTTAAGTATATAGTCTTCTAGGTTGCACTATAGTTAATTGATTAAAATTATTAACTTAAAGGTGAGCTTTACTAAACAGTTTTTTGTGTGAATAAATATTATTAACCCCTAATCTGCCCTCCCTAACATCGCCGACACCTAACTTCAAGTATTAACCCCTAATCTGCCGACCGGACTTCACCGCTACTCTAATAAATGTATTAACCCCTAAAGCTAAGTGTAACCCTAACCCTAACACCCCCCTAACTTAAATATAATTTTAATCTAACGAAATAAAATACATCTTATTAAATAAATTATTCCTATTTAAAGCTAAATACTTACCTGTAAAATAAATCCTAATATAGCTACAATATAACGAATAATTATATTGTAGCTATTTTAGGATTTATATTTATTTTACAGGCAACTTTGTATTTATTTTAACCAGGTACAATAGCTATTAAATAGTTAAGAACTATTTAATAGCTACCTAGTTAAAAGAATTAAAAAATTACCTGTCAAATAAATCCTAACCTAAGTTACAATTAAACCTAACACTACACTATCAATAAATTAATTAAATAAACTACCTACAATTATCTACAATTAAATCAACTAAACTAAATTACAAAAACAAACCAACACTAAATTACAAAAAATAAAAAAAGATTACAAGAATTTTAAACTAATTACACCTACTCTAAGCCCCCTAAAAAAATAACAAAACCCCCCAAAATAAAAAAAAAAGCCCTACCCTATTCTAAAATAAAAAGTAAAAAGCTCTTTTGCCTTACCAGCCCTTAAAAGGGCGGTTTAGGGGTTAATACATTTATTATAGTGGCGGCGAGGTCTGGTCGGCAGATTAGGGGTTAATAAGTGTAGGTAAGGTAGCGGCGACGTTGGGGGGGCAGATTAGGGGTTAATAAATATTATGTAGGTGTTGGCGATGTTAGGGGCAGCAGATTAGGGGTACATAGGTAGTTTAGGGGTTAAAAAATGTAATAATAGTGGCGGCGATGTGGGGGGGCCTCGGTTTAGGGGTACATAGGTAGTTTATGGGTGTTAGTGTACTTTAGAGCACAGTAGTTAAGAGCTTTATGAACCGGCGTTAGCCCATAAAGCTCTTAATTCCTGACTTTTTGCTGCGGCTGGAGTTTTGTTGTTAGAGTTCTAACGCTCACTTCAGCCAAGACTCTAAATACCAGCGTTAGAAAGATCCCATTGAAAAGATAGGATACGCAATTGGCGTAAGGGGATCTGCGGTATAGAAAAGTCGCGGCTGGAAAGTGAGCGTTAGACCCTTTCCTGACTGAAAGGAATTTAGAATAAAACATAACTTTTATTAATACTAAAAATAGGATTTTTTTTAAAAAAGTTATGTTTTAATCTGAATTCCATTCTTTTGTTCTACTTTATTAGTCTGGGCAGAGAGTGCTGTATTGTATTCTTTAGTGGAATCTCATCTCTTTTCCACAACAAAATCAATAGGTCTCTAATGCAGAGCACCACTCCCAAACACTAGTATAGAACAACATATTATTACTGATATTTGCTTTTAATACAGAATCTTTTTTGGGAGTTTGCCTTTTATAGTGCCATTGTCAATCTATTTTCTTGTATGGTCCAAGAAGGGTTTGAGCAGCTTTTTTTCCCCCACTTGGCTGTCAGTCTTCAAAGCAGCAATTTTACCCACAGCTGCTAGTGACGCACACAAAGCAGCGGTGTTAACCATCTCCCCAACAACAACATGCACTTTGGATGCCTATAATACATACAAAGTAATTCATTTGCACAAAAAAGCGGCCTATACCTTAGAGGACACTAACTAGATCGCTGGTTTTCAAACCTGTCCTCAGACCTCCCTAACAGTCCACATTTTGAGGATATCTGAACTGGAGCACAGGGGCAATAATCAGCTGATTAGCAATAGCATGTATTGGTGACTGCACATATGTTTTTTGTCACTGGCTTACCCAATGTGCTCAGCTAGCTCCCAGTAGTGCATTCCTGCTCTGGAGATTAATTTTCAACAAAGGATTCAATAGACATGGAGTAAATTTGATAACTTAATTAAATTGTATAGTTATTTAAAATCACATGATCTATTTGAATGATAAAAGTTTCATTTTGACTTTACTGCTCCAATACATGATATTTCACACATCATACATGAGCTGTTTTGCAGCTGTTTGCAGCATGGAAAATGAATAATTACAACTGCAGCACTTTTAATTCAGTTGTTATTGAATATATATATATATATATATATATATATATATATATATATATATATATATAGAGAGGAGAGAGAGAGAGAGAGAGAGAGAGAGAGAGAGAGAGAGAGAGAGAGAGACGTACAGAAGGCCAAAACGATCGTCTGGGGTTGTTGTCTCTCTTGTTCAGAGAAGAATTGCCTGGTATTTTTGCGCTGGACTGTCATTGGGCAGGGTCAGACTGATATGCTACAGGATATTTTTTTCTGTGAAAAGGCATAGGGGCCGATTTATCAAAGCTTCAACTGTGAATGCGCTGGAAGTCCACATCAAATTGAAAGCACAGTTGATCCGCTGTAGTAACAAAGTGTCAAGATCATCAAATGTTGAAATGTGTGACGTAATATACGCTCCCACGATATCAATCCGATGCAGATTGATGCTTGTGTTATTCGAACGGAATACTGATCGTCCAACCGTCACATTTAACGCTATTTGACCCTCTTGCCAATTTATCAAACATTCAACAGGTACACGTGTGTATATATTCTGGCGCAGCATACCTATCGTTCAAACCGCCACCCTAGAGGCCGCGAATGCTATAGAAATCAATGGGAGTCTGAAAACACAGAAAGGTTATGTTCGATGCTGCAAGACAATGAAGCATATCAGATAATAACAGTAAATTAGAAACTTTATTAAAATTGTATACTCTTTCTAAATCATAAGACAAAATATGGGTTTCATTTCCTTTTAAGTTGATTTTATTTAGCCCTTATTACTAAATAAAATCAAGTAGGGAGATGTTACCCTACTTATGGATTATGTTACATCTTTGTCTCTCATTATAAAGCAAGGGGACAATATTATTGCTTCAAATTTGGTGCAAAGTACTGCTTCAAATGTGGTGCACTAGTAGATATAGGGATAAAAATTAAATAAATACATTACATATAGCTAACTTCCTTTTTTGGATAGATCTATTTGCACCATGTTTAACTCATGTAATACAAATCCCGCTCTCCACTTCGCACCAAATTTGACCCTATACTCAAACTCCTAAACAACCCACAAACTAGTAAAGTTTTCCACAACTTTTTATTGGTAAATGCATAATCACGTGATTAGTGAAATCAGCCAATCTGATTGAAATATACATTTTCTACTTTCACTAATGAATCAAATTACTCTATACTTGAGTCATTGATCACTCATCAGAACTTGTAAGTGCCATTTGTTACATTGTGTATTATACTTTGAAAGTATGTATATGTGAAATTAGTATTACAGTTAAACAATGATGCTGACATTAGGACACACAGTGTAATATTTTTGACAATGATTTTAATAATCGAATGATGTTTGATTCAATATAATATTATGCTAATAGCTCAAAGGGATAGTTTACCTAACATTTAACTGTCATGAATCAGATACAGAAGAAATTAAAATCACCTCTTTACTGGCATGCTATTTTCAGTATTTTCTTCCTTCTCTTGAATTTCTTTTTCAGTAAGAAATGTCATCTTATATGCCAGCCCATTTTATAACACCTGTGAAGCGGTGGTTTTTAAAACTATATTGCAATCAGGAGCGGTTACACACATTGATTGCAAATAAATACATATGATACCCTGATTACATGTTATATTCGCAATTATTCCTGCTCAGAATAATAATAAATTTACACTATATATATATAGTGGTATAAATAAACACAGCTATATGAAAGACAACATTGTTTAGAACAAAAAAAGGAATTTAGGGACATGTAAATATGTTTGCAAAAGATTTCTGACATAACATATATATATACAAGTATGTGCAAAGATATATGTACAAATTCTAGCATTAATAATCATTTAAAAAAAAAGAAAAGAAACCTGAGATAGGCATATCATGACTTCTAGAAATACAAATACACATTCATTTATGTGGAAATATCATATATCAGATTTTTTGTATAACAAATAAATAGAAAAATAACTTTCTATGAGATATTATTGTTTGTTGAGGTATAAATCTAGCTGTTTCCTGGACATTAACAGATGAAAAATAAAAGATTAGCTTTAGAGAAATGTGCTTGTTCATGGACAGTAATGAAATGGTATAAAGTTGGAAAAAACAGAATATCCGCAACATCAATAACTCTTATTTATCAACAGTTCGATGCTCATTGCACCGTACTTGATGCGCGTGTTTTTGACAGACTTTTTAATAAATAAGGCTGTCGTATGTAGATTTTCATCAGCAATGTCTGGCGATATCTGGTGAGTGTATTGACTCCAGCAAATGCAGCGATTGACGCTTTGATAAATTGGCCCCTTAGTGTCCTAAAAGAGTATGCACCTTAAGTGGCAATGAAAATGAACAGGCATGGAAATTATTCTAGCTTTTATTCTGTCTCAGCTGAGTGCGTCTCTCTCTCTTTTCATATTTATAACCAAACTGCTCTTAAGTCTCCATAAGAGTAATGGGGGAAACCAGACGTGGACTCCTTGCACACATGCCCTTAGAGAGATGCAACTTCACCTCACTGACGAGGCCCACAGAAGGCCGAAAGATTGTGTGGGGTTGTTGTTTCTCTTGTTCAGAGAAGAATTGCCTGGTATTTCGGAGCTGGACTGTCATTGGACAGTGTCAGACTGATGTGCTACAGGATATTTTTTCTCTGTGAAAAGGCATAGTGTGCAAAAAGAGACTGCACCCTGAGTGGCACTGAAAATGAACAGGCATGCAAGTTATTCTAGCTTTTGTTCTGTCTCAGCTGAGTGTCTCTCTCTCTCTCACACTCTCTCTCTCTCTCTCTCTCTCTCTATATATATATATATATAGAGAGAGAGAGAGAGACAGATGAGGGGCTGGACATGAGTTTTCCAGAGATTTCTTAAAGGGACATGAAACAAAAAATGTATCTTTTACTATTCAGACAGAACATGCAATTTTAAACAGCTTTCCAATTAACTTCAATTATCAAATTAATGTCATTCTCTTGGTATCCTTTGATACAGGAGAAGCAATGCATTACTTGGGCTAGCTGAATGCACCTGGTGAGTCAATGACAAGATGCATATAGGTGCAGCCACCAATCAGCAGCTAGCTCCCAACAGTGAATTTTTCAACACAGGATACAAAGAGAATGAAGCAAATTAGATAGAAGTAAATTGGAAAATTGATTAAAATGACATGCTCTATTTGAATAAGGAAAGTTTAATTTTGACTTTACAGAAGTTTTTTTAGAAAAGGACATTTTTTTATTGTAAAAAGAGCTATGATTGCTTTACGGCAATGTCCTAACAAATGCCGCTATCAGGGCAATTTTATTTTGTTATGCTTTGTTGGGGGTGACTTTTATTTTAGAATGGGTTTGTATTTTTTGTAGCAAAAGAGCTAAATTGCTTTAGGGCAATGCCCTACGAAAAATACATTCTAAGGGATATTGATTTAGTAACTTTTTATGTTAGCATAGGGTTTTTTATTTTGGGGTGTTTTTTAAGGGGAGGGCTTTAGTTTTAGAATAGGCATAACTGTGGGTTTTTTATTTTTGGTGGGTTTTTTTAACAACTCATTGTGGGCCAGATTATAAGTGAAGAGGTATTTTGCGCACATCAGGTAGTGCTCTTATTACAAGCTGAAAGTTAAAAGTTATCGCTTGCGCACTAACCTGATGCGCAAAAAGCTGAAGTTTGAATAACATGCTCGTTAACCTTTTTCCCCATAGAAGTCAATGGAGCAAAAAGAGTGGGAGAAAAACCTAACACCCTACTCGCACCCTAACCCAATTGCAGATTCTCAAGTGCGCTAACTCGACATGAAAATATCAATATTTCACATTCCAATGTTCTTCACATAGAAGAATGTTCTATTTATACACAAATACATGAGTATATGTATATATACTGTATATATATATATACATTTATATGATGGTATTTTGGTACAATATATATCTATACCTATATATACTGTGTATATATATATATATATATATATATATATATATATATGATTTTATATATATATATAGATAATTATATATGAATAACTTTTTATACATACATAGAACATATTCTGCTATGTGCAGAACATTGGAATGTGAAATATTTACAGTAAATACATATAAAAAATATTAAATATGAATATTGCATCTACTTGACTGCAAAAGGCTCCAGTGCACTTAAATATATATCTATATATGTGTACATATGTATTTATGCCTTTATATTTTTCTGTAAATACACATATATATTTAGACATGTACCTGAGATCTCATATATTTGTGCCCTTATAACTTTTTTGTGCAATATTTTTTTTAATACTTTTTATTAGATAGTATTATTATGAGTGTAACTGTACCTTTCAATGTATTTTTAGTCTGCTTTGTGCAACTTTTTTTATATAACAGGAACAGAGCTTTGAGGTCGCACTAACCCGACACGCATTAAATTAAAGGCAATCGCGTTTACTTTCACATTGTAATATGAGCGCTAAAGGGACACTAAACACAAAATTTTTATTTTGTGATTCAGGTAGAGAATACAATTTTAAACAACATTCCAATTTACTTCTATTATCTAATTTGCTTCATTTTTTAGATATCCTTTGCTGAAGAAATAACAATGCAGATAGATGAGCCAATCACATGAGGCATCTCTGTGTAGGCACCAATCAGCAGCTACTAAGTCTATCTAGATATGCTTTTCAGCAAAGGATACTAAGAGAATTAAACAAAATAGATAATAGAAGTAAATTAGAAAGTTGTTTAAAATCGCATGCTCTTTCTAAATCATAAAATAAAAAATGTGGGTTTCATGTCCCTTTAATTTGCATGAATTAAATATGATACGTGATATAAGCTGATGAAACATTATTGCAGAAAAACACAAAAAAGGATCATAGCGAAAGGGGATAAAAGAGGAACACATTTTTAAAAGGTCACACACAATAGAATTACCAGTGCAGTGAAACACAATATATTTATTTATTTATCAAATCAAAGTAAACACTTCCCATTTAAAATCAAGAATAAATAATAACTTAGCAAAATTCAGAAAGTTAGGAAATGTAATGTGAAAGAACAGATAATTGCAGAAAACAATATTTAAAAAGAAAACTGTTAGAACATAAGTAAATTATTTTAAATTGTTATAAGGTTGGTGATCAGTTGCCCTGTGCAGCGCTATTTCCTGTCATGTGGTACTACAGTCATGTGCACGCTACCTATATAGATATCTCTTTAACAAATAATAACAAGAGATCAAGGGGCATATTTTTGAAGCTCCGAATGGAGCTTGATGCCCCGTGTTTCTGGCGAGCCTGCAGGCTCGCCAGAAACAGCAGTTATGAAGCAGCGGTCACAAAGACCGCTACTCCATAACCTGTCCGCCTGCTCTGAGCAGGCGGACAGACATCGCCGGAAATCAACCCGATCGAGTACGATCGGGTTGATTGACACCCCCCTGCTGGCAGCCGATTGGCCGCGAGTCTGCAGGGGGCGGCGGTGCAATGCTGAATATGGGAAGCGTATTGCTCGCCGTATTCAGAGAGGTCTGTCGGACCTGATCCGCGCTGTCATTTCAAGTCCAACAGACCTTGATAAATAGAGGCCCAAAGCACATTTGATAATAGAAGCAAATTGACAACTTTTTTAAAATTGTAATCTGGGTTTCATGTCCCTTTAAATGTGAAAAGAAAGAAGAAAGATGACCCCTGATCTCTGTAGGAAACTTTACTAGCACCTCCAGTGTTTAAATTATTAAAGGCTTATCACCAACAAGAGAACGGCAATACTTGTAATTAGGGCTGTTTTGGGGATAAATCATTTATAGTTTTAGGAGATTATAGTCCATCCTTCACCTGTTGGCACTACATTGGCCTGAACTGGATTGATGGTATGTGCCTAGGGCAGAGGATTTATGTGGGCTGCTCATTTTAGGGTTGGTTCTATAGCATAATCCCTTCACACTCCTACACTCTCTAAATGTTTTATTTTTAATAGTATTACAACATTCCCAGGTTGTCTAGTAAGGGTACATGACCGCTCTTTGAGTCTATGGTTGTGAGAAATATATGAGTCAAAATATTTTAAAATTGTTGAGGGTGGAAAGTTCCCAGTATCTAGGACAGAACAAACAATAAGCATTACACTAGATTCATAGCAATACAAATCTACTACACCCTGGAAAATGTTATTTAAAGTTCAATGTCTTCTTTATAAAAAAAACATTATTATGACTTTGTAACCCAGGCACCACATCATCGCTGGATATTTTTGTACTTCCTTATCTTTATTACTCCCAGTGAATGAAAACTTTCTACACAAATATCTCAGTTAAAAAATGTCTATGTTGTACTTTCTCTAATTTTCTGTCTTTTTGTTGTGCATTTGAAATCTGTAAAGACATTTAACTAAGAGTGAAGATCATTGTAAAAGGGAATTCCCAGTGGGAATGGTACACTTCTCAATATTCAACCTGGCTGCTGCGTGAAACCCCAAAAATCCCAATTAACCCCTTATGTACAAAGGGTAGTATGCAAGCTACAGAGAGATGATATTGTTGTTACAAATACATCTGACATATAGTACACAAAACATGCACACTCCTGAGCCTATCACAATATGCTCTCATGCAAAGAAGATATGTTTTAACAAAGGATCCTAAGAGAAAGAGGTAAATTAGAAAATGATTAAAAACTGTATGCTCTCAGTCATAAAAGTTTAATTTTGAGGTACATAGCCCTTTACAATACACTATTTGTTATATCTTTAAAGTGACAGTACATTTAAAAATTAACTTAAAAAGATTGGATATAGCATAATATTTTAAACAGCGTTTAAGTTTACTTCTATGATCAATTTTGCTTAGTTCTCTTGCTATCTTTTGGTAACGGTAACCCTAGGTGAGTTTTCAGGCGCATGTACGTGTCCTTACTCATCTAGCAGCAGTGTTTGCAACAATGTTTATAGCAATGTTATACACTGCTGCCATAGAATACTACAGAACCAATATGGCAGCAGAGATTGTAATTATGTATAATATTGCTATAAACATTGTTGCAAACACTGCTGCTAGATGGCTAAAGACACGTGAATGCTCCTGAGATTACCTAGGCTTACTCTTTAGCAAAGAATACTAAGTGAACAAAGCAAATTGAAATTATATGCAAAGTTGCATAAAATAGCATGCTCTACCTGAATCATGAACATTTCATTTTGAATTTGCTGTCCCTTATAGTGAATAGCTAAAAAATAAATAATATAAAGAAGATTTTTCTTTAAAACATGTGTTTATGAGTTCTAAACATGTGGCATAAATATTGATATATATCTGTAGAACACCCAGGGCCAAATTAAAAGTGGAGTACAAAATATCGCTTTAGCTAAAGTGATATTTGCGCTCCACATTGTAATACCAGCGCACACTAATGTGCACTTGTATTACAAGTTTACAGCAATGCAAATACATGCTTGCATTTGCATTGCTGTAAAACATTGCGCTCATATGAGTGCGCTTCTATAGGCTCCTATGGGAGCCTCAATCTGATGCCGTCACAGATGCAGTGAACAGGTAAGTAGCGCATCAATGGGCAGCAGTTAGTAATGTATATGCTTATATATGTTAATATGTGTATATAAATATATATTTACTGGGAACACAGTTCCCATGGACTTTTTTCTAGCACCCCACGAACTTTAAAACCCCAAAACTGCCTAGTGAAGTTTTTTTTTTATTTAAATAAATGCTAATTTTGTTTTTAAAATAAAAAACTATAATGCCCTCTGTTTTGAGTGCATTTGGGGCATCTTTTGAAAATTAACCAGAGATTGGATCTGGATTGGAGTGCTAATTGGTAGCAATAACCAGCCACTTGTAATGGCTGGTTAATTATCACGCTTCTGCAAACAGTCAAATGTGCCCGTTTGCGGGAGCTCAATAATTTAGTGCACCACTTGTAATCTAGCCCACAGAAAGGATATAAGCCCTATATGTCAGTAACACATACACTGAGCAGAGAATAAACCCACTTTGGGCTCTATGTACTAAGCAGTCATTTTACTTTTCATTTCCAATATTGCATCTTTCTCTGTATACAATTCACATTTACTAAGCAGCCAGACAGATAGCTTAGCATGCTAAGGCACTGTGACTGAGCTCTGTAGCAACCCAAGGGTTGCAGGTTCGATCCCCGGCAAGGTCCACTCAGCCTTTCATCCTTCCGAGGTCGATAAAATGAGCAGCGCCTTGAGACCCTTATGGGTGATTAGCCGCGCTTTACAAGTGCCCAATATATACATACATAAGCAGTCAAACATGCCTAAATCCGCTTTTTTTTACTTGCGAGCGTACCTGTTCGCTACTACTCAATCTGACTTTTTTTTCTCACTAAAAAGACCTCGCTCACCAATTAACTCGCAATTATTCATAACTACTAAACAATCAACTTATCCGCCCGCTCGTAACACTTTACGCATCGTATTCACACAACCATTTAGGTGGCGAGCACAATACAAACTAATAGGAAATTCGAATCTGACGCCAAAGTATAGCTTAATCTATTGCGAAAGTGTATTACTTACTTTTTTATCGTCAGTGATGGAGTCACATATGCACTTGTTCATGCTTCGATACATACAAATTAGAAGTCAAAGGCAGATTCAAGAAGCTCCTGTGGATGATGACAGAAGAAGGAAGAAGGAGAAGAAGAGTACCAAGAGAAATCCTCCCAAAAATGGGTTTACATGACCTTTCCGACAGACAAATTGTGCAACGATTTCGGCTAGATAAAGAATCCATTATTATTCTGTATAACAAAATATCCCAATATCTGGAGCCAATGACGGCGCGATCACGGGCCATTCCCGGATTACTGAAGTTGATGGCGGCATTACACTTTTTTGCAACTGGTTCTTTTCAGTCGGTTTCAAGCGTCATCATCGGAATGAGTCAGTCTGCTTTTTCAAGGCACCTTTCTAAGGTAATTGACGCATTGATGGTTGTATTTTAGTGTTACGTCTGTCTACCATCTGCCCAGGAAGAGTGGCAATCAGTCAAAGCCAATTTCTACAGGATGGCAGGGATGCCAAATGTCCTTGGTGCAATTGACTGTTCTCATATTGCTGTCAGACCATCATGTGACCGTGAAGAGGTGTTTAGGAACAGAAAGTATTACCACTCTTTAAAAGTCCAAATGGTGTGTGACCACAATATGAAAATTATAAGTGTATGTTCCAATTTCCTTGGGTCTTGTCATGGCTCATACATTCTTCTTCAAACTGGATTGTACCATAAATTTGAAAATGGAGATATGCCTGAGGGGTGGTTGTTAGGTAAGCTCAATTGTGTCAAAATTCTTTTTTTAAATAATTAATTTGTCTACTGTGACGCAAATTTATGTTTAAATTGTAATTTAAAGTGCCATAAAACAGGTTGAGATTTGTGCATATCCCAAAAGAGATAAATCATTTGATATAATTTGCATAAATAACATTTTGGAAAATTGTTGGAAAGTATTAGTAAATAATTGTCCAAAATAATAATAATTAAATAATTACATAGCTAAGCTGTTTGGAGCATTTAACTCCCCCACTCTTATCAGTGTTTTTTCCAACTTTGTTCACAGCTTCGAGCAATGCCCATCTGATAATCCCTATTCACTTATGCAATTTTCCTAAAGAAAGAAACAGCCATAAAATTAATTGTGTATGGGGATTTCGAGCTTAACAATTCTGAAACATAAGAATTACATTTTTAAAGCTCATTCAGACAGCATCCTTTTAGGTATTGATTTGATTTAACACTTTCACTCACAGTTTGCATTATCTCTTAAATTTCATTATGCTATCTCTTTAATGTTTACACACATGCTTCCTTATCTTCAATGTATCTCTAAAACTAAAGTTAAATACAAAGAGATAAGAATGTCAAATTTAAATGTTATTACTTAAAGGGACAGTCTAGTCAAAATTAAACTTTCGTGATTCAGATAGGGCATGACATTTTAATCAACTTTCCAATTGACTTTAATCATTAAATTTGCTTTGTTCCCTTGGTGGTATTTTTGAAAAGCTAAACCTAGGTAGGCTCAAACTGATTTCTAAACACTTGAAAAATGCCTCTTAGTTCAGAGCATTGTGAAAGTTTTTCACAGTTAGACAGTACTAGTTCATGTGTGTCATATAGATAACATTGGGCTCATATAGATAACATTGGCTAAACTGCATGCCTGTCAAAAGCACTGAGATAAGGGGGCAGCCTGCAGAGGCTTAGATATAAGGTAATCACATAGGTAAAACATATATTAAAATTACTGGGGTGGTTATGCAAAACTGGGGCATGGGTAATAAAGGGATTATCTATCTTTTAAAACAATAAAAATTCTGGTGTAGACTGTCCCTTTAACTATCCTGCACCCCACCGTGAGTTTATTTTATTGTGCTGGCTGTGTTTAAGTTGGGCTACTTCATATCTGAGACTCAAGTGTCAATATTTTCATTATCGGTTGTCAAACCTCATTTAAAATCAGATATTTCAAATCCCAAAATAGGGGTAAGTTTAATCGAATTATAAACAGTTTAATACACTCAAACAGGTATAATGGATCATTGTGAACATTTTAAATTGAAGAAAATCTTGGTTTAATCTGTCACTTTAAATATTTTAACCATCCAACAATACTTAAAGAGACACTGAACCCAAATTGTTAATTTTATGTCTTATAAATAAATACATATATACTGTATATATATATATATATATATATATATATATATACAGAGAGAAGTGCACTCACAGGAACGAACAACTGGCTCAATACCATTGTTAGCCTGTTCTATGGCGATTTACCACCTGGGTGCAGCTTTTTAGCCCAGTAATGCTTTTCACAGAGTAGAACTTTCCTGTAGTATATCAGTCTGATCCCGCCTATTACGGTCAGTCCAGCGCCGAAATACCAGGCAATTCCTCTCTGTACAAGGAACACAGCAACCCCAGACGATCGTTTCAGCCTTCATTGGGCCTCGTCAGTGAGGTGTAGCCATATTCCTCTAAGCACACTGAGCAAGGAGTCCACGTCTGGTTGTCCCTTTTTCCCATAGGGAGACTAAATACATACAGAGAGAAGTGCACTCACAGGAACGAACAACTGGCTCAATACCATATATATATAAAATATTCTTCCAGGGGATGCCGGATACAAATTGTCAGAATGGTTACTTACTCCATATCAGAATCCTCAAGGAAGACAACAGATAATATTTAATGAGTCCCATAAAAGAGGCATAATTGAGAGGACATTTGGTTTGCTTAAAATGCGATATTGTTGTCTCGATCATTCACGTGTTGTGATGCAGTATGCACCAGAGAAAGTGGCAAAAAATATCTTGGTTTGCTGTATATTGCATAACATTGCCATCAGGAGCTGATGTGAAATTGAAGATGAGACACCAATAAACATTGAAGAATTTCCAGATGACATTTGTGTGAAGCTCCCAACAGACATGGTATTGCAACTAGGGACACGGTTGCAGATAATTATTTTGATGCTTGACTATTGTTTTAATTATTAAAAGCCTTTTTCTTTAGTTTTTAAAGTTCATTAAAAAATAAAAATTTTGTTTTTTCATTACATGGATTTTTTCTTTATTTTTAACAGTACAAAAACATTTTTTATACATTTTAACATTTTTCATATCAAACTATATACACTTTGTAATGCTTAACTATTTTATATGAGATAAGGTTATATATGAGATGTTACGTAGAATGTATAGAGTCTCTAATATAAATGAACAAGACGTCAATGCCTTAGGAAATATAGCGATTTAAAAAGGAGGGAGCCAGAGTATTATCACTCCATTAAAAGACTGCTACGGACATGTAAGTATTTTTATAGCATCATGATAGAATTAATAAAAATGTGTATTGCTAGATTTGCATAGTTTACTGTTTCAATTTACAGTGGACCAAAATCAATTCTTTCAGTATTCAGATACATCTTGAAAATGTAAGCTATTTTATATTATACTCCTTTTATATATTATTCTTGTTTCTCTAGCATGCTCTATCTGAATAAGGAGTTAACAATCTGTGTCTAGTGTCCCTTTAAAGCTATGTTATTATTCATTTCAATAACCTCTTGTTTTTAACAATTTTGAAATCAACATTGTGGTTTTAATGGCCCATAAACTTGATGTTAAATTTTTCTGTAATTTAATCACTTTCTCTTTCTCTCTCTCTCTCTCTCTATATATATATATATATATATATATATTCTTCAAAATAATATATATATATATATATATATATATATATATATATATTATAGTGGTGTATACATATATATTTGTGTACATATATATATGTATCACCGCTGACCGATAAGGAGCACTAAGAACAGTCTTGACAAAGGTCCCTGCGAGGACCGAAACGTTGACTGAACCTATGAAATATTAAACTATTTTTTGCTAATTAAGACCTGTGAGTGCCTCTTCTTTTGAGAAGTTTCTACTTACCTACCATAGAGTGCACCCAGGCAATACTATCAACAGTGAGTGCTTGGATCCCACAACTAGCGTATATATATATATATGTATCCAGTTTTGCTTTGCACACTTTCAATCCATGTACAGTGGTAGTCAAAGATTCACATAACTCACAGATAACTCTGACTCATGTTTCTTCATTCAAAATAACATTTATTTACGTTTCATCCCCCCTTTGGGCCAAAACGTGACATGCAAATAACAGTATAATCATTTTTTATTTTTTTATTTTGTTATATAGATCAGATGAAAGAGAAATTGAAGGGCAAACGTCCACCACGTTACTTATGATCCATGTTTGTTACAACTCCAAAGAGTGAGGCTTCTTCCCCACCTCTACCTTTACGTTTGATGGATCGAGAGTGTTACCCAAAAAGAGTCCAAGGTGTTAAAATTGTAAATTGAAGGACTCAGACTGGTAATTATATAATTATTTAATTCTAGTAACATACATGTAAAAATAAAAAATAAAACAATTCTTATATTTTTTTTTTTAATTATCGATAATTATATAAATTTAAACCACACAGATAATAACATAAGTACAGAATGTTATTGGAACCAAGATTGTGTGGCTGAAGACCAAGACCAAGATCATGGTAATTAATTAATAATATATCATTATTAACCAATATGATACTCCAGATTTTAAACTAAATTGTTTTGATTGAAATAGACACAGAACAAGAATTTAATAGATCTGCTTTAGAATTTGAAGATAATTTGACATACAATGCTTAGACAGTAACTAGCGACTTCACAGATAAAGGTATATATTTTTTTCTTTTAAAAATTACAGAGCTCTAAAAATATATAACAACTACATATAATTATTCTATATTTGTTATTATAAAATTTAATTTAGCTGTTGGATCCTCAGAACTTATTGTTATGGTTGACCAAATTATGCAAACAGATATTACAGTTGATACAGTGACAACTACAACAGAAGGTAAATATTAAATATCTATTTTTATATTTTTAAAATGCTAATCCCCCTAAAAATGATTTAAATAATATTATATACTGATTTTGCAGATGTTGTTTCACTATTAATTGATGATACTGAAGACAAAAGCACACAGACAACTTCATGATCAAACTTGCAAAAATCAGGGTAACTTTAAACATGCTTACCGAACAGGTTGAATTTCTGTATTGGAGATATGTTATCTGAACAATGAACATTCTATAATTGATACATTTTTCAAAAACGTTTTCTAATTTTGAAGAAAAAAAAAATTGGATTTAATTTTGATTTTTTTTTTTACTCTTTTGGTTGATTTTAAATGTCATGGAAATTAACATTTAACTTTTCCAATACATTAATAAATATTACATTTCAAACCAAAAAAACAATTAACAAACAACCAGGGCATGAGAACATGTTATTAAAAATAGGACATGCATTGTAATAACTCATGTCTGGCTCTCTTAGGATCTGATGGTCCATCTGTATCCCTTACAATTGAAAACAGAGTTTCTAATGTACGTTCAGCAATATGGAGAGCTCTATTTGTTTGTTCATTCCTCTGCTCATCCATTTGCTTTTGCCACTCAAAGCGTTGCTGATCCATTTGTCTTTGAAACTCAAATCTTTCTTTTTCTAAATGCATGTTACTTTGAGAAATTTCTGCCCATCCATCAAATTTTGAGCTAATTAGGTTTTGAAGTTCAACATGGTCAACCCTATATTGACGACCAAGGTCTAGCATGTTAGTGAGGCCAACGTCACCTATGCATTCAGCCTCTGGTATATTGGTAACCTCGGGTACATTTGGTTCTTGTTGTACCCCATCACGACAAGGTTCTTCTTGGAGTGCTCCTGGAAGATCATGCTCTGGTGGTGAATGAATATCAAAAGGCTGTGCATCTCCCATTTCTTGAATTAGATCTGGGGTTTCACTGTCTCCTCCAAGTCTTTGATTTTCAGCAGACATACATGTTTCTTTCTCCACAGGGACCAGATTTAACACTACTTCCTCTGAACAGTTTTATCCTCTATAGGAATACCTAATTGAGCATTTTACAACAATAAAACATTTTTTAGTAAGAGATGACAATGAGAATAATAGAAATAGAGAGAGAGAAAGAAAATGAAGAAAGAGAAGAGAGGTAGTGTAAGGCTTCTGAACCTGTGTTTAAAAAGATGTAAGCATGCAGCCTATTCCCCGCTCAGTCTCACACCAAACCTGTGACTCTAGGTGTAATCAGAGTCAAGTTTTTGCTCATCGACTGAGGGGACTGAAGGCAGTCAGAAAAGGAAGTAGTTAGAGTGAGCAGAATGTATCAGAGAAAATGCTATAAGATTTATAGCCAGAGTTCAGGTGCAAGAATAGTAAGAAGTGTGCCAGTGCTCTGCAATAAGTGAAGAAACGGTGCAGCAGAGTTGTACACAATAGATGTGTGTTTTACTAGGCAAAGTCCGGTATCTGTTGATAAAAACCAAATGCTCTGTAATAATAAACAACTCCAGAAATGCTTGCCCTTTAAATGATGTTTTAACAAAGCAAAGTCCCGTATCTGCTGATTAGCATCAAAAGCTGTTTTTAAGTATGAGCTACTCCAGAATTGCTTGCCCTTTGAATAATGTGTAATTCGTTGGCTATATGGGCTAATGGTTCTGTTGGCAAAAGGCCTGTGAGTGTTACCTTATAGCAGCGTTCCTTCCCCTGAGCCCCAGGTTGTCAGCAGAAGCCTGACAGAGAGAGTCAGATGTGCTGCGAAGACAGCCGTGTGTAATACACTTGCAGGTAAGAGGAGCAGTTCTGCGTCGGCGGCATCTGTAGTGCTCGCAAGCAGAGCAGAGGATCAGCTGTTTGAGTCTGAGAACGGAATCCGTTGGCAGCGTGTCAGCGTGACGTAGCAATCTCCAGCTGCCTGTAGTGAAACAATGTTGCGCTTTGTGGGGATCAAAGATTTAACTGTATAAGTGAATACAGCAGTGTAGAACTGAGTCCACAAAAGGTTTTGGTGCAGGAGCACAGGTTCTTTGGCTAGAAATCCTATGGTAGTAAGGCTAAGTTGTGACGTCTTCAGTGTAGAATCACCTTTGAACACAAAATACTTAGCCCTGAAGCAGGAACAGGAGGAGCCTTAAATAGACTATCAGGAGAGCCTTAAAGGGGTAGGTTTAGAACCTGACAGGTAGAGATAATGAAATAGAAAAAAAAAATAATAAAGAAAGAGATTCTAGAGAGAGAAAAAGAGAGTCTGAAATAAAAAAGAAATAGATAAGAGAAAGCGAGAGAACAAAAGAAGATATAAAGCTTAGTAAACTAAGAGATGAGAGAGAAAAAGAAATAGAGAGAGAGACAAAGAAAGAGATAAAGCATAATAAAGAGATAGATGTTAGAGAGAGAAAAGATGAGAAGGAGATAGAGCAAAAGAGCAATATAAAACTTACAAAGGAAAGGAATGGAAGAGAGTACTAGATAAAGAGAGATATATTTAAATGGAGAAAGAGATGAGAGAGATAGACAAAAATAGTAAGAGTAGATAAAATAACAAAAATGATAGATATATAAAAATCTAACATACCTTCAAATAAAGATTGAGAGGTGTTGGTAAGCATCCTTTGAAAAATCTGACCTACATCAGCTGTAAAAAATAAAAAATAAAATATTTAGATTTAATGGCAGTGGAAGGCCCTCTAGTGGGCCTGTAGCAAAATTAAGGGATAGCTGACTTGAAGTGGGTGGGTGGGTGTACCTCTTGCCTTTATAGGGTCCTGTTGCAGTGGATCCGGCCTCTTCCTGCCTCCAGACTTCGAGGAGAATTTTCTGCTGTTCTGGTTGTCATCAGTTGAAGGCCTTCTGTGGTGATGGAGCGTGCCAGGCGTACTTCTTTGCCTCCCAGGCGGTACAGGGATGCGGTTGGAGAGTCATCACGACGGAGGACACCTGGAAGAGAAAAGTAGGCATCAGATTCTGAGAGTGTGGTACCCCCCACCCCACAGCCTAAGAAATCTAATAGGCCCTCCTTAGCAGCTAGGGAAACGGTTAGGAGGGAGCTAGCTTTGCCCTCTAGGAATAGAAAGGAAGTTGCATCTGTCACTAGGGCCCGGGGAGGGAACCCGGGGTTGCCTCTAGCTACCGCTGCAGATAATTCCCATGTGGGGCACAGTCAGGCACAAAGGGGGGTGGGGGCCATGGGGGACCAGCCTGCTCAAGATGCTGCACTATTACAGCAGCTCCCGGTGCTTCCGCCGGCGGCTCTGGCTGCTGTCCTGGCCCTGGCACAGTCACTAGCTGTGGTCATTGTACCGGTTGGTGTGCCTCAGGGCCAGGATGGGGCTGGGGTGTCGGGCGGCAGCGGCGGAGCTCCTGGGCATGTGCGCGAGGTACCTGTGTCGTCTTCGAGGTATGGCCACGCCCCCGCACGTGATGCGCGACGTGACTCCTCCCATTCCGACGACTCTTCAGTGGGGGAGGAGCGTGGATGCGCGCGCAGACGGCAGCACTCCACATCAAGGCCTGGTTCGCCATCCAGAAGCGCTCCTAGTAAGTTGGGGAGGCTCCAGGTGGCGGCTACGGCCTCAGGAGGTGGGAGGGGCGGTACGAGAGGCTGGCGCGTTTGCCCAAAATGTTCAGAGAGGTTTGGGGGCAGAAGGACAGGCTCCGGTCATGAGAGTGAATGGAGGCAGGGGCACAAATGACGCCGACAACTCTGAGATGGGGGTGTTGCATGTGATTAGGCCCAGCCAGCAGGATAACAGCACATTGGGGGCTTGGAATGTGCATGGAGAGGCCTCGGTTCTTAGACACTGTGGGGGCATTGGAGCAAATGACGCCGGGAGTGCAGACAGGGGTGTTGCGCATGAGATGGGGACAAGGCAGCGGGATGATCGCTCAGAGGGGGCTATGAGTATGCATGGTGTGGTGCATGGTAGTCAGGATCTCAGGGGGTCTGCGTCCCGTGTCGCAGTAGGACCAACTGGGGCTGGGCAGTCACATAGGGTGTGTGAGGGCCCAGTGGGTAGTCTGCAGGCTTCATCCCTGCAAAGAGAGGTGAGAGAGTGCGTGAATCAGGCTATGTGTGGGCAAGAGGACTTGATAAGGAGAGCAGTGGCGTCTGCCTTGGGGGTGCAGCAGGGAGCAAGGGGGGATGGTTGCAGCCCTCCTGGGGCCCTTCCTGCTGCCCAGAGTACTCCCCAATCTGCTTTCTTTTCGCAGGGTCCCGCTGACAGCCTGCAGAGAATGCAGGCCGGAACAAGCAGCCAAAGCACAGTTGCCAGGGGTGCACAGGAGCCTTCTACTTCGGCATCAGCTGGACATCAACCCCTTTCGGACGGGACCCCGCAGCAGTTGGCGCAATTGGTTGAGTGCTCCATCACTAGCATCACACACACGAACATGGGTTCTTCCTCAAGTGACTCGGGCTCTGACAGTGAGGCAGGGCTGGGGTTAGTGGGAAAGGGGCAACAACAGATGTTTAGGATGATAAAGAAATTGGTGGCAGCGCAGGTGCAGGCTAAGGAGGCGGCGCAAGGCGTAGTAGAAGGCACTGCTCTATCGCAGATAGTGGAGGCGTCGGCATTGTCGGCGGGCCAGATAGAACCACGGAAGGTGGCGGTGCACGGCGATACATACCGATTGTATGGGCACCTGAAAGCCAAAGTCATAAAGAAAATACAGGAAGGTAGATATGTGAATATCTACGAACTTTCCCCGGAGGCATGCAGGGCAAAGGAGAGGGCGGCCGAAGGGTCTGGTCCTAAGAAATTTCGGCGTCAGGAGATGTAGAGGAATGGCAGACCGGTTATAGGGTCCTAGCAGCGTGTTACATTGATAAATGGCCCTCCCAAGGGCATAATCTCTTCAAATATCAAGACACCATTGAAGATATTCATAAGAGATTTAAAGAGGGTGCTTGGCGGGATTACAATGTGGCATTCCGCAAGAAAATGGTGGGAAACCCCATATTACACTTTGGGACACAGGATATGCCCCTGTGGTCGAAACTGGGGCGCGAAAGATCGACTTCGCCACCAGCGGTAGCCAGGCCTGGGGCTCAGCGTTCCTTACCACGGCAGAAAAAGCATGGGAGGGAATGCTGGAAGTTCCAGGATAAACAGTGTGACAGAGGAGCAAACTGCTCTTTTCGGCACATCTGTAAATTTTGCAGTGGACCGCACCCGGGTTCGGAGTGCAGAAAATGAAGAGACTCCTTTATCGCCTCCCAGACTCCAAGGGGCTGGGCTGGGGTCAAGGGCTCCAACCCCAATTAGAGTGGAGGTGATGGCGCCATGCTTGGTGCTTTACCCTGACCAGGAGGCGGCGACCAACCTGTTGTCACGGTTGAGGGAGGGTTTTAGGATCCCGACTACTACGCAAGTAGTGGGGTCATCGGTCCATCATAACCTGAAGTCAGCCTACGAATTCCCTCATGTGGTGAGGGAAAAGTTGGCAAAGGAGCTGACATTGGGGAGGGTAGTAGGGCCATTCCGGGAATGGCCACTCCCGGACCTTGTGGTCTCCCCGTTGGGCATAGTCCCTAAGAGGGAGCAGGGAAAGTTCAGGCTAATTCACCACCTGTCGTATCCCAAGGGATCGTCAGTGAATGACGCGATTGACCCAGACCTCAGCTCAGTGCACTATCAGTCCTTTGATGAGGCTCTTGGGGCGGTACGGGCAAAAGGTAGAGGGGCTTTAATGGCGAAATTGGATATAGAATCCACCTTTAGATTGCTCCCGCTTCACCCGTCTTCCTTTCGGTTGATGGGAATGAAGTTTGCAGGGGAGTACTTTGTCGACAGGTGCTTGCCGATGGGGTACTCGCTTTCGTGCGCCTTGTTCAAATGTTTCAGTTCCTTCCTGCACTAGGTAGTGCAGAAGGCATCTGGGGGTGGGGCCGTGGCCCACTGCCTGGATGATTTTTTGCTGGTAGGGCGTTCAGGAAAAGACGAATATGCTAGGGTGATGAAGGTGATGCAGGAGGTAATGGGCGAGTTTGGGGTTCCGTTAGCGGAGGACAAAACTCAGGGCCCGTGCACATGCCTTACATTTTTGGGTATCGAGATTGACACTGTGGAGTCTCTATGCCGGCTCCCAAAGGATAAAGTTGGCCGCCTCTTGGAGGCAGTTCAAGCAGTCGCACGGGCCGAATGCATCTCCAGTAAGGAGCTGCAAATGCTGTTGGGTCTCCTGAACTTTGCGGGGAGGGCTATCCCAATGGGGAGAGTCTTCAACCGCAGGCTAGAGGGGCAGTTGAAAGGTCCTCGGGGTCGGAATCACCGGTGCCAGGTTACGGCTCAGATTAGGGATGACTCAAGAGTTTGGGAACAGTTCCTAGTTCACTTCAACGGTGTTTGCCTCTGGAGGGAGGGACCTACCTCCAACCAAGCCCTACACCTGTTCACAGACGCGGCAGGAGGGCTGGGTTACGGAGCTTATCTGGACGGGGACTGGAGCGTGGAGGTGTGGCCGGAAGACTGGATTTCCGCCGGCCTTACGCATAATCTGGCACTGCTGGAGCTTTTCCCTATAGTTGTAGCGGTCAAGCTCTGGGGGGGATCGGCTGGCCAATCGGTTGGTGATTTTCTGGTCTGACAATATGAGCGTTGTGTACGCCATAAACAGGTTGTCAGCGGCTTCGCCGTGGTGGTGACCTACCTTAGACACCTGGTGTTGCGATGCTTGCAGCAAAATATTCGCTTCACGGCGCGGCACGTGCCGGGGGTTACGAATGTTATAGCAGATGCCCTCTCTAGATTTCAATGGGGTCAGTTCAGGAGGGTGGCCCCGAGGGCGGCGACAGAGGGTCTAACGTGCCCTCCATTTCTTTGACAGTTAGTGGGTGTTGGGAGACCATTCTCCCCTTGTTGAGGGCTTCGCTGGCGCCTAAGACATGGGCGACGTACCTGTTGCATTGGAGGGCATGGGATCGCTTCAGCGAGCAGAGAGGCTTCTTACTTCAACAGGCGTCTCAGGTACATGTGCTGGAATGGTTGGCGTGCTTGAAAATAGAGGGTGTGTCCAGATTGTCGGCCCTGAGTAGGTTAGTGGCTTTGTCATTTTTTAAATAGGCACTGGGTCTCTCTGACTTTTCAAATACTTTCCTGGTGAGGCAGATCTTGAAGGGTTGGGTCCGGGTGGCCCCACGCCCCAAAGATCAAAGAGAACCCATCACTTTGGCGTGTTTGAGGCTGATGGTGGGAAAA
The DNA here is from genome assembly GCF_027579735.1 of Bombina bombina. Classification (NCBI taxonomy): domain Eukaryota; kingdom Metazoa; phylum Chordata; class Amphibia; order Anura; family Bombinatoridae; genus Bombina; species Bombina bombina. The sequence goes on along the minus strand of NC_069501.1, from coordinate 75,561,965 downwards.
TTGGGGTTGGTATGCAGTTCTTCTTACGAAGCCTGTTTGTTTCGGGCATGCTTATGCGCTTGCGTTCAGCGGGGCTATGAGAATAGGAGAGCTGGTTTCCACCTCAACTAAGGGAGAGGTAGGAGGAATTAAGTTGGAGCATGTGAGGGCCTCAGAGGAAGGTCTGCTCCTGTTGATCCCGCGATCCAAAACAGATCAGGATGAAAAGGGGGCTTGGTTACCTTAGCTAGGCATGAATTCCCAGAATGCTGCCCGGTTTTAAGCGTTGAGGATTACTTACGCGTTCGGCCGAGTGGAGCTCAGCAGTTTCTCGTGCATGAGGATGGAAGCTCACTCTCAGCTTTCCAGTTCCGCAAAGTGTTGGCAAAAGTTGCGGCAGCGTTGGGTTTCGAACTGTCTAGAATAGCGCCGCATTTATTTAGAATTGGGGCGGCGACTTGCTCAGCGGCTAGCGGGTCATCGCAAGCTGAGATTAAGAAATTGGGGCGGTGGAAATCCAAGCGCTATAAGGGTTACATTTGCCCTTTGAGGGACTAGGATAAGTGGAAATGGGGGAAAGCTGGGGGAGGGCCTCTCAAACACCTTCCCAGCCGGGTTAGAAGAGGGAGGGAGGCCTAGGTTTCGACGGTCAGCAGTATTTCATGTGTCCCCATTCATATTGTTCTAGGTAAAGTAAGGACCCCAGTGCGTGTGTGGATTATTGGGCATTCCTTTATCCACTGGGCGGCTATCAGGGCGCATCAATCCCCGGGCGGGCAGCAGCTAGGATTGGCGACATCCAGGGCTAACATTCGCTGGCTCGGGCGCAGGGGGCTAAATTGGAGCGAGCTTCCCTCTCTGTTACAAGATGCGCATAGGAGGTGGGGAAAGCCTCAAGTGATTGTGGTGCATTTAGGGGGGAACGACCTGGGCTCTATCCCTGTGTTGGACTTGATAAGGATAAGATTATGATTGCGGACTTAAAGTGGGTGTGTGCTAGGCTCCAGGACGTGCGGATTGGATGGTCAAACGTGGTTGCACAACTGCGTTGGCGTCATATTGTCACGCAGAGGGCAGCGTATAATGTTTGCAAGAAAGTGAATAGGGAAGTGGGGAGAGCGGTCACGGCCGTGGGAGGATTTGTCATCAGGCATGATGCTATCACGGCCGACAAGAAGGCCCTTTACCGACCGGATGGAGTCCACCTGACGGACGTCGGGTTGGACATTTTTCTGGCTGACCTAAGGAAAGCCGTCTCATTGGTTGTTTAAACATGAAAAGTTGTTAGTGCAATAGTTTTAACCTTGTTGAAGTTCTGTGCTATGGTTGGCATCCGACGGTTGTTTTGCACAGCAATTTATATTAAAAAAATATATATATATATATATTGCTAATTGATCAGAGTTGTATATAGAGTTAAGGTTATTTAAGGGCTGTGTTGGTTAGGGGTGGCGGCAAGAGGGAATGTTTCTCTTGTGGCGGTCGGGCAAGGCCCTGGGAGCGGGCACAGGGAGAGCAGAGTGACGGCCCGAACACAGGGAGAGGTGTCGCCCACTAAGTGCCGGCTTAGGGGTTCCTCTCCCTTTAAAGAGCTGCAGGCCGAAGATCTCTTCGTAACAAATCTCTCTCTCTGTGCCAATGAGCGTGCGCAACCTCTGTGCCACGCTGCAGACATCGGAGGGGCCTTGACCGGCAATCAGTAGGGGTTAGTTAGTTAGTTAGTTAGTTAGTTAGAAGAAGATGCTGCCACCAACTGGAAGGAACAAGTTCAGTTGTAAGTTGAAAAGAGCTGCCTAATCATTGGCTAATATTAGGCAGAATTAAATAGGTTTATTTAATAAACGCGACCGTGACCGGTCTTTTCCCCAAGCAGTTGTGTTGTGTTTTTATTTGAAGTAGTACAGAACGTAGGACGTAATAGGAGGTTTATCCCTTGTGGCAGTGGAAGGCCCTCTAGTGGGCCTGTAGCAAAATTAAGGGATAGCTGACTTGAAGTCTGGAGGGTTCTGGATTGTGTGTATGTTACAATGTTGCAAGTGGGTGGGCGGGTGTACCTCTTGCCTTTATAGGGTCCTGTTGCAGTGGATCCGGCCTCTTCCTGCCTCCAGACTTCGAGGAGAATTTTCCCCGCCCGCCCGTCCCCGGAAGAAGGTATGTGGCGGCAAGTAAGTTTAGGGTAAGTCTGTCCTCGGCGGGGGTAGGTTTAGTTGAACCAGCCCCATAAGCCTGAGGTTGTAAGATAGTCATCCACCTCTCTCAAGCGTGTTGGACGACTCGGTTGAAGGGGACGCCTTACTGGGTTGGTGAAGTTGTGCCCTAGCTGGCGGTCGGGCAAGGCCCTGGGAGCAGGCACAGGGAGAGCAGAGTGACGGCTCGAACACAGGGAGAGGTGTCGCCCACTAAGGGCCGGCTTAGGGGTTCCTCTCCCTTTAAAGAGCTGCAGGCCGAAGAGCTCTTCGTAACAAATCTCTCTCTCTGTGCCAATGAGCGTGTGCAACCTCTGTGCCACGCTGCAGACATCGGAGGGGCCTTGACCGGCAATCAGTAGGGGTTAGTTAGTTAGAAGAAGATGCCGCCACAAACTGGAAGGAACTTGTTACAAGTTCAGTTGTAAGTTGAAAAGAGCTGCCTAATCATCGGCTAATATTAGGCAGAATTAAATAGGTTTATTTAATAAACGCGACCGTGACCGGTCTTTTCCCCAAGCAGTTGTGTTGTGTTTTTATTTGAAGTAGTACAGAATGTAGGACATAATAGGAGGTTTATCCCTTATGTAATTTAGCTTTTTATGGAAATAATTTGCTTTTCATTGATTGAAATAAAACTGTGAAAGAAATATGGTTTTTTTTAATTACGCTATATACATAATTATTAGTGTTTACACAGACAATTTTTTTTTAATTGGTGATTACAAACTAGCTTCAATATAAAAATATTAATGGATGGGATTATAACACATATATATATATAAAAAAAATAGGGACACTTTGAAAAGGTTTATAACACAGGCCAAATGACACATTTACAAATGAATCTAGACAAGGATCTCCTGTAAACTTACAAATATACATGTTGTTCAACAAAGGCTATCATACAAGCTATTGGATAAAACATTTAATCAAATTGATATAATTTTGAAGAAATGTTATATGTTTATATTCTACAAATAGTAGTATAAACATATAAATTATTTGGGCTAACAGAAATATAGTTTTTTTTTAATATAATTGTATTAAAGGTATATTACCTGATCCTCTTCCAACTGCTAGATCTGGAGTGCTGCTTCTGATGTCTGGGAAGGTATCAGCCAAAGACAAACTGTGACTTACAGTGGAATTGGATTGAATGTATTGCCCATGTGCAGAACTTGTAGAAGGCCTGGCACTCGAGGTAGATGCAATGGACTCAGAAATTTGGGAGGTGGCATGTTGATCAGATGACCTTCCAACCATGACTTCTTGTGGTGCTGTTAAGAAAAAAAATATTTTGAATAAAAAAAAATATAAATTAAAGAAATAGTAACATACATATATAGATCACATATTCCATAACAAAATATATAAAAATAAATAAATATATATATATATATAAGACATGTGCGGTTCATTTCGGATTTATTCGGAAATTCGGAAAATTCGGTAAATTCTGAGATTCGGATAGATTCGAATTTCCGAATTAAAATACTTCCGAATCTACCGAATGAATCCGAAATAGCTGCCGTATCTCCGAATAAATCTGAATTAGCTCGGTAAAATTCGGCATTTCCCCATAGGCTGAAAAAAAACCTAACACCGCAGCCCCATTGTTGCCTATGGGGAAACACTAAGTCTGCACCTAACACCCTAACATGTACCCCGAGTCTCTAAACACCCCTAATCTAACACTTATTAACCCCTAATCTGCCGCCCCCGCTATCGCTGACACCTGCATTATCTTATTAACCCCTAATCTGCTGACCGGATATCGCTGCCACTATAATAAATGTATTAACCCCTAAACCACCGCACTCCCGCCTCGCAAACACTATAATAAATTTCATTAACCCCTAATCTGCCCCCCCCCAACGTCGCCGCAATCTAACTACAAGTATTAACCCCTAATCTGCCGTCCTGACATCGCCGCCACCTACATTATAGCTATTAACCCCTAATCTGCTGTCCCTAACATCGCCGACCCCTACATTATAGTTATTAACCCCTAATCTGCCCCCCCCCAATGTCGCCGCAATCTAACTATAAGTATTAACCCCTAATCTGCCGACCGGACATCGCTGCCACCTACATTATAGCTATTAACCCCTAATCTGCTGTCCCTAACATCGCCGACCCCGACATTATAGTTATTAACCCCTAATCTGCCCCCCCCACGTCGCCGCAATCTAACTACAAGTATTAACCCCTAATCTGCCGACCGGACATCGCCGCCACCTACATTATAGCTATTAACCCCTAATCTGCTGTCCCTAACATCGCCGACCCCTACATTATAGTTATTAACCCCTAATCTGCCCCCCCCAACGTCGCCGCAATCCTAACTACAAGTATTTACCCCTAATCTGCCGACCGGACATCGCCGCCACCTACATTATAGCTATTAACCCTTAATCTGCTGTCCCTAACATCGCCGACCCCTACATTATAGTTATTAACCCCTAATCTGCCCCCCCCCAACGTCGCCGCAATCTAACTACAAGTATTAACCCCTAATCTGCCGACCGGACATCGCCGCCACTCTAATAAATGTATTAACCCCTAAACCGCCGCACTCCCGCCTCGCAAACACTATAATAAATTTTATTAACCCCTAATCTGCCCTCCCTAACATCGCCGCCACATACCTACAATTATTAACCCCTAATCTCCCGCCCCCAACGTCGCCGCTACTATAATAAGGTTATTAACCCCTAAACCTAAGTCTAACCCTAACACCCCGTAACTTAAATATAATTTAAATAAAACGAAATAAATTTACTATAATTAAATAAATGAATCCTATTTAAAACGAAATACTTACCTGTAAAATAAACCCTAAGCTAGCTACAATATAACTAATAGTAACATTGTAGCTATCTTAGGGTTTATTTTTATTTTAAAGGCAAGTTTGTATTTATTTTAACTAGGTACAATAGTTATTAAATAGTTAATAACTATTTAATAACTACCTAGCTAAAATAAATTCAAATTTACCTGTAAAATAAATCCTAACCTAAGTTACAATTACACCTAACACTACACTATCATTAAATTAATTAAATAAATGAATCCTATTTAAAACTAAATACTTACCTGTAAAAAAAAACCCTAATATAGCTGCAATATAACTAATAGTTACATTGTAGCTATTTTAGGATTTATATTTATTTTACAGGCAACTTTGTATTTATTTTAACTAGGTACAATAGCTATTAAATAGTTATTGACTATTTAATAGCTACCTAGTTAAAATAATTACAAAATTACCTGTAAAATAAATCCTAACCTAAATTACAATTAAACCTAACACTACACTATCATTAAATAAATTAACTACAAGTACCTACAATTAAATACAATTAAATAAACTAAACTAAAGTACAAAAAAAAACACTAAATTACAAAAAAAACCCCACTAAATTACAAAAAATAAAAGAATATTACAAGAATTTTAAACTAATTACACCTAATCTAAGCCCCCTAATAAAATAACAAAGCCCCCCAAAATAAAAAAATGCCCTACCCTATACTAAATTACAAAAGTTAACAGCTCTATTACCTTACCAGCCCTTAAAAGGGCCTTTTGCGGGGCATGCCCCAAAGAAAACAGCTCTTTTGCCTGTAAAAAAAAAACACAATACCACCCCCCAACATTACAACCCACCACCCACATACCCCTACTCTAACCCAAACCCCCCTTAAATAAACCTAACACAACTCCCCTGAAGATCTCCCTACCTTGAGTCGTGTTCACCCAGCCGGGCCGAAGTCTTCATCCGATGGGGCAGAAGAGGACATCCAGACCGGCAATTTTAAACTAATTACAGCTAATCTAAGCCCCCTAATAAAATAACAAAGCCCCCCAAAATAAAAAAAATGCCCTACCCTATACTAAATTACAAAAGTTAACAGCTCTATTACCTTACCAGCCCTTAAAAGGGCCTTTTGCGGGGCATGCCCCAAAGAAAATAGCTCTTTTGCCTGTAAAAAAAAACACCACCCCCAACATTACAACCCACCACCCACATACCCCAACTCTAACCCAAACCCCCCTTAAATAAACCTAACACTACCCCCCTGAAGATCTCCCTACCTTGAGTCGTGTTCACCCAGCCAGGCCGAAGTCTTCATCCGATGGGGCAGAAGAGGACATCCAGACCGGCAGAAGTCTTCATCCAAGCGGGGCAAGAAGAGGTCTTCCATCCATCAGAAAAGTACCAAAATACAAACAAACATTAAATTACCAAAAATAATAAAATATTACAAAGATTTTAAACTAATTACACCTAATGTAAGCCCCCTACTAGCTATTAATATAGCTACAATATAACTAATAGTTACATTGTAGCTATTTTAGGATTTATATTTATTTTACAGGCAACTTTGTATTTATTTTAACTAGGTACAATAGTTATTAAATAGTTAATAACTATTTAATAACTACCTAGCTAAAATAAATACAAATTTACCTGTAAAATAAATCCTAACCTAAGTTACAATTAAACATAACACTACACTATCATTAAATTAATTAAATAAATGAATCCTATTTAAAACTAAATACTTACCTGTAAAATAAACCCTAATATAGCTGCAATATAACTAATAGTTACATTGTAGCTATTTTAGGATTTATATTTATTTTACAGGCAACTTTGTATTTATTTTAACTAGGTACAATAGCTATTAAATAGTTATTAACTATTTAATAGCTACCTAGTTAAAATAATTACAAAATTACCTGTAAAATAAATCCTAACCTAAGTTACAATTAAACCTAACACTACACTATCATTAAATAAATTAACTACAAGTACCTACAATTAAATACAATTAAATAAACTAAACTAAAGTACAAAAAAACCCACTAAATTACAAAAAATAAAAAAATATTACAAGAATTTTAAATTAATTACACCTAATCTAAGCCCCCTAATAAAATAACAAAGCCCCCCAAAATAAAAAAATGCCCTACCCTATACTAAATTACAAAAGTTAACAGCTCTATTACCTTACCATTCCTTAAAAGGGCCTTTTGCGGGGCATGCCCCAAAGAAAACAGCTCTTTTGCCTGTAAAAAAACCCACAATCCTCCCCCCACATTACAACCCACCACCCACATACCCCTACTCTAACCCAAACCCCCCTTAAATAAACCTAACACTACCCCCCTGAAGATCTCCCTACCTTGAGTCGTGTTCACCCAGCTGGGCCGAAGTCTTCATCCGATGGGGCAGAAGAGGACATCCAGACCGGCAGAAGTCTTCATCCAAGCGGGGCAAGAAGAGGTCTTCCATCCATCAGAAGTCTTGATCCAGGCGGCATCTTCTATGTTCATCCATCCAGAGCGGAGCGGCAGCATCCTGAAATAACAAAGCCCCCCAAAATAAAAAATGCCCTACCCTATACTAAGTTACAAAGGTTAACAGCTCTATTACCTTACCAGCCCTTAAAAGGGCCTTTTGCGGGGCATGCCCCAAAGAAAACAGCTCTTTTGCCTGTAAAAAAAAACACAATACCCCCCCACATTACAACCCACCATCCACATACCCCTACTCTAACCCAAACCCCCCTTAAATAAACCTAACACTACCCCCCTGAAGATCTCCCTACCTTGAGTCGTGTTCACCCAGCTGGCCCGAAGTCTTCATCCGATGGGGCAGAAGAGGACATCCAGACCGGCAGAAGTCTTCATCCAAGCGGGGCAAGAAGAGGTCTTCCATCCATCAGAAGTCTTGATCCAGGCGGCATCTTCTATGTTCATCCATCCGGAGCGGAGCGGCAGCATCCTGAATACATCCGTCGCGGAGCATCCTCTTCTTTCTTGATCCGACGACTAAATGACTGTGCCTTTAAGTGACATCATCCAAGATGGCGTCCCTTGAATTCCGATTGGTTGATAGGATTCTATCAGCCAATCGGAATTAAGGTAGGAAAATCTGATTGGCTGTTTCAATCAGCCAATCAGATTCAAGTTCAATCCGATTGGCTGATCCAATCAGCCATTCAGATTGAGCTCGCATTCTATTGGCTGATCGGAACAGCCAATAGAATGCGAGGTCAATCTGATTATCTGATTGGATCAGCCAATCGGATTGAACTTGAATCTGGGGGGGGGGTATTGTGTTTTTTTTTACAGGCAAAAGAGCTGTTTTCTTTGGGGCATGCCCCGCAAAAGGCCCTTTTGAGGGCTGGTAAGGTAATAGAGCTGTTAACTTTTGTAATTTAGTGTAGGGTAGGGCATTTTTTTATTTTGGGGGGCTTTGTTATTTTATTAGGGGGCTTAGATTAGGTGTACTTAGTTTAAAATTCCTGTAATATTTTTTTATTTTTTGTAATTTAGTGGTTGGTTTTTTTTGTACTTTAGTTCAGTTTATTTCATTGTATTTAATTGTAGGTACTTGTAGTTAATTTATTTAATTTATTTAATGATAGTGTAGTGTTAGGTTTAATTGTAACTTAGGTTAGGATTTATTTTACAGGTAATTTTGTAATTATTTTAACTAGGTAGCTATTAAACAGTTAATATATATTTAATAGCTATTTTACCTAGTTAAAATAAATACAAAGTTGCCTGTAAAATAAATATAAATCCTAAAATAGCTACAATGTAACTATTAGTTATATTGTAGCTATATTAGGGTTTATTTTACAGGTAAGTATTTAGTTTTAAATAGGATTCATTTATTTAATTAATTTAATGATAGTGTAGTGTTAGGTGTAATTGTAACTTAGGTTAGGATTTATTTTACAGGTAAATTTGTATTTATTTTAGCTAGGTAGTTATTAAATAGTTATTAACTAAATCCTAGGATTAACTATTTAATAACTATTGTACCTAGTTAAAATAAATGCAAAGTTGCCTGTAAAATAAATATAAATCCTAAAATAGCTACAATGTAACTATTAGTTATATTGTAGATATATTAATAGCTAGTAGGGGGCTTAGATTAGGTGTAATTAGTTTAAAATTATTGTAATATTTTATTATTTTTGGTAATTTAGTGTTTGTTTGTTTTTTGGTACTTTTCTGATGGATGAAAGACCTCTTCTTGCCCCGCTTGGATGAAGACTTCTGCCGGTCTGGATGTCCTCTTCTGCCCCATCGGATGAAGACTTTGGCCCGGCTGGGTGAACACGACTCAAGGTAGGGAGATCTTCAGGGGGTAGTGTTAGGTTTATTTAAGGGGGGTTTGGGTTAGAGTAGGGGTATGTGGGTGGTGGGTTGTAATGTTGGGGGTGGTGTTTTTTTTACAGGCAAAAGAGCTGTTTTCTTTGGGGCATGCCCCGCAAAAGGCCCTTTTAATGGCTGGTAAGGTAATAGAGCTGTTAACTTTTGTAATTTAGTATAGGGTAGGGCATTTTTTATTTTGGGGGGCTTTGTTATTTTATTAGGGGGCTTAGATTAGCTGTAATTAGTTTAAAATTGCTGGTCTGGATGTCCTCTTCTGCCCCATCGGATGAAGACTTCGGCCCGGCTGGGTGAACACTGAACACAACTCAAGGTAGGAAGATCTTCAGGGGGGTAGTGTTAGGTTTATTTAAGGGGGGTTTGGGTTAGATTAGGGGTATGTATGTGGTGGGTTGTAATGTTGGGGGGTGGTATTGTGGTTTTTTTTTAAAGGCAAAAGAGCTGCTTTCTTTGGGGCATGCCCCGCAAAAGGTCCTTTTAAGGGCTGGTAAGGTAATAGAGCTGTTAACTTTTGTAATTTAGTATAGGGTAGGGCATTTTTTTATTTTGGGGGGCTTTGTTATTTTATTAGGGGGCTTAGATTAGGTGTAATTAGTTTAAAATTCTTGTAATATTTTTTTATTTTTTGTAATTTAGTGCGTTTTTTTGTAATTTAGTGGGGGGTTTTTGTACTTTAGTTTAGTTTATTTAATTGTAGATAATTGTAGGTACTTGTAGTTAATTTATTTAATGATAGTGTAGTGTTAGGTTTAATTGTAACTTAGGTTAAATTATTTTAACTAGGTAGCTATTAAATAGTCAATAACTATTTAATAGGTATTTTACCTAGTTAAAATAAATACAAAGTTGCCTGTAAAATAAATATAAATCCTAAAATAGCTACAATGTAACTATTAGTTATATTGCAGCTATATTAGGGTTTTTTTTACAGGTAAGTATTTAGTTTTAAATAGGATTCATTTATTTAATTATTTTAATGATAGTGTAGTGTTAGGTGTAATTGTAACTTAGGTTAGGATTTATTTTACAGGTAAATTTGTATTTATTTTAGCTAGGTAGTTATTAAATAGTTATTAACTATTAAATAACTATTGTACCTAGTTAAAATAAATACAAACTTGCCTGTAAAATAAAAATAAACCCTAAGATAGCTACAATGTTACTATTAGTTATATTGTAGCTAGCTTAGGGTTTATTTTACAGGTAAGTATTTAGTTTTAAATAGGATTCATTTATTTAATTATAGTAAATTTATTTCGTTTTATTTAAATTATATTTAAGTTAGGGGGTGTTAGGGTTAGGGTTAGACTTAGGTTTAGGGGTTAATAACCTTATTATAGTAGCGGCGACTTTGGGGGCGGGAGATTAGGGGTTAATAATTGTAGGTATGTGGCGGCGATGTTAGGGAGGGCAGATTAGGGGTTAATAAAGTTTATTATAGTGTTTGCGAGGCGGGAGTGCAGCGTTTTAGGGGTTAATACATTTATTATAGTGGCGGCAATGTCCGGTCGGCAGATTAGGGGTTAATACTTGTAGTTAGGATTGCGGCGACGTTGGGGGGGGCAGATTACGGGTTAATAACTTTAATGTAGGGGTCGGCGATGTTAGGGACAGCAGATTAGGGGTTAATAGCTATAATGTAGGTGGCGGCGATGTCCGGTTGGCAGATTAGGGGTTAATACTTGTAGTTAGATTGCGGCGATGTTGGGGGGGCAGATTAGGGGTTAATAACTATAATGTAGGGGTTGGCGATGTTAGGGACAGCAGATTAGAGGTTAATAGCTATAATGTAGGTGGCAGCGATGTCCGGTCGGCAGATTAGGGGTTAATACTTGTAGTTAGATTGCGGCGATGTTGGGGGGGGGCAGATTAGGGGTTAATAACTATAATGTAGGGGTCGGCGATGTTAGGGACAGCAGATTAGGGGTTAATAGCTATAATGTAGGTGGCGGCGATGTCCGGTCGGCAGATTAGCGGTTAATACTTGTAGTTAGATTGCGGCGACGTTGGGGGGGCAGATTAGGGGTTAATAACTATAATGTAGGGGTCGGCGATGTTAGGGACAGCAGATTAGGGGTTAATAGCTATAATGTAGGTGGCGGCGATGTCCGGTCGGCAGATTAGCGGTTAATACTTGTAGTTAGATTGCGGCGACGTTGGGGGGGGCAGATTAGGGGTTAATAACTATAATGTAGGGGTCGGCGATGTTAGGGACAGCAGATTAGGGGTTAATAGCTATAATGTAGGTGGCGGCGATGTCCGGTCGGCAGATTAGGGGTTAATAGCTATAATGTAGGTGGCGGCGGTGTCCGGTCGGCAGATTAGGGGTTAAATAATTTTATTATAGAGTTTGCGATGTGGGGGGGCCTCGGTTTAGTGGTTCATAGGTAGTTTATGAGTGTTAGTGTACTAAATGGGTGTTAGTGTACTAAAACATACCGAATTTCGGAACCAAATCGAACCGAATTCAGCCGAATCTGAATAAATCCGAAACAAATTCATTCAAATTTTGCCGAATTCGATTCGACCCGAACCGAAATTCGAAAAATCCGAATCGATCCGAACTGAAAACGAAGAGAGGGAGAGAAAAGAGACAGAGAGAGAGATAAATATATATATATATATATATATATATATATAGTATATATATATATATATATATATATATATATATATATATATATATATTAGATAAATAGATAGATAGATCGATAGATATTGAACAAAAAGGTGCTTTAAAGGTTCAAGGTTTGTTATCTTATTAAAGAGCATAAATTTGATTATGCATTCCATATTCTTTGGTTAGGTTGTCAATATGATTTATAGATATTGTAATAATTGATACAATATAAGATTATTCTATTTTGTAACCTAATAGATTTCATTCTTATGGAAGGAATCCATTTTCTAAATAAGTGCGTCATAACTATATTCACAACAGTGTTGTGTATGTACTACAAAAATAAATATATTCCATGTAAGAATATATTATAATTTTTTATTTTCTTTTTTTTAATTTTAGTTCAATTATATTGAATGTTTAAAAAAAACAAAAAAAATAAAGAGAATATTCTGAAAATATAGCGATCAAAATAGCACATAATGCAGGTACAATTCAAACTATTATTTATAAACAAATGGAGTCTAAATTGTAGTAATACATTTACTTCTTATGTCGTTGTCACAGTCTTTGGCAACTCCGACAATAACCTCGGGACCCAGGCGATCTATTAACTTTTGCTTATAGTCGGTCAGATCAGCGTAATAGGCTGGGCCTCCACCAGTACCCCTTGCGGAATTTTTCTCCTTAGCCAATTTCTGTTTGGAGAAGCATTTAATGTTGTTGAAACACTTTTTAATTTGATCAATGTCCTTTTTTCCCGGGCCCAGGGCACTTCTTGTGACTGGTAGGTGTCTGCCTCATGCGACTTCCAAAAAGACAGTCGTAAGCTTCGAGGATCATGTCAACAAGGACGACATTCTGCTGGTGGGAAAATTTATAATTTTTAGGTTTTGCAGGCTGAGAATCGGATGCAGAAGAAGCCATGTTATTTGGTTTAAGTCGATAACTAACTACTTTGAAAAAAGTTGTTAGAATGTAAAACCACCTGACAACACTTGATTTTATAACAGGTTGACTGCACTTCCCGTGACTATGACGTCTATGAAACCTTGTAGGTCAAGTGTGACAAGAAAAAAATAATTTACTTCGCAAGTCAGACACTTTAGTACATTGGAAACATCGCGGTGAGCGAGGCGTCAGATTTATCAATCATCCGCAACAACTTGTGACGGATTAGACGCAACATTTTCAGAGGTGTTTTTTAGTATATACGAGAAACAGGCTTCATTTTGCTCGTGGCGAGCAAGAGCGAGTTTATCCGATTGTCAACCAGCAAGACAACTGACGCTTTTAGTACATGGACCTCTTTGTGTTACTCACAGTGCAGAAATGTAACCTTCTCACTGCAGTAACATTTACAGAGGAGACATTATAATCCCTCATGTCAGTAAAACACACACATAGCAGGAAGTGAACCACAGCCTAGCATTTCTGTTGAAAACAATTAGAACACATTTTGTAAAGAATTGTTATGTTAGGTCATGTTATATATCAGTGGACGATTATTGCAAAGATAGTTAAAGTTAAGCCAGCACTCGACTTCTTGATTAAAAGTCCAAATTTATTGAAGTTTCCATATAACGAGAACAAGATAAAGTGCAATAGCTCTAGGGGGCTTGCTTGTCTAACATGTTTCGGCCGTAGCCTTAATCATAGACCTGGTTAAAACGAATGTGTAATTAAAAACATATACCCTCTGCTTAATGCTTATAGGATAAGGTTTGACCAATTAGACATTATGGAACATTAACTCCCTCAAGTCATGTTTAACCCTTTTGTGGGCTACAATCTATAAACAATCGCATACATTAATTAAACAATGGAATTTGAATCGCACTAATGCGCTATACCTACATTCACAATATAAAGTATAATACAGTATATAGAGTACATAGTAAATAATACAAAGTGAATGACACAATTAAACATATAGATAAAATAATTGAAGAAACATAGAAAAGCTTATTAATTCCGACCTAGCAAAACATTGCTAAATTGTAATCTTGTCATGCATTTCACATTTTAATACTTTATAAACTTGTCCTTGACCATGCTGGCTCAATAAACTAATGGGACGTGTATTTCCTATAAGACATTCATGAACTGACTGTTCAATTCAAGGATCCTTATTGACCTGTAACTCAAATACTGATGTTTACTATGCACATTTTTTTATGTAATGTTCTTAATTACTTATTGTTTATTATTCTGTGGGCTGTATTAAATAAACAATTACTGCATTATCTAAACACTGAGATTGAAATCACACAGATGTGCTATATCTCTCAATATATGCTAAAGTGCTGTGTACAAAGTACAGAATAAAAGATGTAAAGTAAATGTCAAAGTTAAGCACATAGATAAAGTACTTGAAGAGACAAAAAACTTTTAGTTCTGACCTTGCAAAACTTATTACATTATAATTTTAGCATACATATCACATGTTGATACATCTTGTACCGTATCCTTGGCCATATTAGCTCAAAACTAATGGGGCCATTGTTTCTTTTGGGACTTTTGTAAACTAACTTACATAATCTATAACCCCAACTATTCTTATTTGCTGAGCACATTTCCATTAATGTATGTAATGTTACTAATATTATATTATGTTTGTACAAAAAAGTTAAACTACCATAAACAAGAGCTGCCATATTTACCAACACCAATGCTAGTTTGTGCCCATTCACGATATCTCAGTAACAGATTAATATTGTTCCTTAGATTACAATTTTCTGATAAGAATATATGTGCTATCTCTTATTTAACACATATCATTCATACTTGTTACCTACTAGGTGTAATGACATGAAAATTGTCTTCTGTATGTAAGGACTACTTTAATGAGATATTGATCTCAGTCGATATTCGCTATCATGTTCCCCATTGAACAGTGGCCTTTCTACTTACTGTAATCTCTCTGAAACTAGTTAGTATTAAGACAGACTATTCCCAAAAGTTTATGATATCATAGATAGAGTTGAAGCCTTTTGGTACCCTAGTGTCCAGGGAGAAAATCCAGAAAGCCTCTCTCTTTAGCAATAGTCTGTTCAAATCACCACCTCTTCTTGGCTTCTTGATTTTCTCTATGATTTTCCATTTGAAAGTGTGGTTTGAACAATCATGTCTGTCTATAAAATGTTTTGCTAATTCCGATTTAGCATCAGACCTCTTTATATCTGAGAGATGTTGCCAGATTCTCTCACTGGCTTCTCTTGAGGTACATCCTATATATTGTTTGCTAGAGAAGGTACACCATGCCAGATAGATTACATATTTTGATCTGCAATTAACACACCCTTCTATTGTGTAGTCCTTTGAAGTGATATTGGATTTGAATGTTTCTCCTCTGTCTATAAAGCCACACGGTATGCATTGGCTATAACTGCATCTATACACCCCTTTAGTAGTTAGCTAGGAACTTGTAGCATTGTTGCCTGGTAAGTCACTGGGTGATAGCATATTGCCCAAAGTGACACCCTTCCTATAAGAAAACCTACATCCTTTTTGGACTACTTGAATAAGTCCCTCATCAGCTGCTAGCATCGGTATGTGTTTTTTGATAATTTTGCATATGTCGCTATAGTTGGAGGAATATTGTGTGACAAAAGACACTTGTCCTCCTTCACCATTATGTCCCGATCTAGTTGCTTTTCGTGTATCTTTGAGTAATTCTTTCCTGTCTAACTCATCTATCTCCTTTCCAATTTTTTCCAACAATGGCTTTTTATAACCTCTGTCTTGGAGTCTGTTCTTCAAATCCTCACTGTGTTTTTTGTATTCCTGGTTACTTGTACAACTCCTTTTTAGTCTGATCAATTGTCCCTTCACTATTGATTTCTGTACAATGGCTGGATGGCTGCTCTTGCCTTGTAATAACGTGTTACCTGAAATAGGTTTTCTGTAATTAGTAGTTTCAACACTATTGGTTTCTATATTTGCTATTAATCTAAGATCCAAATTGCATACAGTCAACTTGTTGTATTCAAATGTGAATTTTAGACCCCATATATTATCATTCAGATACTTCACAAAATCACTGGCCTCAGTCTCACTACCCATCCAAATGAAAATCAAATCATCAATATATCTATAGAATGATTTTATCTTACTGGCATAGTTGTTCGGCCCTCCATAAATGGTATTGAGCTCCCACCAACCCATTGTTAGGTTTGCGAAAGAGGGGGCAAATTTTGCCCCCATGGCTGTACCTCTCATTTGGAGGAAAAAATTCCCGTCAAATCTGAAATAATTATGTTTCAGTAAGAAGTTTGTTACTTCTAATATAAAATTGATGAAATTTGTAGTGTAAAGTGTGTCTCTTTCTAGAAAAAACCTAATAGCTGCCAAGCCCATATCATGCGGGATCGAAGTGTAAAGGGATACCACATCCACAGTAAGCCAAACGTAGTGTGGTTCCCACTTACTCTTGGCTAGGATCTGCAATAGATGTTTTGTATCTCTAAGATAACTGTTCAAGTTGGATACCATTAGTTGGAGCAGATCATCCAGCCATTCTGAAAGAGGTTCACAAATTGAGCCTATACCAGAGACAATTGGGCGACCCTTTACCTCTACTAGAGATTTGTGAACCTTCGGAAGTACGTGAAATATGAGTATGATAGGTTCTTTGACAGTTAAAAATGCACAAGTTTCCTGATCAATATGTCCCTCCTCTAGGCCATCGTCTAAAAGTGATTTAATCTCTTTTGAGAAGATAGAGGTAGGGTCACAGTATAATGACCGGTAATCATCCTGGCAACTTAGTTGTCTCATAATTTCTTCCTGATAGGCTTCTTTGCACCAAACCACTAAACTACCTCCCTTGTCTGCCATCTTGATCACTAAATGATCATTCCTTTTTAGGGTTTCAATGGCATTTTTCTCTTCTTTGGAGAGATTTGGTTTGCAAGTGGCAGGTTTTTTTGCTAAATCTATTAGGCCTGCCTCTATCCTACGTTGAAAACTCATAAGTATATCCCCTCTAGATTGTATCGGGTAGAAAATTGACTTTGATCTAAAACCCCCATGTGAATTGATGACTGACACCTCTGTGTCTCTGTCTCCTATGAGGTCTGTCATATTGACTATGTCCTGGAATTCTGAGAAGTCCTAATGTATGTCATTATTATTAGGATTAGTAAACTTTGGGATGGATACTTCCCATCTCTCTGTATCTGACTGATCTCTGAAGTGTTTTTTAAGAGTCATATTACATATCAACTTGTTTACGTCCACTAAGGTCTGAAACAAATTAAATTTGTTAGTTGGTACAAAACCCAACCTGTAGCTCAAGACCCTTAGTTCATGTTTGTTTAGTTGATAGTTAGTTAAATTAATTACATTACTGACCATGCCTGTATTGTTTGAATTTATTGGTATTTGGTCTGTTTTCTGTTCTCCCTCAGAGAGTACTGTGAGTGAGTGGCTCTTCCTCTTCTTAAACCTCTTCCTGTTCTTCTTCCCTCCCCTCCTCTTCCTCCTCTTACGGAGTGATTCATGGGGTAATTTGAAAAACCTAATCTAACTGACCTCTCTCATTGTTTGTGTTCAAAGTTATGTCAGTGTTCATGGGGTCTGTGTGTGTAGGTGGCCTTGCAACTGCCGTATTACCTGCAAATGTTTCTGTTTTGTGTTCTTTATTACTCTTTAGTATCGGTTTTGGGTTATTTATTGACTGTTTATTACTAAGATCATTCTCAGAAGAGTCATTGTCTGAATGACTGATGCCCCCTATGTCGGAGCCGCCTGAGTTATCACTGATGATATGATCACCATTAACTGAAAATCTTCTTCTACCCCTATCTCTTGTTCTATTTCTGGAAGATTTTTGCCAGAGATAAACTTTGTTTTGTAGGTAATCTTGTTGATCTCTCTTAAATTTGTCGTGCTTAGTTTCGATAAGTTCTTTTTTTAAAGCTGCTATGGTTTCCTTCAATATAGTATCATACTCTTTATATTTCTCCTCAGCTGTGTGTGTATCTAAATCACTCTGTAATCTTTCTATCTCTTCCCTCACTCTCAATAGTTGGGAATCCTTATATTCAATAATCATGTTCATAAGTTTGAATAAACAATCCGATAAGCAATTATTCCAATTCTCTATGAATATTAAGTCCTCCACTGCAAAAGTAGGGAACTTCCTGATCCTAAGTCCTCTTGGGACTATCTTTAATCTGATGTATCTTTCAAGGGTCCATTTGTCCCATTTTAATTTAGTTTCTTTCACTATTAATCCCTCCAATGACTGAAAATGACCACTCAGAGAGCTTGTGACTACTGTGTCACTAAAAATACGTTCAAAATCATTCTCTAATTCATCTAATTCAGCCATTGAGATCTGTGAGTAATAACCACTAGTAGAAGTACCCTCTTATCCAATGGAAGCTTCCATATTGAGAACTTCAATACCCTCAGAAAATTCAGTGTATATATGAAAAAGATAGAACAAAGTATTAGCATATGCTCTATATTATCCTAAGGTCAGTAATTCAAATGTCACACCTGGTGGCCTACAGTAAGACTTTATACTATCAAGTATTTGGAATAAACTATCGAATATTTGGAAAAAACAAATAATACAAAATATGATAACACAAAATATAATTATAGCTTCAAAGGTTGTTATCAGCCTATAATAATAATCTAGACGTTGGAAACCTGAATCACTTATAAGTTGTATAAGTTGAAAATGATTGATCCAAAATTGTGACAACACTTTAAATAAATATTGTCACTACTCTGAATCAAATCCAGCAAAAAAAAAAGATTTAAGATTCAACTTTCAAGTACTCAGCTTATTAACCGAATAGGTGTTGAAGGTATAGGTTGTATTTAAAGAGTTTATCAGAGAATCATCAATTCTGTTTATACTAGAGAGAGTCAGTGTAATAACTTAATAAATTGTTAAGCACTAACAAAGCATTGCATATATGTAACAAAAAACTGTACTATCAAAGTATACAGTATAAAAGGACTGTCATAGCTTGAGTGTGTCCTATAGGTTCAAGTAAATATATGCTGCAATAGCGGAATGCCAAAATCAATTAAAGGTACTATGAACCTAAACTCCACAGAATAATTCTACAATTAAAAGGGTAAGACAGAGGTCCGTAGACTGTAAGGCTTCTGTCTAATAAAGTGTCTGCTCTCTACCCCACCTGTTCGCTAGGTGTAATTAATCCTTTTCCTTATTTTTTCATAGTGCTCAGTAAATTTATTTAAATGCATTAATAGTTAGTCATTAAACTGAACAAATGAGTGTATGTAAGAAATCCTCTCTATAAATATTAGAGGAACACACTTCTTGTCGCTATTATGAATGCCAAAAGGATATACGATATATAAAATGCAAAGAGACAAAAATGAACCGTCTAATAATCTGGACTATAAGTACAATTAGAAAAAAAGAAAAAGAAGAAAATATATATGTAAAGAATCTAGCAGCAGGTAACCACAGTTTCACAATTGTCAAATCTGGAATAACTTTCTCAACACGAGGGAGTTGTCCATATAACTGATCAAACTTAATTCTTGGGTAAAAAGTTCTCCTGGAAACTCAGTTCAAAATCACTTGTCACTAAAATAATTTTCTTTGTAAAAGTTCCATAAGGTGTTACGAGTCCGTATGACTTGAGAAGCACCCTAAGTTCATATGGGGTGACGGGTTTCCTTGATACCTGTAACAAAAAATGTATACACAGATTCAAAATACCCCTATGAGCTGGTGCTCAATCAACAAGCCAAATGTATCAGGCAGTCACTGATGTAATTCCAGCAGAAATTGCCGAGTACTAAGCGCCTCTGTTAACCGGACTCCCCCAGGATAAGGGTAAAAACTTACTTCCAGCCTCCTCAGATACCTTGCGATATACCTACTGCCGCCACCGCAGCCGTGTGTAACACAGGAAATACTTCTCCAGACGGAATGGTACCTCCTTAGCGGGGGATTGCTCTGTAGTACTTCTCTTTCGGCTCTCCACTGCCTGTTTGATTACCGGCACCTGTGCGGGACTTGTCTGTCACTCCTGCACCAAATGATCAGTGCCGCCTCTGTATTCACCTCCTACAATCACGGATGATATTTGGAACTTGTATCTTAGTGATAGTGGACCCAAAAAGGTGCTCAGCTTGTTAGGGAAAATTCATGCAAAGATAGTTAAAGTTAAGCCAGCACTCAACTTCTTGATTAAAAGTCCAAATCTATTGAAGTTTCCATAAAACGAGAACAAGATAAAGTGCAATAGCTCTAGGGTGCTTGCTTGTCTAACATGTTTCGGCCATAGCCTTAATCATAGACCTGGTTAAAACAAATGTGTAATTAAAAACATATACCCTTTGCTTAATGCTTATTGGATAAGGTTTGACCAATTAGACATTAGGGAACATTAACTTCCTCAAGTCATGTTTAACCCTTTTGTGGGCTACAATCTATAAACAATCGCATACATTAATTAAACAATGAAATTTGAATGACACTAATGCGCTATACCTACATTCACAATATAAAGTATAATACTGTATACAGAGTACATAGTAAATAATACAAAGTGAATGACACAATTAAGCACATAGATAAAATAATTAAAGAAACATAGAAAAGCTTATTAATTTCGACCTAGCAAAAAAATTGCTAAATTGTAATCTTGTCATGCATTTCACATTTTAATACTTTATAAACTTGTCCTTGACCATGCTGGCTCAATAAACTAATGGGACGTGTATTTCCTATAAGACATTCATGAACTGACTGTTCAATTCAAGGATCCTTATTGACCTGTAACTCAAATACTGATGTTTACTATGCACATTTCTATTGATGTATGTAATGTTCTTAATTACTTATTGTTTATTATTCTGTGGGCTGTATTAAATAAACAATTACTGCATTATCTAAACACTGAAATTGAAATCACACAGATGTGGTATATCTCTCGATATATGCTAAAGTGCTGTGTACAAAGTACAGAATAAAAGATGCAAAGTAAATGTCAAAGTTAAGCACATAGATAAAGTACTTGAAGAGACATAAAAAACTTTTAGTTCTGACCTTGCAAAACTTACATTATAATAATAATAATAATAATAATAATTACATTATAATTTTAGCATACATATCACATGTTGATACATCTTGTACCGTATCCTTGGCAATATTAGCTCAAAACTAATGGGGCCATTGTTTCTTTTGGGACTTTTGTAAACTAACTTACATAATCTATAACCCCAACTATTCTTATTTGCTGAGCACATTTCCATTAATGTATGTAATGTTACTAATATTATATTATGTTTGTGCAAAAAAGTTAAACTACCATAAACAAGAGTTGCCGTATTTACCAACACCAATGCTAGTTTGTGCCCAGTACTGTCTGCCAGTACCCAGTTTGCCAAAAAAAGATTTTTTGTATTAAATATAAAAAAATTCTGTAGTGTAGCTGCCCCCCTCAATACCCCCCTCCTAGATCCTTTGATCTTTATTTATTCCCCCCTCCCTCTCGCCCCTTCCCATACACATACATTGACGGCAGTAGTTGCTGCCCGCACGCGCACACACATGCATGAGCGCCCCGCAGGCCCCCCGGTGGCTCTCTCTGCATTGGTGTGTAAAAAAAATGGTATTGCAGGATGCCTCAATATCGAGGCATCACTGCAATACTATGAAAGCAGCTGGAAACGATCAGGATCTTTTCCACCGCTTCAAACCCCTAAGGACGTACAGGGTACGTCCTTGGTCGTTAACTGACCTTTTTTGTAGGACGTACCCTGTACGTCCTTGGTCGTTAAGGGGTTAAAGGGACACTAAAGCCAAATATTTTCTTTCATTATTTAGGTAGAGAATACAATTTTAAAAAACATTTAAAATTACTTCTATTATCTAATTTGCTTCATACTTTAGATTTCATTTGTTGAAGAAATAGTAATGCACATAGTGAGCCAATCACATGAGGTATCTATGTGTAGCCACCAATCAGCAGCTACTGAGCCTATCTAGATATGCTTTTGAGCAAAGGATATCAAGAGAATGAACCAAATTAAATAGGAGTAAATTAGAAAGTTGTTTAAAAATGCATGTTCATTCTAAATGAAAGAAAAAAATTGGGTTTCATGTCCCTTTAATACCTTAAAAGATTATTAAATACAGTAGAACTGCATAATCAACAAATTCATTATAAAAGTACAATGCAATACTGATAACTTTAATTGTCTAATGATTAGTAGAGTTTTTTCTGACAGTTATTTCCTTTCATGTGACAGCACGAGGACAAACATACCTGGCCATAAGGAAGGATCATATGCGATCCCAATAGACACAGCACCTCAACACCTTAGTCCTAGTGCACACTGAAAGGGTTACTGCAGACACCCAAAGATATTCATCCAAATTCCAAAAGAATCCACAGCACCAAGGATATATGTCTGTGAGTAAGTCTTATTAGAGCCAAAACGCATAAGACACCTTTTGTCTTGGAGCTGTCAGGCTCTGCTATGCATGTTTTTACGAGTTTCCAATAAAGCTAACCTTTGATTTGATTACAAGTGCCTCGAGTCTCGCCTGGTCATTTGCTCAGCAAGGATATATTAACAACTTTATTGGAATATCTATGTCAGACAGATTTTATAAGCAAAATTTCGGGTTAACAACCCTTAATTATGTTATCCCGAATCGTTGCTTATAATATCTGTCTGACCTAGATGTTCCAATAAAGTTGTGAATATATCCTTGGTGCTGTGGATTCTTTTGGAATTCGTAAGGAAGGATCAGTCAGTGAAGATCAGACAGCAGAGAGGGTGGACGGAAGCGGGTGTGGCGGGGGCGTGGCAGTGCAAAGTGGGTGTGACAGGGGGCATGGCCAGACAGGAGCCGTCATGACGGGATGGGACCAGACAGGGGCATGCATGGCGGGGATGCGGCCAGTGGGAGCAGGCATGGTAGAGGCATGGCCAGGCAAAAGTGGGTGGGTGGGACCGCTGCACTGCAGAAAATGTCCCGTGTACATGCGCTTTAGGACTAGTGTGTATATACTTTGAATCTTTGCATATGCTCAGTAGCAGCTGGTGCCTCAGAATCATGCATATAAAAACATTGAGCACAATTTGATAATGGTAGTAAATTGGAAAGTTTTTTTAAATGTCCTGCTCTATCTGAATCATAAAAGTTTAATTTTGACTTTAGTGTCCCTTAGTTTATATTAGGGAAGAAAGAGATAATTGAATATTAAAATTATTATTGTAATTTCTGCCTTTATTAGAAAAAAGTACATAAAATATTGTCATTGACTCAATTTGAATTCAATGACGGCTCTTAACGTAAAAACCAGTGATGTTGTCAGGGGGCACTCAGTCAAAAGCAGAAGGTCACTGCCAAAGACCTACTATATACAGTACATACCTCCCAACCCACAATGTGTTTTCAAGAGTGGAGCTGTGTCATGTCGTGGTGGTAATAAAACTCTATTCTGGGTCTGGGAGTGGTAATCACAGCTGAGAGTCACATGTGAGGGGCCAGCCATTAAACTGGGGTGTTAGTGCCACCCCTACCCCCTGGAGATGCCTATGTTAAAAACCATAGAAACTCTTAGGTTTTCACTGAAAATTGACATTGGAAGCACTAATCCATTAGGTAGCTCTATTCACTTTAGGACACTTGTATGATAAAGAATTTGAAGAGATTTGTCTCACTGGATATTTGACCACTTTTTTTTTCTTTCATGTTTTCATGAATAAGATAGAGCATACAATTTAATACAACAATCCACTTTACTTCTATTGTCAAATTTGCTTCATTCTCTTGGTATTATTTGTTTGAAGGAGCAGCAGTGCACTACTGGGAGCTAGCTGAACTCATTTGGTGAGTCAATAACATGAGGCATATATATCTGAACAAATCAACAGCTAGTTCCCAGTAGTGCATGACTGTTCCTGACCCTACCTAGGTATGCTTTTCAACCAAGGATAACAACCAAAAATCTTTGACAAAGCGCCAGAAGGGCGTGAAACGCATCAGATGACGTCACACTCCGCACACACCTGCTGGTAGTCACACCACAATTGTATGCAGAGTGTTTGTCCGACATGCCACAATAAAGGTATGAATTGATTTACTTTATCTCGACTTATGTGCTTGTGTTGTGCCTAACTCAGTGGACATCTCACCTGGTCTGGGAATCGTATATAGGGGAATTTTTTCTTGTTGATATTTATACCTGAGAACCAGCAGCCTGGTCTGCTAGCTTAGGTTTGTGCTGGGAGAGGCGCCGACACAGCTTCCTTTTACGCTCCCATTCAGACCAAACCATTCACTATGCTTACCTCTCACTCAACAGTGTACATATATGTATACATATATATATATATATATATATATATATATATATATATATACTGTATATATAGCTATATACATATATCTGACTGAAAAACAGTGCAATTTTAAGTATTTCTGTCATAGAAAATAAAAAAAATGGTGTTAACATTGCTTTAAATGGATAAGGTAGATGACAAGGTGTTGGACTGTGGACTGGGAAGAGATTAAATGTATGTGTGTATATATATATATATATATATATATATATATATATATATATATATATATATATATGTGTGTGTGTGTGTGTGTTTGAGTGTGTTTGAGTGTGTTTATAGGTGAACATATGTATGTGCACATGTATATACATAAGGGATGGAGAGAGAGGCAGGGGTGGGAGAGAGACACAGGGGAGGGAGGGAGACACAGGGGCAGGAGAGAGACACAGATGAGGGAGAGAGACACAGGGGAGGGAGGGAGACACAGGGGCAGGAGAGAGACACAGGGGAGGGAGAGAGAGACACAAGGGATGGAGAGAGAGGCAGGGGTGGGAGACAGACACAGGGGAGGGAGACACGGGGCAGGAGAGAGACACAGGTGAGGGAGAGAGACACAGGGGAGGGAGAGGCAGGGGTGGGAGAGAGACACAGGGGAAGGGGACACAGGGGCAGGAGAGAGACACAGGGGAGGGACAGAGACACAGGGGAGGGAGAGAGAGACACAAGGGATGGAGAGAGAGGCAGGGGTGGAAGAGAGACACAGTGGAGGGAGACACAGGGGCAGGAGAGAGACACAGGGGCAGGAGAGAGACACAGGGGAGGGAGAGAGACACAGGGGAGGGAGAGAGAGACACAAGGGATGGAGAGAGAGACACAGGGGAGGGAGAGAGAGACACAGGGGAGGGAGAGAGAGAGAGACAGGGGAGGGAGGGAGACACAGGGGCAGGAGAGAGACACAGAGGAGGGAGAGAGAGACACAGGGGAGGGAGAGAGAGACACAGGGGAGGGAGGGAGACACAGGGGCAGGAGAGAGACACAGGTGAGGGAGAGAGACACAGGGGAGGGGGAGAGACACAGGGGAGGGAGAGAGAGACACAGGGGAGGAAGAGAGACACAGGGGAGGGAGGGAGACACAGGGGCAGGAGAGAGACACAGGGGAGGGAGACACAGGGGAGGGAGAGAGAGAGACAAGGGATGGAGAGAGGCAGGGGCGGGAGAGAGACACAGGAAAGGGAGAGAGACCCAGGGGAGGGAGACACAGGGGAGGGAGGGAGACACAAGGGCAGGAGAGAGACACAGGGGAGGGAGAGAGAGACACAAGGGATGGAGAGAGAGGCAGGGGTGGGAGAGAGACACAGGGGAGGGAGGGAGACACAGGGGCAGGAGAGAGACACAGGGGCAGGAGAGAGACACAGGGGCAGGAGAGAGACACAGGGGAGGGAGAGAGACACAAGGGAGGGAGAGAGACACAGGGGAGGGAGAGACACAAGGGATAGAGAGAGAGGCAGGGGTGGGAGAGAGACACAGGGGAGGGAGAGAGACACAGGGGAGGGAGAGAGAGACATATGGGATGGAGAGAGAGAGACACAGGGGAGGGAGGGGGTGGGACACAGGGGAGGGAGAGAGACACAGGGGAGGGAGAGAGACACAGGGGCAGGAGAGAGACACAGGGGAGGGAGAGAGACACAGGGGAGGGATAGAGACACATGGGAGGGAGAGACACAAGTGATGGAGAGAGAGGCAGGGGCGGGAGAGAGACACAGGGGAGGGAGAGAGAGAGACATATGGGATGGAGAGAGACACAGGGGAGAGACACAGGGAAGGGAGGGACACAGGGGAGGGAGTGGGAGAGAAACAGGGGAGGGAGTTAGACACAGGGGAGGGAGTTAGACACAGGGGAGGGAGAGAGACACAGGGGAGGAAGGGAGACACAGGGGAGGAGCGGAGAGAGACACAGGGGAGGGAGGGAGAGAGACACAGGGGAGGAAGGGAGGGAGAGAGACACAGGGGAGGGAGGGAGACACAGGGGAGGGAGGGAGTACAACCAAACAGAAATGAACACATTTATGCTGAAACTTGATCCCTCTGACTACATAGGTATACAGGGAGTGCAGAATTATTAGGCAAGTTGTATTTTTGAGGATTAATTTTATTATTGAACAACAACCATGTTCTCAATGAACCCAAAAAACTCATTAATATCAAAGCTGAATAGTTTTGGAAGTAGTTTTTAGTTTGTTTTTAGTTATAGCTATTTAGGGGGATATCTGTGTGTGCAGGTGACTATTACTGTGCATAATTATTAGGCAACTTAACAAAAAACAAATATATACCCATTTCAATTATTTATTTTTACCAGTGAAACCAATATAACATCTCAACATTCACAAATATACATTTCTGACATTCAAAAACAAAACAGTGACCAATATAGCCACCTTTCTTTGCAAGGACACTCAAAAGCCTGCCATCCATGGATTCTGTCAGTGTTTTGATCTGTTCACCATCAACATTGCGTGCAGCAGCAACCACAGCCTCCCAGACACTGTTCAGAGAGGTGTACTGTTTTCCCTCCTTGTAAATCTCACATTTGATGATGGACCACAGGTTCTCAATGGGGTTCAGATCAGGTGAACAAGGAGGCCATGTCATTAGATTTTCTTCTTTTATACCCTTTCTTGCCAGCCACGCTGTGGAGTACTTGGACGCGTGTGGTGGAGCATTGTCCTGCATGAAAATCATGTTTTTCTTGAAGGATGCAGACTTCTTCCTGTACCACTGCTTGAAGAAGGTGTCTTCCAGAAACTGGCAGTAGGACTGGGAGTTGAGCTTGACTCCATCCTCAACCCGAAAAGGCCCCACAAGCTCATCTTTGATGATACCAGCCCAAACCAGTACTCCACCTCCACCTTGCTGGCGTCTGAGTCGGACTGGAGCTCTCTGCCCTTTACCAATCCAGCCACGGGCCCCATCTGGCCCATCAAGACTCACTCTCATTTCATCAGTCCATAAAACCTTAGAAAAATCAGTCTTGAGATATTTCTTGGCCCAGTCTTGACGTTTCAGCTTGTGTGTCTTGTTCAGTGGTGGTCGTCTTTCAGCCTTTCTTACCTTGGCCATGTCTCTGAGTATTGCACACCTTGTGCTTTTGGGCACTCCAGTGATGTTGCAGCTCTGAAATATGGCCAAACTGGTGGCAAGTGGCATCTTGGCAGCTGCACGCTTGACTTTTCTCAGTTCATGGGCAGTTATTTTGCGCCTTGGTTTTTCCACACGCTTCTTGCGACCCTGTTGACTATTTTGAATGAAACGCTTGATTGTTCGATGATCACGCTTCAGAAGCTTTGCAATTTTAAGAGTGCTGCATCCCTCTGCAAGATATCTCACTATTTTTGACTTTTCTGAGCCTGTCAAGTCCTTCTTTTGACCCATTTTGCCAAAGGAAAGGAAGTTGCCTAATAATTATGCACACCTGATATAGGGTGTTGATGTCATTAGACCACACCCCTTCTCATTACAGAGATGCACATCACCTAATATGCTTAATTGGTAGTAGGCTTTCGAGCCTATACAGCTTGGAGTAAGACAACATGCATAAAGAGGATGATGTGGTCAAAATACTCATTTGCCTAATAATTCTGCACTCCCTGTATGGATTGTAGAGTGTCAGTTTCTGAAGTCAGCAGTGGTACCATTAACAAGCTAATTGAGGACATACCTTCAATCTGCTGCTCTTCATGTCTCCTGTGCCTGTCGTTAGCTTTGCTAGCCATAGTGACACTGACTTGTAATGCACTGACTGAACTAAGTTGGGCCTGAGCACGGTACCTGCCCTCCTCCCTCTGCACATGCACATGAGGTTGCCTGGCCATAATGCCATCCCTCCAAAATCCAGACACTGTTCTACTTAACTGTACTCACTACAACTGTGTTACACAGGCAGCTCCTTCTTTCCCGCTCAGCAAGAAATTACAGTTTTAAATCAGAGTGTTGCCGCAGGTTACCATGGCAACACTCTGATTTAAAACTGTCAGGAGTAGGAGACAACAAAACAGGCAGATGAAGAAGGGGGGTCCACGAGGGGGGGCGCAAGAGATTCTGGGGGGTAAGTTGTGCTGAAGGTGGGGCCCCTCTGAATGGGACCTCCCAGGGGTCCGGTTGTGTCCGTGACCGCGACCACGTATGCTGCATCACCGGTAGTTCCGCCCATGATGTTTATTAGAAATGAATTACTGCACAAATAAATAATGAATATGTATTGCAAACTTGTTTTACTACGCAAAATTAAGCATTATGGGCTAGATTACGAGTGGTGCACTAACAGTTACGTGCAAGCGATAAGGGGTTTATCGCAACTGTTTGCATGCGTTGGGTTAAAGTAAACGCAATCTCTTGAGCGCAATTCAAGTTAAAGGGATAGTAAACACCAAAAATCTTTATGTTTAAAAAAAATAGATAATCCCTTTATTTACCATTCCCCAGTTTTGCATAACCAACACTGTTATAGAAATATACTTTTTACTTCTGTAATTACCTTGTATCTAAGCTTCTGCAGACTGCCTCCTTATCTCAGATCTTTTGACAGACTTGCATTTTGGGCACTTAGTGCTTACTCTTAAAAAACTTGTGAATGTGCACAATGTTATTTTTATGAAATACATGAACTAACACTCTCTAGCTGTGAAAAACAGTCAAATGCTGAGGCAGCCTCCAAGGGCTTAGAAATTAGCATATGAGTCTACCTAGGTGTAGCTTTCAACTAAGAATACTAAAAGAATAAAGCAAATTTGATGATAAAATTAAATTAGAAAGTTGTTTAAAATGACATGCCCTATCTGAATCATGAAAGTTTAATTTGGACTTTACTATCCCTTTACTAGGGTTAGCGCTTCCTAAAAGCTCTGTTTAACTGTTTCGCGAAACAATAAAGTATCACAAAACACATCAAAAATAGATTACAAAGTACAGTATTTAAAAAAAATTATTGCACAAAAAAGTTATAAATGCTCAAAGAAATTAGGTCTCAGGTGTTAGAAAAAAAAAGCAGGCAAAGGGCTTTACCTAGAGATACATACATATACATGTCTAAAGAAGTGCATTGGAGTCATTTTCAGTTAAAGGGACAGTAAACACCAGAATTTTTGTTGTTCAAAAAGGTAGATAATCCCTTTATTACCCATTCCCCAATTTTGCATAACCAACACAGTTATAATAATACACTTTTTTACCTCTGTGATTAGCTTGTATCAATGCCTCTGCAAACTGCCCCCTTATTTCAGTTCTTTTGACAGACATACATTTTTAGCCAATCAGTGCTAACTCCTAGGAGCTTCAGCTTAGAGGTGGCCTTCAAGGTCTAAGAAATTAGCAGATGAACCTCCTAAATTTAGCTTTGAACTAAGAATACCAAGAGAACAAAGCAAAATTGGTAATAAAAGTAAATTGGAAAGTTGTTTAAAATGACATGCCCTATTTAAATCACGAAAGTTTTTTTTTTACTTCACTGTCCCTTTAAAGCCATTATTAGCCTTAATCCAGTGCAATTGTGATGAAATATGCGGCTCGTATAGCCGTTCCAGCAATTTAAGCTGGGATTATTATTACAGTACTTTGTGGTCAGTCTGTAATTCCAAACAGTTCCAAAGCAGCAAAAGTCGTTTATACTACCTGACCCTTGTGACTTCTTTTTTCACCGTATGCCTGGTGCTCACAAACAGCGGATCTTACGTCTCCCAAGCCTTATGCACACTGTGTGTAAACCTTGTGAGACTTCCTGCTTCTCAGTGTAGCGCTTCTATTGGCATAGCGGTTACTCTTAATGCTGGTCACCTGACCTAGGGTCTTGTTCTCATTGGTTAAAAAGCAGACCATTGTCTGATGTTTGATTAATATTTCCTTTTTCTATCATTTCCCAAAGCTTTACTATGCATTTTGCTTTCGGTCTGGGTGATGTCCTGGTCAGTCTCAGCCTCTGAGTCTCTGTCAGTGGCAGTTATGTCTCAGGGTCTGTCTCTCACTAGCTATAAGGGCTCCTATCTCACACACACAGTTCAGTCTCTGTGTCTAGGGTTCAGGCCTGTGGTACAAGCCTCAGCGTCTGGGGTCCAGGCCTGCTGTACAAGCCTCTGTGTTTTTGCACTGGTTACATACATTGTTGTATCACTGGGAAGAATGTCAAGAATCTAGTAATATTTGGAACAAAACCATAACATATATACATTTAACTATACTGTTGCACTCATATAAACACTATCTGATAAAAATTTGTAATTTTAAAAAAGGTTATAAGGGTTCAAATGTATATGGTATATGGCCATGTATTTGACTGCAAATGGGTATAATATATATATATATATATATATATATATATATATATATATATATATATATATATGTGTGTGTGTGTGTGTGTGTCTAAGTAATAAATCAATACTAATGCTTAATAATCTGTAAATATTTCACATACAGGAAACATGCACTCTCAGGGTTTGTGAAAAAGCAAGTCAAAATTTATTGACGTTTCGGGGTCACAATTAAAGGGACAGTCAACACCCGACACAACAGGATTTCATATTGTTATAACACAAACGAAGATCCGCCTGCACCTCCTCCCTTCTGTATTACCTATATCCTTGTCCTAGTAATCCTTCACGATACATCGGTTAATCTACACTAAATATGGCCGCCAAACTCCTCCCCCTACTCCTTCTTCCCCATCTCTATGCTATTTCAGGCTCGTTTATGTAGGTATTGATGATGCTCTTCATACGTCATGGTGCATGAGCATTTGTAAATCAGTCACATCGTAATCCGAAATTGGACTTGCAGCAGCCAATTAATTTGTTAGGTCACAAAAATCTAAAACGCTCATTTCAAAAGCTAGAAATAGAAGCCGGCAGAAACAATTGTGCAGAATAAAGTTCCGCTTTTTTGGTTCCTATTGAAACGCGCATGCGCTAAACTCCGTGAACGAGTTTGAAAATTCTGACTGAGGACTGCATTCTGATTGGCCGATGGCTTGAAAGAAAAGGTAGATACGTAAATGTGGGCGGAGTTAGGTGGCCATATTTCGAGTAGATTAACTTCTGTATTTTGAAGGATGACTTGTACAAGGATAGAGGTAATAGAGAAGGGAGGCGGTGCAGGTGGATCTTCGTTTGCGTTATAAAAATATGGAATCATGTTGTGTCGGGTGTTAACTGTCACTTTAACCCCTTATTCTAAAGAAGGGGTTAATTGTGACCCCGAAACGTCAATACATTTTGACTTGCTTTTTCACAAACCCTGAGAGTGCATATCCTTATTAGTTTATTGTACTCAAATATTGCACCCTGGTGGATGACCTTTGGTGGGACTTAAACAACTGAGTGGATGTATATATATATATATATATATATATATATATATACATATATATATATTTATATATATAGAGAGAGAGAGAAAATAACTCATTGTGTAAACCATTTACAAATCTAAACAAGTCAGACTTGTTTAGATTTGTAAAATGGCTTGTAAATGGTTTACACAATGAGTTATTTTCTCTATATTTTGTATTTAGTGGAGGATTTTAAACTCACTTTTCGCCTCCCCATAATTTTAATTGTTGTTGAATATATATATATATATAAGAAGAGAACTTTCTTAGTGTGAATTTATTTTTATGTTTATAGCACATATCTACTTTCTTAGTCCTTAGATATCTGGGGCCCGATCCGATATGCAGCGTCGCCCGCAAAAGCCGGCGACGCCGAAATTTGCGCTGGTTTGGTATAACAAATACGGCGTAACCTAGAAGTTATGCTCGTATATTTCTGCCTTCGGCCGTAGTTTTTTGGGCCATAGGCAGGTATACCAAACCAGCGCAGTTTGGTATCCAATATACAGCGTAAGGACTTATGTGGCGAAAATGGAGAAATCTTACTCCATTTTCACCTCGCCACAAAATGCAGCCGTAGTAAGCCTTACGCTGTCTATTGGAGCCCCGTAACTCCCTAAACTAGCTGCTAAATAAAACCTAACACCTAACGCATGCGCAATGTCTATCTACCTGTCAACCGTGATCCCCCGCCGCAAACCCTAATAAAGTTATTAACCCCTAAACCGCCGCTCCCGGACCCCGCCGCCAGCTATATTAAATCTATAACCCCCTAATGTGAGCCCCTACCCCGTCGCCAGCTACCTTACCTACCCCCTAAAGTGAGCCCCTACTCCGCCGCCATCTACCTTACCTACCCCCTAAAGTGAGCCCCTACCCCGCCGCCATCTACCTTACCTACCCCCTAAAGTGAGCCCCTTACACCGCCGCCATCTACCTTACCTACCCCCTAAAGTGAGCCCCTACCCCGCCGCCATCTACCTTACCTACCCCCTAAAGTGAGCCCCTACCCTGCCGCCATCTACCTTACCTACCCCCTAAAGTGAGCCCCTTACACCGCTGCCATCTACCTTACCTACCCCCTAAAGTGAGCCCCTTACACCGCCGCCATCTATTTTATAAATATTAACCCCTAATTTAATCCCCCTACACCGCCGCCACTATATTAACTATATCAACCCTAATTATATTAGGGTTTATATAGTTAATATCGTTATTATATTATATATATATTAACTATATTAACCCTAATTATATTAGGGTTAATATAGTTAATATCGTTCTTATATTATATATATATTAAGTATAATAACCCTATCTAACTCTAACATCCCTAACTAAATTCTTATTAAAATAGATCTAATTAATATTAATATTATTAATTAAAATATTCATATTTAAATCTAAATACTTATCTATAAAATAAACCCTAAGATAGCTACAATGTAATTAATAATTACATTGTAGCTATTTTAGGGTTTATATTTATTTTACAGGTAACTTGGTATTTATTTTAAATAGGTACAATAGCTATTAAATAGTTAATAACTATTTAATAGCTACCTAGTTAAAATAATTACCAATTTACCTGCAAAATAAATCCTAACCTAAGTTACAAATACACCTACACTATCAATAAATTAAATAAACTACAAATATCTAAACTAAAATACAATAAAATAAACTAAACTAAATTACAAAAAAAACAAACACTAAATTACAAAAAATAAAAAAAATATTACAAGATTTTTAAGCTAATTACACATATTCTAAGCCCCCTAATAAAATAATAAAGCCCCCCAAAATAAAAAAAATTCCCTACCCTATTCTAAATTAAAAAAGTTCACAGCTCTTTTACCTTACCAGCCCTTAAAAGGGCTTTTGCGGGGCATGCCCCAAAGAAAACAGCTCTTTTGCCTGTAAAAAAAAAACACAATACCACCCCCCAACATTGCAACCCACCACCCACATACCCCTATTTTAAACCCACCCAAACCCCCCTTAAAAAAAACCTAACACTACCCCCCTGAAGATCTCCCTACCTTGTCTTCACCCAGCCGGGCAGAACTCTTCATCCAATCCGGGCGATGTCCAATCAATCGGCAGTGAAGTCTTCTTCCATCCGGGTGATGTCTTCAATCAAGCGGCAGTGAAGTCTTCTTCCATCCGGGCGATGTCTTCAATCAAGCGGCAGTGAAGTCTTCTTCCATCCGGGCGATGTCTTCAATCAAGTGGCAGTGAAGTCTTCTTCCATCCGGCGATGTCTTCAAGCAAAGCGGCATCTTCAATCTTCTTTCTTCGCTCCTCCGCCACGGAGCATCCATCCGGCACGAAGACTGAACGAGGAATGATGTACCTTTAAATGATGTCATCCAAGATGGCGTCCGTCAAATTCTGATCAGCCAATCGGAATTAAGGTAGAAAAATCTGATTGGCTGATTGAACCAATCAGCCAATTGGATTGAACTTGAACTTTCTACCTTAATTCCGATTGGCTGATAGAATCCTATCAGCCAATCGGAATTCGACGGACTCCATCTTGGATGACGTCATTTAAAGGTACCTCTTTCCTCGTTCAGTCTTCGTGCCGGATGGATGCTCCGCGGAGGAGGAGCAAAGAAAGAAGATTGAAGATGCCGCTTTGCTTGAAGACATCGCCGGATGGAAGAAGACTTCACTGCCGCTTGATTGAAGACATCGCCTGGATGGAAGAAGACTTCACTGCCGCTTGATTGAAGACATCGCCCAGATGGAAGAAGACTTCTCTGCCGCTTGATTGAAGACATCGCCTGAATCGGATGAAGAGTTCTGCCCGGCTGGGTGAAGACAATGTAGGGAGATCTTCAGGGGGGTAGTGTTAGGTTTTTTTAAGGGGGGTTTGGGTGGGTTTAGAATAGCGGTATGTGGGTGGTGGGTTGTAATGTTGGGGGGTGGTATTGTATTTTCTTTTTTACAGGCAAAAGAGCTGTTTTCTTTGGGGCATGCCCCGCAAAAGGCCCTTTTAAGGGCTGGTAAGGTAAAAGAGCTGTGAACTTTTTAATTTAGAATAGGGTAGGGACATTTTTTTATTTTTGGGGGCTTTATTATTTTATTAGGGGGCTTAGAATAGGAGTAATTAGCTTAAAAATCTTGTAATATTTTTTTTATTTTTTGTAATTTAGTGTTTGTTTTTTTGTAATTTAGTTTAGTTTATTTTATTGTATTTTAGTTTAGATATTTGTAGTTTATTTAATGTATTGATAGTGTAGGTGTATTTGTAATTTAGGTTAGGATTTAATTTACAGCTAAATTGGTAATTATTTTAACTAGGTAGCTATTAAATAGTTATTAACTATTTAATAGCTATTGTACCTATTTAAAATAAATACCAAGTTACCTGTAAAATAAATCTAAACCCTAAAATAGCTACAATATAATTATTAATTACATTGTAGCTATCTTAGGGTTTATTTTATAGGTAAGTATTTAGATTTAAATAGGAATATTTTAATTAATAATATTAATATTCATTAGAGCTATTTTAATAAGAATTTAGTTAGGGATGTTAGAGTTAGATAGGGTTATTATACTTAATATATATATATAATATAAGAACGATATTAACTATATTAACCCTAATATAATTAGGGTTAATATAGTTAATATAGCTGGCGGCGGTGTAGGGGGATTAAATTAGGGGTTAATATTTATAAAATAGATGGCGGCGGTGTAAGGGGCTCACTCTAGGGGGTAGGTAAGGTAGATGGCGGCGGTGTAAGGGGCTCACTTTAGGGGGTAGGTAAGGTAGATAGCGGCGGTGTAAGGGGCTCACTTTAGGGGGTAGGTAAGGTAGATGGCGCCGGTGTAAGGGGCTCACTTTAGCGGGTAGGTAAGGTAGATGGCGGCGGGGTAGGAGCTCACTTTAGGGGGTAGGTAAGGTAGATGGCGGCGGGGTAGGGGCTCACTTTAGGGGTATGTAATGTAGCTGGCGACGGTGTAGGGGGATCACATTAGGGGGTTATACTTTTAATGTAGGTGGCGGCGGGGTCCGGGAGCGGCGCATTAGGGGTTAAATACTTTATTAGGGATTGCGGTGGGGGATCGCGGTTGGCAGGTAGATAGACATTGCGCATGCGTTAGGTGTTAGGTTTTATTTAGCAGCTAGTTTATGGAGTTACGGGGCTCCAATAGACAGCGTAAGGCTTACTACGGCTGCATTTTGTGGCGAGGTGAAAATGGAGTAAGATTTCTCCATTTTCGCCACGTAAGTCCTTACGCTGTATATTGGATACCAAACTGCGCTTGTTTGGTATACCTGCCTGTGGCCCAAAAAACTACGGGCGAAGGCAGAAATATACGAGCGTAACTTCTAGGTTACGCCGTATATAGGATACCAAACCAGTGCAAATTTCGGCGTCGCCGGCTTTTGCGGGCGACACTGCATATCGGATCGTGCCCCAGGTTTTCTACCATATTCCAGGGTGTGTGTAAGATCAATAGTTAATTATGTATGTGCGCATAATATCTGTTATGATTCTAGATTGAGGTATTGTCATCTGTCATAATGCCGTTCTTGTTTCCTGTCATAATGTGCTGACTATGTTATAAC
Organism: Bombina bombina; assembly: GCF_027579735.1. Classification (NCBI taxonomy): domain Eukaryota; kingdom Metazoa; phylum Chordata; class Amphibia; order Anura; family Bombinatoridae; genus Bombina; species Bombina bombina. The sequence continues at coordinate 75,525,707 of NC_069501.1, read as the reverse complement.
ATTGTTCCATTTACCTATTTTTTAAAGCTACTACTTGTCCTCTATGAATCGCTATTAAGTGTTAAAATGTGATGTTTTTATATGCATTTTACTCCATATGATGTTATCTTTATGCAGGGTTATACTTTAACCTTCACAAGCTGGCTGCAATTATTTGTAGAGGTATGTTGCACTATGTCCGTTCATGATCGCATATATGCTTTGTTTTGACAGGCGATCAGAGTGCTCCTCTATTGGCTGGCCCCTTCTGATTATGTTTCTTTACGTTGTAATGTAAGTAAACGTCCCGGCGTGGTACACGCTGGTGACGTCACTGCTACGCTCGGTGTTCTATGGAGTCACATATAGACATATAGGTATTTAAGGTAACGGGTTGGGGTGTTTGGTATATTGCTCTGTAATTTTTTACTCTGCTATATCATGCATTTGACAAAGGGGACGTAACGTTCCCGAAACGTTATGAATTTTATGTAATTTATTAAACGTTAAGTTTTAGATATTTTTCAGTGAGTGCCTTTTATCTACTTTGGATTACTGGATATTTTTCAAGTGCACCCTGGATGCTGCTATTGTTCTATGGAGTGCCTATTCTACTGACTTGATTCTATATATATATATATATATATATATATATATATATATATATATATATATATATGTGTGTGTGTGTGTGGTAATGTAAAATATATATACTTATATATCTATAGAAATAGATATACAGGTATATATAAATATATATAAATATGTATTTAAAATACAAATAACATATTACTGTATGTGAAATATTATTAACTCCTGTCTTGTTAGTGCGCGATTTATGTGTAAGGTTTTATCTGCTACGCTTTCCATTGAAGTCTATAGGGAGAAACATTTATCACGTTTAGCGCGCCAGGTTTCACTTACTTGCAAAACTTTCACTTTCAACTTGTAATACGTGCGATAACCCACATGCGCAAAAAGATTACTTCTAGTGGAGTTTACGCTCGAGCGGGAGCACTACATACTGCTCCACTTGCAACCTAGCCCAAAATGTATAAATGTATTAATGAATTGGACTATTTATAGAAACTAAATATTGCCTAAATGGCATAAGATATTGCTGGTTACACTTGGTTCCATGCCTTCTCCTTACTGTCTCATTTTAAAGATGCAAATATTCCAAAATCCAAACTATTCCGAAATCCAAACCTTTTCTGGTCCCAAGCAGTTTGGTTAAAGGATTACTTTCTGTTATAATTTTTAAACTAAACAACTAACATATTAAAGTTAATAAACATTAATTATAACCTACTGACCTATATTTTCTCCAAAACAAAGTTTCATAACGTTCTAAAAGCTATATCTTTTATTCGCCGATGATGTCACGTTATCCTGCCCACTATTTTCAGCACTGCATGTTCAAAATACTTAAACCAATAACTTTGTGTTTAAAGCGCCATTTTGAAACCTAGGTATTGTAAACGGATTGGTACAGAGCAAAGGATACCCACGGAGTGGGTTTGGAAAACAATTAAATTTGCAGACAAGATTTCTGATATACGGTAGAGATATGTTAATGAAATGCTATTGCTAAAAAGCGTATTTAGGGTAGTTAGTTAGTAACAGGCATAGAAAATATTTACTTACAGTGGCCCCTTAAGGGTTTTCTACCTGTATTACTATAGCCATACAACCAGCTATAGGTTAGTGTGAGTCTGTAAGTACGGCAAGAGAATAGGTATCTTTTTGAAAATAAAGAGCTTGAAATAGGTTCATTCCTCAGTTTTTCATTTTAATCTACTTGATTCCTGTGTAACACTTCCCCACATGGAACATACTGTTCAGAGCTGAAGCACAGTATTATCTTTAGATCTAATAATTAATGAAGCTTCCGGGTTCCAAGTGCATGGCTACGATGTGCCAATAGTTGGCATTCTCACAATTTTTCATTTATTATAGAAGATTAAAAAGGTTATTATCTACTGTCAGGTTGCATTTATTTGCAACCTACTGAAACAGTCACATATTCTCAGGGGGGATTTCCACTATAAAATGTCAATCGGTAAAGGTCTGTGTAGTACAGGAACGATAATGTGGGTTTAAAACCATATTTAGGCTTTTCCAAAAAAATGAAGTGTTAATTTTTTTAAATGTTTCATCACACACATTTATATTATGCAGCTAATTGCGTGTCTATACAGAGTATACAGCACTCCAAGGGACCTCAAAGTGTTACTTTGGCAAATCACAAACAAAAGGTTGCCCACTGCATATCTAGAGCATTGATCTTGCAAATGAATGAGGGAAATTATAAAAGCGATTTGACTTCACCTTTGTGAAATCCAGGAAAGTCACAGAGCAGGCTGCTTATCCATAGATGTTTACAATCCATCTTTTAAAGGGACTTTTGTGATGCATTCAAAGGAAAGATCAGTCTCAGTATAACATGTAGATATATATATATTTTTAAAGTTTCATTAGCTGTTTCAATATTGACAAAATAAGTTTAATGCTTTAGTGCCTATAAAACAATGGGAGCTGCCATTTTGTAACTCTGCAGTGGCCAATTAGGGAAAGTTATAAACAGGTCCCTAGAGCGAGCAATCAATGGGGCCCATTTATCAAGTGGGCCCGTGTTTCTGGCGAGTCTTCAGACTCGCCAGAAATACAAGTTATGGAGCAGCGGTCTAAAGACCGCTGCTCCATAACCCTGTCCGCCTGCTCTGATGAGGCGGACAGGAATCACCGGAAATCAACCTGATCGAATACGATCGGGTTGATTGACACCTCCCTGCTGACGGCCCATTGGCCGCGAGTCAGCAGGGGGCGGTGTTGCACCAGCAGCTCTTGTGAGCTGCTGGTGCAATGTTAAATGCGGAGAGCGTATTGCTCTCCGTATTCAGCGAGGTCTTGTCGGATCAGGTCCGCAAAACCATTAATAAATAGGCCCCAATGGCTGTGTGGAATATACCAATGATCTGCACTTCAATTTCTTTTTTTTTTTTTATCCAACAGGGTGAAATATAAAATAACGTATTATTTTTTTATCATCATTGCGTCTTGCAGGACGCTTTTGCGCCAGAATCTTATCTCAAGTATGACAAACATTTCATTACATGAATACATGTGTTGCCAAACTAAAAAATACTCTGTTCTCATGTAAATGGAACTGTATCTATTTCAATTTCTAAAAGGAACTGAAATGCTCACAATTTCAGAATGAAATGAAAGGAAAAGGAGACAAAATAAATAAAGTATAAATAAATAAAGTATTGCAGACGACAGTGTATATATATATATATACAGGGAGTGCAGAATTATTAGGCAAATGAGTATTTTGACCACATCATCCTCTTTATGCATGTTGTCTTACTCCAAGCTGTATAGGCTCGAAAGCCTACTACCAATTAAGCATATTAGGTGATGTGCATCTCTGTAATGAGAAGGGGTGTGGTCTAATGACATCAACACCCTATATCAGGTGTGCATAATTATTAGGCAACTTCTTTTCCTTTGGCAAAATGGGTCGAAAGAAGGACTTGACAGGCTCAGAAAAGTCAAAAATAGTGAGATATCTTGCAGAGGGATGCAGCACTCTTAAAATTGCAAAGCTTCTGAAGCGTGATCATCGAACAATCAAGCGTTTCATTCAAAATAGTCAACAGGGTCGCAAGAAGCGTGTGGAAAAACCAAGGCGCAAAATAACTGCCCATGAACTGAGAAAAGTCAAGCGTGCAGCTGCCAAGATGCCACTTGCCACCAGTTTGGCCATATTTCAGAGCTGCAACATCACTGGAGTGCCCAAAAGCACAAGGTGTGCAATACTCAGAGACATGGCCAAGGTAAGAAAGGCTGAAAGATGACCACCACTGAACAAGACACACAAGCTGAAACGTCAAGACTGGGCCAAGAAATATCTCAAGACTGATTTTTCTAAGGTTTTATGGACTGATGAAATGAGAGTGAGTCTTGATGGGCCAGATGGATGGGCCCGTGGCTGGATTGGTAAAGGGCAGAGAGCGCAGTCCGACTCAGACACCAGCAAGGTGGAGGTGGAGTACTGGTTTGGGCTGGTATCATCAAAGATGAGCTTGTGGGGCCTTTTCGGGTTGAGGATGGAGTCAAGCTCAACTCCCAGTCCTACTGTCAGTTTCTGGAAGACACCTTCTTCAAGCAGTGGTACAGGAAGAAGTCTGCATCCTTCAAGAAAAACATGATTTTCATGCAGGACAATGCTCCATAACACGCGTCCAAGTACTCTACAGCGTGGCTGGCAAGAAAGGGTATAAAAGAAGAAAATCTAATGACATGGCCTCCTTGTTCACCTGATCTGAACCCCATTGAGAACCTGTGGTCCATCATCAAATGTGAGATTTACAAGGAGGGAATACAGTACACCTCTCTGAACAGTGTCTGGGAGGCTGTGGTTGCTGCTGCACACAATGTTGATGGTGAACAGATCAAAACACTGACAGAATCCATGGATGGCAGGCTTTTGAGTGTTTTGGTTGTTGTTCAATAATAAAATGAATCCTCAAAAATACAACTTGCCTAATAATTCTGCACTCCCTGTATATATATATATATATATATATATATATATATACACAACATGTATCATTTTTTATTATCATCTCAACGTGCCTAATGTCCCTTTAAATGGCTTGTTTTGACTTCATGAAACATTTTTATGTACAACTTGCAAAACTATTTACAGTAGGCTTATTAATTATTCTCAAGCATTAGGTTTGATATCATGTTTGTAGGTTGCGCTTTTGTTGAGTAAGCACAAAATATTTGGGAATTTCCCATGTGATTAGGGTGCGGTTGTCGTGATGTACAAGTGATTGGATACATTTTATATGGTTGATGTAAACCGGAAATCTTTTAATTATGCAAGTTATAAAAAGGATAAAAGTACTTACCGTCAATTATCCAATGATCAGTATTATGCTTTTCAGTTTATGTTTTGCAATCTAATGCTAGATTGTACTTACAAACTAATTGTGTAATATATTATTTGAGGAATGTATTTAGTTATGTTTTGAAATTAACCTGTTTTCCATAACATGATAAGCAGCACTCACATTTAAATATGAATCACAACATTGCAATGTCATAAATGTTTCTTATAGAAACTTGACAATGCTCATTTACTTTTCTTATTCAGTACATTCAAGGGACATTAAAAACTTTGAGATGGTAAAATAAAATTATAAATTGTATATATTAAAAAAATGTCTACAATATACTTTCATTATTTATTTTGGCCCCTTTTCCTGTAATTCAATTCTGAAATTGTGAGCTTTGCAGTTCCTCTTAGAAATGGAAGTACTGAACACTGTGATATTCCGCACAGCCATTGGCTGCACACTCTTGTGACCTATTTATACCTGTCTTTAATTGGCCACAGCAGAAAAGGTAACCTAAGATACAACATGGCTGCTCCGATTATTTAATAGACACACAGGGCACGATCACATAGTTCACGTAAGTTTCAGCGCAACTGCCGAAACCTGCGTCCCCTGTAAGTTCACCTCACATATTGGGTGAATCACATAACACATGCCACCATATGATATACTGGCATAAGTAAGCTAATCTGGCAACATTCAGAAATATGCGCAACTACACATTTCTGGCATCGTCAGTACTTTAAACCAGTATATTGCACGCAGTATATTGCACGAAAGAGTAGGAGTGCTTATGTTGACTTCACACGTAAAAGTTCAAACGGTGTCTTTTCAAACGATCCCTCTCACATCTCAGAAACAGCAATGTAAACATTGTGGGTAATCAGGGTGTGCATTGTCTGTCAGGTGTTTTAAGGCTGCAGATGTGAGGTTGTGCTGTTTGTGATTGGTTTGACAAACTTGCAGAGGGTGGATACTGGTTTGATTTATTAAGTGGCCATGCAAGGGTTAAATGTTTGAGTGCGCATGTGTTAGGTGTTTTTTTAGCCTTCCAGGAACTTACACTGTTTTTTTACTGTGCACAAGGGTTGCTGCACCTGCCTGTGTGTGGAGAGCTAAAACTGGCATAAAATATATAGATTCTGGGCGCATAAGTTCATGCGCTGCCTTTATGATACCGACTGCTGACGCCAGTTCTATGTTAGTCTATGGGAGTAAAAACTGTGCATGCTGTGTAAAATCTACGTGAGTAACTTATGTGCTGCACCGGGTTTGTGATTGCCGGATGTGTGAAAAAAATGGTGACGCTGGTTTTTGCGAACGTCGCCAAGTATGTGATCGAAGCCTAAAATGTTAACACCTATTTTGTCAATATTTAAAATTTGATCTTTTCTTTGACTGCATCATTCTATCTAGCATTTATTTAGTGTTTAATGTCCCTTTAAACTAAATGTAATTATTTCCTCCAGCCTACACATTTTACACAGTAGTTGAAAGCAGCCATGATATTTTATCTCATTGTATTTTGTTTTATCCATAAACTTACCATCAGCATTTTTAAATTTGTATTTTCATGAGATTCCCTTAAAGGGGTATGATGCTTAAATGTTAAATTACTTGAAAGTGATACAACATATCTGTAAAAAGCTGACTAGAAAATATCACCTGAACATCTCTACGTATCTCAAAATTTCTTCAGTAGCCACAGTCCATTGTAAAGAGACTTTAAGAAGCCAATCATGAAGATCTGGCACTTGCAAGGGAGCGTTCATTACTTTCAAGTGTCCCATTAAGTTATCAATTTACATAAAATAATATTTTCTAAAAACTCTTGTAGAGAACTTGTTTTCATATAAGCCAGTGAAATATAACAAACGGTTACCCCACTGCAAAATACCCCTACACTACTTAAACCCTAACTGCCAATACCCCACTGCAAACTACCCCACACTACTTAACCCCTTAACCGCCAATACCCCTAAGACCCCTAACCTAACACCACCTAACTTACAAAAAAAATACACTAGCATTACAACAACAACAAATTACTAAAAATAAAAACTAAATAAAACTAAATTCTCCTTTAAAAAAGCCCACCTCTAAAAAACCCTATAAACTAACACTAAAACCCATTCTAAAAATGCCCTGAAAAGGGCATTTTTCAGGCAGTGCTCTAGTTAAAGTGAATTAACTCTTTTGCATTAAAAAATCCCTATACTAAAACCAAAGTAACCCTGCAACCCATCCCCAAAAAACATATCTTTAAAAAAAACTATTCTAAAAAAAAGATGCCCTGAAAAGGGCACCAGTAATTAAGCTCTTTTGCCAACCCTAACCTAAAAAAATAAATCCATAATACTAAACCACAAAAGTTAGTACTTACCAAGTTCAATCTGGCTCCTTAGGTGGCAGCTAGAATCTCGCTCCTCTTCTGTCTTCTTCCATTCTTTTGGGGTGTCCTCTTCTTCCATATTCTTTACTTCTGAGCTTCTGTCTGACGTCTTCTTCATGCTGTCCCCCAGAACACTGAAGATTGAATACAAGGTTCCCCCATATAAATGGGTGCCCTTGCATTTTTATTGGCTGATTTTTGTGTTCTTAGTCCAACCAGCCAATAGAATGTAAGCTTTTTTTTATTGCTGATTGGATTAAATTTAAAAATCAGCCAATAGAAATACAAGGGCACCCCTTTATGAGGGGAAAACTCGCATTCAAGCTTTAGTGACAGCTTGAGGAAGATGTCGGATGGAAGATCAGAAGAAGACGGGTGGAAGATGGAAGAAGAGGAGCTCCGCTAGAGCTGCCCACCTAAGAAGCCGTTATTTAAGTCAATTATGCAGAAACTTAAACATAAAGGGGTAGATTATCAGTAGAGCAGTAATTACCGCTCCCGCTCACACGCTAACTCTTCTTGACTTCTGCTCTTTGCGCATGTCATATTACAAGTTGAAAGTAAATATTTTTCATTTAAAAGAAAAAAAAAACAATAAAAACCTATACTGACACTAAACTACAGCAACATATTTTAAAAGGGATTTTTGTAGGGCAGTGCCCTAAAGTGACTTAGTCTCTTAGAAAGGCATTTAGCTCTCTTTCTGCCCAAAATAAAATTAAAATAAGAAACATATCTAAAAAAAACACTCTAAAAAATCCTAACACTAAACCCCAAAGATGGTGCTCACAAAAGTTTAATCTGGGCGGTGGTCCATCTTCATCCCTGCACATGGTCTTCTGTCTTCACCCCATTGGCAGTATTTTATCTTCATCCATCTTCTTATCTTCTGTCACTGACGTCCTCTTCATGCGGTCACCAGCCGCACACCCTCTTTATATAGGAGTACCCTTGCATTTCTATTGGCTGATTTTTTCAATTTCAAATTAGAACCAGCCAATAGAAAACGCTTTCTATCTATTGTACAGACATATATAATCCGAAAGCAATACTTGCATATTCAGAAATAGAAAGCACTCATCTGGACTTAAAGTGATAGTAAATTAAACCACATTACTCTGTGCCATTATATTGAGGTTTAAAAAATATTATGAGGTTCATTCTCCGCACTAGTAGTAAACGGCTTGTAAGCAAAGATATATTTCAAAATTACATCATCTTTTTATTTCTGCATTCAGGCCACCTTGCGTCACACTGACCCTTAATTTTTTTCAAATGCTATCTACCTTATCTGATCAACACGCAAGGGGCTATATAAATATATATATATACACACTCACCAGCCACTTTATTAGGTATACCTTGCTAGTACCGGGTTGGACCCTCTTTTGCCTTCAGAACTGCCTTAATTCTCAGTGTCATAGATTCAACAAGGGGTTGGAAACATTCCTCAGACATTTTAGTCCATATTGACATGATAGCATCACGCAGTTGCTGCAGATTTGTTGGCTGCACATCCATGATGTGAATCTCCCATTCCACCACATCCCAAAGGTGCTCTATTGGATTGAGATCTGGTGACTGTGGAGGCCATTGAAGTACAGTAAACTCATGGGGGCATATTTAGCTTGATGCCCAGTGTTTCTGGCGAGCATTCTGGCTCGCGGGAAACAGAAGTTATGAAGCTCTGAGGTGACGGACAGAAATTGACAGAAATCAACCCGATCGAATACGATTGGGTTGATTGACACCCCCTGATTGGCCGCAAATCTGCAGGGGGCAGGATTGCACCAGCAGTTCACAAGAAATACTGGTGCAATGATAAATCTCAAGAGCGTATGCTGTCGGCATTTATCAATGTGCAGCGGACATGATCCGCTATATCAGATCATCTCCACTTGCACCATAATAAATAGGCCCCATGGTCTTTTTCAAGAAACCAGTTTGAGTTGATTTGAGCTTTGTGACATGGTGCATTATCCTGCTGGAAGTAGGCATCAGAAGATGGGTACACTGTAGTCATAAAGGGATGGACATGGTCAGCAACAATACTCTGGTGAGCTGTGGCATTTAAACGATGCTCAATTGGTACTAAGGGGCCCAAAGTGTGCCAAGAAAATATCCCCCACACCATTACACCACCACCACCAGCTTGAACCGTTGATACAAGGCAGGATGGATCCATGCTTTCATGTTGTTTACGCCAAATTCTGACCCTACCATCTGCAGCTGGAATCGAGACTCCTCAGACCAGGTAACGTTTTTCCAATCTTCTATTGTCCAATTTAGATGAGCCTGTGTGAATTGCAGCCTCAGTTTCCTATTCTTAGCTGACAGGAGTGGCACCCGGTGTTGTCTTCTGCTGCTGTAGCCCATCTGCTTCAAGGTTCGATGTTTTGTGCATTCAAAGATGATATTCTGCATACCTTGGTTGTATTGAGTGGTTAGTTACTGTTGCCGTTCTATCATCTCAAACCAGTCTGCCCATTCTCCTCTGACCTCTGACATCAACAAAGCCTTTTAGTCCACACAACTGCCGCTCACTGCTGCTCACAACTTGTCCATAAAAATCCCGTAGATCAGCAGTTTTTTAAATACTCAGACCAGCCCGTCTGGCCCCAACAACTATGCCACATTCAAAGTCACTTAAATACCCTTTCTTCCCCATTCTGATGCTTGGTTTGAATTTCAGCAAGTCGTCTTCACCACGTCCAGAAGCCTAAATGCATTGAGTTGCTGCCATGTGATTGGCTGATTAGCAATTTGTGCTACCAAGCAATTGAACAGGTGTACCTAATAAAGTGTCCGGTGAGTGTGAATATGAGTTTTTACAAAGCATAGAAGATTTTTGATTAAACAATATATTAATTGTGGAACATATAAATGTATTTCACAAATCATTTATGATTAAAATTAGTTCAGAACGATGTTCAAAGTTTTCATATACTCCAAATTTATAACACACACATATATATATTATTATTATTAGTATCCGCTTAAAAAAATAAATTACGATTATTGATCCAAAGTGTAGTTCATTATAATAGAAATAATGTATTATATATATATATACACATATACATACATATTTAGACATGTCTATTTATGCATATAAATGTTAAAACCCTTTCTTTTAAACACATTTTACCATCTTTGATCCCTTATAATTTTGATCAGACAATGTTTATGTGAGTGTAACTGTACTCTTACGTGTATTTATGTTGTGTTTTATGCAACTTTTTTCCTACCCTTTACATGAGCTCTGAAGTCAAACTAACCCGGTGAGCATAAATCGTTGTTTACTTTTAACTCGTAATAAATGTGTTATTTCCGTTGTGTGCAAAAAGCCAAGGAAAAAAACAATACAGCTTCCTCACTACAATCACACCACTCTTAATCTAGCCCATAACATGCACTTATTTTGTTATCAGATGGTGCAAATAATATTTATTGTGCTCTAATATTGCCTCAACTAAAGTTATGCTTTCTTGTTCTGAAAACTTGTGTCCTCTTAATCTTTTAATAATGTTTTGGGTATATGTGCACCCTTATACTTAACCTCCTGCCTAAATAACTCTTTTTGCCAGCCCCTTGCACTGTGCAGAAGTTCACTGTCCATCAGTATATATATTAAAAATGTAACATTCTCTCTCCCTTTTTATCTCTATCTATAGCTATTTCTCTCTCTCTTGTCCCGACATTGAGCTCCTTCTAAAATTGTGGTTCTGCATAGTGTGCAACAATATTTCATTTTGATTATTTAATTCAGGATTGTGATTGGCTGGGAAGTTGGGAGGGATGGAATGTCAAGTAAAAAATGCACAAATTCACCATGTTGGATTTGAGTGCTTGTTACACACTTCAAATTATTTTTCGTGTGTATCATTTCAGGTGTTTGATTATTGAAACCATTATTGATCCTTCTGGGTGGAGTTCTTGTAAAATGGAGATCGAATATCTTGTGAGTTATCAACCTTAAATATGTGTGACTGAGTATATTTGTAATCAATTTTATTAAAAAAACAAACAAAAAACTGTTTTTCAAATATTATATTTTAATTTTGGAAAGGTTGGAACAACCCTATTGTTTTAGGATTCACGGATACCAGTTCACCAAATAAGGTCTAATGTAAAGAACAAGTTTTCTCTTGTTAAGTGTATCCAGTCCACGGATCATCCATTACTTATGGGATATTCTCCTCCCCAACAGGATGTTGCAAGAGGATCACCCACAGCAGAGCTGTTATATAGCTCCTCCCCTCACTGTCATATCCAGTCATTCTCTTGCAACTCTCAACAAAGATGGATGTTGTAAGAGGAGTGTGGTGTATTATAGTTAGTTTTTAACTTCAATCAAAAGTTTGTTATTTTTAAATGGTACCGGAGTGTACTGTTTTATCAAAGGCAGCATTAGAAGAAGAATCTGCCTGTGATTTCTATGATCTTAGCAGAAGTAACTAAGATCCATTGCTATTCTCACATATTCTGAGGAGTGAGGTAACTTCAGAGAGGGAATGGCGTGCAGGTTTTCCTGCAATAAGGTATGTGCAGTAAACATATTTCTAGGGATGGAACTTGCTAGAAAAATGAGGCTGATACCGGATTAATGTAAGTTAAGCCTAAATGCAGTGATTTAATAGCGACTGGTATCAGGCTTATTAACAGAGATACATACTCTTATAAAAGTGTAATATAAAACGTTTGCTGGCATGTTAATCGTTTTTATATATGTTTGGTGACAAAACTTATTGGGGCCTAGTTTTTTCTCCACATGGCTGGCTTGAATTTTGCCTAGAAACAGTTTCCTGAGGTTTTCCACTGTTGTAATATGAGTGGGAGGGACCTATTTTAGCGCTTTTCTGCGCAGCTAAAATTACAGACAGAGACATTCAGCTTCCTTCTGCTTGATACAGGACATCTCTGAAGGGCTCTAAAGGCTTCAAAAGTCGTGTTTGAGGAGGGTAACAACCACAGTACCTGTGGCAGTTGTTGTGACTGTGTTTTAAAAACGTTTTTTGTCATTTATTATTCCGTTTTTGGTATTAAGAGGTTAATCATCCATTTGCAAGTGGGTGCAATGCTCTGCTAACTTGTTACATACACTGTAAAAATTTTGTTTGTGTAACTGCCTTTTTTCACTGTTATTTCAAATTTTGCAAAATTTGTTTCTCTTAAAGCACAGTAACGTTTTTTATATTGCTTGTTAACTTGGTTTAAAGTGTTTTCCAAGCTTGCTAGTCCCATTGCTAGTCTGTACAAACATGTCTGACACAGAGGAAACTACTTGTTCATTTAAAGCTATGGTGGAGCCCCATAGGAGAATGTGTACTAAATGTATTGATTTCACCTTAAACAGTAAAAATCAGTCTTTATCTATAAAATAATTGCCACCAGAGGGGTCTGTCGAGGGGGAAGTTATGCCGAATAACTCTCCCCACGTGTCGGACCCTTCGCCTCCCGCTCGAGGGACGCACGCTAATATGGCGACAAGTACATCAGGGATGCCCATAGCGATTACTTTGCAGGACATGGCTGCAATCATGAATAATACCCTGTCACAGGTATTAGCCAGATTGCCTGAAATAAGAGGCAAGCACGATAGCTCTGGGGGTAGACGAGATACAGAGCGCGTAGATGCTGTAAGAGCCATGTCTGATATTGCGTCACAATATGCAGAACCTGAGGACGTAGAGCTTCAGTCTGTGGGTGACGTCTCTGAATCGGGGAAACCTGATTCAGAGATTTCTCATTTTAAATTTAAGCTTGAGAACCTCCGTACATTGCTTGGGGAGGTATTAGCTGCTCTGAACGACTGTGACACAATTGCAGTGCCAGAGAAATTGTGTAGGCTGGATAAATACTATGCAGTGCCGGCGAGCACTGATGTTTTTCCAATACCTAAAAGGCTTACAAAAATCATTAGTAAGGAGTGGGATAGACCCGGTGTGCCCTTTTCCCCACCTCCTATATTTAGAAAAATGTTTCCAATAGATGCCACTACATGGGACTTATGGCAGACAGTCCCTAAGGTGGAGGGAGCAGTTTCTACTTTAGCAAAGCGTACCACTATCCCTGTCGAGGACAGTTGTGCTTTTTCAGATCCAATGGATAAAAAATTAGAGGGTTACCTTAAGAAAATGTTTATTCAACAAGATTTTATTTTACAGCCCCTTGCATGCATTGCGCCTGTCACTGCTGCGGCGGCGTTCTGGTTTGAGGCCCTGGAAGAGGCCATTCATACAGCTCCATTGTCTGAAATTATTGACAAGCTTAGAACACTTAAGCTAGCTAACTCTTTTATTTCTGATGCCGTTGTTCATTTGACTAAACTAACGGCTAAAAATTCTGGATTCGCCATCCAGGCGCACAGGGCGCTATGGCTTAAATCCTGGTCAGCTGATGTGACTTCGAAGTCTAAATTACTCAACATTCCTTTCAAGGGGCAGACCTTATTTGGGCCTGGTTTGAAGGAAATTATTGCTGACATTACTGGAGGTAAGGGTCATACCCTTCCTCAGGACAGGGCCAAATCAAAGGCCAAACAGTCTAATTTTCGTGCCTTTCGAAACTTCAAGGCAGGCGCAACATCAACTCCCTCTACCTCAAGACAAGAGGGAACTTTTGCTCAATCTAAGCAGGCCTGGAAACCTTCCCAGGCCTGGAACAAGGGCAAGCAGGCCAGAAAGCCTGCTGCTGCCCCCAAGACAGCATGAAGGAGCGGCCCCCTATCCGACAATGGATCTAGTAGGGGGCAGACTCTCTCTCTTCGCCCAGGCGTGGGCAAGAGATGTTCAGGATCCCTGGGCGTTGGAGATCATATCTCAGGGATATCTTCTGGACTTCAAAGCTTCTCCCCCCACAAGGGAGATTTCACCTTTCAAGATTATCTGCGAACCAGATAAAGAAAGAGGCATTTCTAAGCTGCGTGCAAGACCTCCTTGTAATGGGAGTGATCCATCCAGTTCCGCGGATAGAGCAAGGACAGGAATTTTATTCAAATCTGTTTGTGGTTCCCAAAAAAGAGGGAACCTTCAGACCAATTTTGGATTTAAAGATCCTAAACAAATTCCTCAGAGTTCCATCATTTATGATGGAAACTATTCGAACCATCCTACCCATGATCCAAGAGGGTCAGTACATGACCACAGTGGATTTAAAGGATGCTTACCTTCACATTCCGATTCACAAGAATCATCATCGGTTCCTGAGGTTTGCCTTTCTAGACAGGCATTACCAGTTTGTAGCTCTCCCATTCGGGTTGGCTACAGCCCCAAGAATTTTTACAAAGGTTCTGGGCTCACTCCTGGCGGTTCTAAGGCCGCGAGGCATAGCGGTGGCTCCCTACCTAGACGACATCCTGATACAGGCGTCAAGCTTTCAAATTGCCAAGTCTCATACAGAGATAGTCCTGGCATTTCTGAGGTCGCATGGGTGGAAAGTGAATGAAGAAAAGAGTTCTCTATCCCCTCTCACAAGGGTTTCCTTCCTAGGGACTCTGATAGATTCTATAGAAATGAAAATTTACCTGACGGAGTCCAGGTTATCAAAACTTCTAAATGCTTGCCGTATTCTTCACTCCATTCCGCGCCCCACGGTGGCTCAGTGCATGGAAGTAATCGGCTTAATGGTGGCGGTGATGGACATAGTGCCATTTGCGGGCCTGCATCTCAGACCGCTGCAATTATGCATGCTCAGCCAGTGGAATGGGATTACAAAGATTTGTCCCCTCTACTAAATATGGACCAGGAAACCAGAGCTTCTCTTCTCTGGTGGTTATCTCGGATCCATTTGTCCAAAGGTATGACCTTTCGCAGGCCAGATTGGACCATTGTAACAACAGACGCCAGCCTTCTAGGTTGGGGTGCAGTCTGGAACTCCCTGAAGGCTCAGGGCTCATGGACTCAGGAGGAGAAACTCCTTCCAACAAATATTCTGGAGTTAAGAGCAATATTCAATGCTCTTCTGGCTTGGCCTCAGTTAGCAAAACTGAGGTTCATCAGATTTCAGTCGGACAACATCATGACTGTGGCTTACATCAACCATCAAGGGGGGACCAGGAGTTCCCTAGCGATGTCAGAAGTCTCCAAGATAATTCGCTGGGCAGAGACTCACTCTTGCCACCTGTCAGCTATCCATATCCCAGGGGTAGAGAACTGGGAGGCGGATTTTCTAAGTCGTCAGACTTTTCATCGGGGGGAGTGGGAACTCCATCCGGAGGTGTTTGCTCAATTGGTTCTCCGTTGGGGCAAACCAGAACTGGATCTCATGGCGTCTCGCCAGAACGCCAAGCTTCCTTGTTACGGATCCAGGTCCAGGGACCCAGAAGCGGTACTGATAGATGCTCTAGCAGCGCCTTGGTTCTTCAACCTGGCTTATGTGTTTCCACCATTTCCTCTGCTCCCTCGTCTGATTGCCAAGATCAGACAGGAGAGAGCTTCAGTGATATTGATAGCGCCTGCGTGGCCACGCAGGACCTGGTATGCAGACCTAGTGGACATGTCATCCTTTCCACCATGGACTCTGCCTCTGAGACAAGACCTTCTAATACAAGGTCCTTTCTATCATACGAATCTACTTTCTCTAAGACTGACTGCATGGAGATTGAACGCTTGATCCTATCAAAGCGTGGCTTCTCCGAGTCAGTAATTGATACCTTAATACAAGCGCGAAAACCTGTCACCAGGAAAATTTACCACAAGATATTGCGTAAATATCTTCATTGGTGTGAATCCAAGAATTACTCATGGAGTAGGGTTAGGATTCCTAGAATATTGTCCTTCCTCCAAGAGGGTTTGGATAAAGGATTATCAGCTAGTTCTTTAAAGGGACAGATTTCTGCTCTGTCTATTCTTTTACACATGCGTCTGGCAGACGTTCCAGACGTTCAGGCATTTTGTCAGGCTTTAGTTAGAATTAAGCCTGTGTTTAAACCTGTTGCTCCCCCATGGAGCTTAAACTTAGTTCTTAAAGTTCTTCAAGGAGTTCCGTTTGAACCCCTTCATTCTATTGATATCAAACTTCTATCATGGAAAGTTCTTTTTCTGATGGCTATTTCCTCGGCTCGAAGAGTCTCGGAGTTATCTGCCTTACATTGTGATTCTCCTTATCTGATCTTTCATTCAGATAAAGTAGTTCTGCGTACAAAACCTGGGTTTTTACCTAAGGTGGTTTATAACAAGAATATCAATCAATCAATTGTTGTTCCGTCATTATGCCCTAATCCTTCATCAAAGAAGGAACGTCTTTTGCATAATCTAGACGTAGTCCGTGCATTGAAGTTTTACTTGCAGGCTACTAAAGATTTTCGTCAAACATCTAACCTGTTTGTTGTTTACTCTGGACAGAGGAGAGGTCAAAAGGCCTCAGCAACCTTTCTGTCTTTTTGGCTTCGGAGTATAATCCGTTTAGCGTATGAGACTGCTGGACAGCAGCCCTCTGAAAGAATTACAGCTCACTCTACTAGAGCTGTGGCTTCCACCTGGGCCTTTAAACATATTTGCAAGGCTGCGACTTGGTCTTCGCTTCATACCTTTTCAAAATTTTACAAATTTGATACTTTTGCTTCTTCGGAGGCTGTTTTTGGGAGAAAGGTTCTTCAGGCAGTGGTTCCTTCCGTTTGAGTTCCTGCCTTGTCCCTCCCATCATCCGTGTACTTTAGCTTTGGTATTGGTATCCCATAAGTAATGGATGATCCGTGGACTGGATACACTTAACAAGAGAAAACATAATTTATGCTTACCTGATAAATTTATTTCTCTTGTAGTGTATCCAGTCCACGGCCCGCCCTGTCCTTTTAAGGCAGGTCTAAATTTTAATCAAATTTCAGTCACCACTGCACCCTATGGTTTCTCCTTTCTCGGTTTGTTTCGGTCGAATGACTGGATATGACAGTGAGGGGAGGAGCTATATAACAGCTCTGCTGTGGGTGATCCCCTTGCAACGTCCTGTTGGGGAGGAGAATATCCCATAAGTAATGGATGATCCGTGGACTGGATACACTACAAGAGAAATAAATTTATCAGGTAAGCATAAATTATGTTATTTAGACGCTAAAATATGCAAACACATGTAAGCATAATACCAATAAAGACCTTTTGTCTAATTCCTATAGGCAAACATTTATACCAAACTTCCTCTGCAGGAAAGATTGTTTAACAATTCAGGTCAGATTTCTGGGATAGACAAGAGGCCAAGGGGTCTATTTATTATTGTGCGGACGGGCATGATACAATGTAGCGTATCATGTCTGCCGCACATTGATAAATGCCAACAGCGTATCATTGCACCAGTAGTTCTTGTGAACTGCTGGTGCAATGCCGCCCCCTGCAGATTTGCTAGCAGGAGGTGTCAATCAACCCGATCGTATTTGATCAGGTTGATTTCTGTCCTCCGCCTCAGAGTAGGCAGACAGGTTATGGAGCTCCGTACGGAGCTTGATAAATTGACCCCCAAAACATGGAAATGTCCCAGAAAAATAGGAGTAGTGTGCAAGTATACATGTGTGGGTATTTCAGTATCTTCTTAGGGGGGAATTAAAATCCTTACAAATTATTTTAAGTTTAATTTTTTCCAGAACTGAATGCAGACATACTCACTGCCAGTCAAGACTGAGGGACTGGACTGAACTTTTTGTGAGCAGTAGGAAGTAGCAGAGTCTGCAGTGCCTTCTGTATATTCACAGGTACAGTAAGCACCCATATTCTGTGCCAAGATATTCAGTGGTTTGCTTCCATATGATCTATTTTTATATGAACATCAATAAAGACTGATTTTTAATATAGATGAGTAGATAGACCAACTGTACTATTTATAACAAATTATACCACAAACAAAACAAAACCTTGGTATATACTACAGAAAGATCCTTAAGTGATAAATAAAAATGCAAGGAACTTTAAAAACATATTGGCCCCAAGTAATTCTAACCCAAATGGTAAAGAAAAACAAATTTAAATCTATATGTGAATATGATTAAAGGTTTCTTTCCATATCATACCTGTGCAGCATGTACATTCAATACTTAAAAAGATAAGAAAGAAATAACAAATACGGGGAATATTTTCAAAATGAACAGATTAGAGTTTGCAATAAGAATCTTGTATGCATTATCCAATACCCGTGGAACAGTATTTGGGTGAAACAACACAACCAGTGAGAGACAGGATACAACAACATTTGTTTAATATTAGAAATGGTAATGAAGACCATCTACTCTAAAAATATTTTAAAAAGGTACATGGACAAAGCCCTAAAGATTTAGAAAAAAAAATTCTAAGATGAAAAATTATCTGGAAAGGAAGTTGCTGTATAAAGAATCAGAATTGATATTTGAATTTAAAAATAAAACCTTGTATCTAAGAGGATTGAATGCAGGAATGGACTTAAACTATATATTTTAACATAAAGATATTTTATTAATTTACAAAACAATATTATTTGTATTTGTAAGAATATTTGATTTTTAATAACTATGAATGTGTAATATAGCTTTAAAAGTGATTGCTATCAGAAATTTAATTAAAAGTCATCAGGACACTTAGGGTTAATCAGAAATAGGAAATGACATCACAGACATTAAAAGTTAAATAGAGGCTAGAGTATCTTGATAAAGGCTGCAAGCCAGTCGAAACGCGTAGAAGAAAGCAGATACTCTATTGTGTCGACGAAAGAGGATACAGTATTAAAGTTAAATTTGGCTAGAATAATCCAATAAGATCAATTAATGTATTAAATATACAACAGTGTGGCAATAAAATATGCTGCTGAAGAAAAGTGTGTGACCCTTGTTATATCTTATGATACAATGTCTGTAAGAGGACTTTGTGTAAGAATAAACCTAAGCTGATTTGAATGTTATGGGACAATTCAAACCTGGGATCAACACAGTAAGAAGCCTGTACAACATTGTAGCTACTGAAGAGAGGTGTGTAATTCCGAATGATCTTAGCTGAAAGCTAAACCTAGGAGGTTCATATGCTAATTTCTATGCCCTTGAAGGCTGCCACCTCTCTCAGGGCATTTTGACAGTTTTTCACCACTAGAGGGTGTTAGTTAATGTGTGTCATATAGATATCCTAGGAGCCAGCACTGTTTGGCTAAAATGCAAGTCTGTCAAAATAACTGAAATAAGGGGGCCCTTTGCAGAGGCCTACATCTATACTATAATCGTGTTTGTAACACGTCCGTCGCCATTGGCAGTTGCAAACGCATCCTCAAAGGAATGTTAGCAGCCAAAAGAATTCAGGGTGGTGCCATTTTCAGAATCCACCGGGATGCAGCGAAGGCAAATGGAGCATTACAAAAAAAAAACCTCCAACCAACCGCAATAAAAAAAAAACTATCCGTCCGCAATAAGTAATAAAAAAAAAACTAACCGTCCACACAGAAGTATTAAGAAAAAAAAAAACATTATTAACCCCTAAATCTGCCAACCACAGCATTGCAAACTACCTAATATATATATTAACCCCTAATCCGCCAACCCCCCCACAATGCATTAAACCTAATTTACCTATTAACTCCTAAACCGCCAACCAGCACAACTAATTTAATGATTAAGACCCCTAACCTAACACCCCCTAAATTAACCCCTTAATTAAAGGGACATAAAACCCACATTTTTTCTTTCACGATTTAGAAAGAGAATGCAATTTTAAACATCCTTCTAATTTACTTATATTATCTAATTTGTTTTATTCTCTTGATATTCTTTGCTGAAAAGCATATCTAGATATGCTCAGTAGTTGCTGATTGGTTGCTGCAAATAGAAGCCTCGTGTGATTGGCTCATCATGTGCATTGCTTTTTCTTCAACAAAGGATATCTAAAAAATGAAGCAAAATAAATAATAGAAGTAAATTGTAATGTTGTTTAAATTTCTATTCTCTATCTGAATCAGATTTTGGCTTTAGTGGCCCTTTAAATTTGAAAGAAAATACATTACAATTAAAATTAAATTTTAAAAAAATTACATTACATTAATCTAACATTACAGAAAATAAAAAAGGCTAAGATTACAAAAAATAATAAACAACACTACCCAAAATAAAAAAATAAACATAATCCCTATAAAAATAAAAAAAGTCCCCCAAAATAACAAAATAAAAACACCCCCAATCTAAGAATAAACTACCAATAGCCCTTAAAAGGGCTTTTTGTAGGGGATTGCCCTAAAGAAGTCTGCTCTTTTACATTAAAAATAAACAAAGTCCCCCCTAACAGTAAAACCCCCCACCCACCAAACCCCCCAAAATAAAAAAACCTAACACTAATAAACCTAAACTACCAATTGCCCCTGAAGGGGCATTTGTATGAGCATTGCCCTTAAAATGGCATTCAGCTCTTTTCCCCTGCCCTTAAAAGGGCATTCAGCTCTTTTGTAAATTGCCCAATAAACCCTAATCTAATAAAACAAACCCCCCCAAAAAAATTAAAAAAACTAACACTAAAGCCCCAAATAGGTACTCATGGTTCCATGCCGCCTTCGCTGTAGATGAAGATGATGGACCCACCTGGAAGAATACCTTCTCGGCCGGACTTCTGAAACCGTGAGTACCTATTGGAGCTTTAGTGTTATTTTTTTTTTGGGGGGGGGGGTCGTTTTTTTAGATTAGGGTTTATTGGGCAATTTGCAAAAGAGCTGAATGGCCTTTTAAAGGCAATGCCCAAACAAATGCCCCTTTAGGGGCAATGGGTAGTTTAGATTTATTAGTGTTAGTTTTTTTATTTTGGGGGGTTTGGTGGGTGGGGGGTTTTACTGTTAGGGGGTCTTTGTTTATTTTTAATGTAAACAAGCTGATTTTTTTATTTTAGGGGGGCTTTTTATTTTCATAGGGATTAGGTTTAATTTTTTTGTTTTGGATAGTGTTGTTTATTTTTTTCTGTATTTTTATTTTTTATTTTTTTAGCTTGGGGGGGGGGGGGGTTACAATTTTTCACACATAGACTTTCCTATGGGCAGGTTTATCAACTAGTACACGATAATCACATATGTAAAGAGTGTTTTTATCTAACTGTTTGGGTTAAGCAAAACTAGGGAATGGGTAATAAAGGCCCAGATACACTTGCTGCTCAGATCATAGGGAGAGAATGCACCTGTGTACATACGTCATAGCGGGGGTGCCGGCCAATACAGCTGAACCAAGCTGTGTAATATCCAAAGCAGAAATGGGCCGCAAACGCCAAATCTTAAAACAATAACATTTTATTGTGTCTTCTTAAAAACAACAATTCACAGAAGGGGGTTAATCCATCAAACAATCTTACACGTTTCATACTCCTTACTTGCACTTATTCATAGATACTGGTCATATGGTTACTTTTTAAAGGTTAATCAACCAATCAGATTACAAAATTTAAAATACATGATTTAACCCTTTAAATTAAAACACAACATGGAACAGAGCTGCTTACTACCTTGGACAACATTCAAATGTCCAAGTAGTATGATCAAGATCAAGATTAATTAAACATATTAACCACTGAATCTAACTAATACAAAATCATACACAAAGTTATACTATGTTACCAAAAACATTATAACATTTTTAGCATATTAACAGCAATACAATGAATTACAAAATAGTATAGTGCATGAAATGTTGTGCAAAAAAACTGTTATGCAAAGAAATGTTGTAATATCTTAAAGAGACTTGACTCAGTTTAGTAAAGGTACAGTCTAGTCCAAAATAAAATGTCATGATTCAGATAGGGCCTGTAATGTTTAAAAAAATTCAAATTGAAATTTTAGCAACAATTCTGCTTTGTTCTCTTGGTATTCTTAGTTGAAAGCTAAACCTAGGAGGTTCATATGCTAATGTCTAAGCCCTTGAAGGCTGCCACCTCTCTCAGGGCATTTTTACAGTTTTTCACCACTAGAGGGTGTTAGTTCATGTGTGTCATATAGATAACACTGTGCTCACGCATGTGGAGTTCCTAGGAGCCAGCACTGAATGGCTAAAATGCGAATCTGTCAAAATAACTGAAATAAGGGGGCAGTTTGCAGAGGCCTACATACAAGTTAATCACATATGTAAAAAGAATATAGTTTCCATCTGTTAATTGTTATCTGCATATATATACACCGATTGTCATTGGCTTACATATGCGTTCAGTTATAAATCAGTAGCGTATTGCTGCGCCTTCAACACATGCTAACAAGATAATGAAGCAAACTTTATAGTAGAAGTAAACTGGAAACTTATTTCTTAAATATTTTATGTTCTACCTAAATCCAGAAAGAAAACTTTGTGTTTCATGTCCCGGTACTATAATTTATACCTCTTATTACATTCTATGTAAGCATCTCATGACAGCCCTCTGAGTACATGATATATAATTAATTATCAATTGATTTGCATATTAGCCAATAAGTGCATTGTCTGCTTAAAGCAATGTGCGAGATTACAATAATATCTATAAGCCTCACATGAAATAGAAGTCCCCTGTTGTGAAAACGAAATAA
This sequence comes from Bombina bombina, assembly GCF_027579735.1. Taxonomy (NCBI): domain Eukaryota; kingdom Metazoa; phylum Chordata; class Amphibia; order Anura; family Bombinatoridae; genus Bombina; species Bombina bombina. The sequence continues at coordinate 75,502,961 of NC_069501.1, read as the reverse complement.
AACAGCATGTGATAAGAGGCACCCTTCAAGTAGTTAGATATTATCATATGAGGCTACCTAGGTGTATCTTTCAAATAAGAATAAAAAAAGAACAAAGCACATTTAAAGAAAAAGCCAGATAAAGGTGTAATTTTGACTTTGCTGTCACCTTAACATTCACAAAGCTTAGAGATGAAAACCATGTTACAAATATATCTTGGAGATTTATGTCTGCACAAATATATTGACAATCCAGGAAACAATCTTGAATGAAAAACAGAGTCAAGTGTACAATAAATAATCTTTATTTGAAGATATTTGTTTTCAAGATATTTATTGACAAACTTTCAAAGTCAATAATTTCAAGATAACCAAAATTAACATCATTTGGGAAAAAAGCAATATTGAAAAATAATATAACAAAAATAAAACTACTGTATGTTAAACAATCAATCCTGACACCATTATTGCCCAAAATATAGTCATATTGAGCTTGGACTCCCCTTGCATCATTTTACTGTAATGGAGCTAAATTATTATCATACTCGGGGTCATCCAAGCTCCCCAGATCTATATCAGGCACGTTAATGGCAATGTTGTGTAACATATAGCAGATGAGGGGGCGTACTGAAGAACCTGCCGGAGGTGTCCAAGCATCGGAAATGGCTCTTCAGTACTCCAAAGGTCAATAACCGATCGTGTAGCGATGTGCGCCTCAATGTAGAGCACCTCTTCCACTCTATTGAGGTTGTTGACGGGTGAGAGCAGCCACGGAAGACAAGAATATCCAGAATCACCTGCGTAAAAGAATAAGAGCATTGATATTAGCAATCTGAATGAATAAAATCTAAAATATACATATGTTAAAATTTATAAGAGCTATTTACCTATTAGGATTCCCTCTGACATTTGTCCCTCCTGGAAACTTTTCATAGGTGACAGAATTCCGGAGGACAAAGGAATCGTGACTAGAACCAGGCAATCCAGAGCGGACGCTTATAATTCTTAACCTGGCATCACAGATGACCTGGATATTCAGGGAGTGGTTATGCTTCCTGTCCCTGTATGGCTTCTCTCCTCCCCTGGGAGGCTGCACCAATATATGAGAGCAATCTATGGCCCCCAATACTCTTGGCAACCCAGCTAGATAATAAAACTGGAGCTTGACATTATGCCACTCCTCTGGTGTTTTTGGGAAGTGGACATGATGGACTAGGCGTTGGTGCAAGGCATTCAGGACAACCTTCAGATGACGGGAGAAGGTTGCCTGGCTAATACCTATGCCTAGACTTGTCACAGCCTGGAACGATCCGGTTGCCAAAAAAAAGAGGGCCGATAGTAACTTTACCATCCCAGGGATTGCCCTATTCCTTGCAGTTATTGGTTCGAGAGAGACCTTGAATTCGACATAGAGTCTCTCAATAGAATGATCACTGAGGACATGGAGACCAATCCTAGGCAGGAAAACCCTTGGCACCCGCTGGCGTCTTCTTTGACACTCCGCAGCTATCATCACGTGTCTTGCTCTGCGCCTCCGTAATAATAAATCAATCTCTAACTTGCTCATCAACTCCATTGCAAATTAATCAGGGTGTGAAGTGTGTGTCGATTGAAACACCATTTTATAATGCCAAGATCTCCAGCTGTAAATGATTGCAGTAATTGATTTATTTACTTATCCGCCACACATTACATAACAGACAAATTAATTTTGGGTTTTCTGTATTTTTGCGTCATTATACGTGCACAAAGTGGTTTTTAAAAAGGTAACATGTATGGAAGCATCTCACAGATGACAAGTTCACCAGCTGAAAAATGTATGGAAGACCCTCCCAGATGACAAGTTAAATTGCTGAAAACCACCTGTGGATGCTTGATATTGATTGATGAAGTTAACTGAATTACTTTTGCAACACACAGTACATAACATGGCAGGGTTTTTTGTTTTTTTCATGAATGCGTCATTATACGGGCACAAAGTTGTTGTTTAAAAGGTAATATGTATGAAAGCACCTCCCAGATGACAAGATCACCAGCTGTAAATGCAGGTGTATGCTTGATATTGATTGTGCAATTAACTTAATTACTTACACATGAGTATTTAAATATAGATAAAATTCATGACTCTGGTTTTCTGTTTTTGGATAGCAGCGTCGTGAAGGCTTGAAAGGTTAGTCAGTGATTATGGGGTTTTTTAGACTCCAATATTAAAGAACAATGTGGTGTATTAACATTGCCAAACATGACTTATAATTGGAGAATGCCATTTAAAACACAAACGCATGTATTTTTGTATGGAATAGTTTTCACTCTCTTGCTATCCTTTGTGGGAAGGAAAATGCAATTAAAACTCGTTTGCATGTATTTTTGTTTGGAATAGTTTTCAGTCTCTTGATATCCTTTGTGGAAGGAAAATGCAATTTAAAACACGTTTGCATGTATTTTTGTATGGAATATTTTTCATTCTCTTGCAATTCTTTGTGGGAAGGAAAATGCAATTTAAAACACATTTGCATGTATTTTTGTATGGAATATTTTTCATTCTCTTGCAATTCTTTGTGGGAAGGAAAATGCAATTTAAAACACATTTGCATGTATTTTTGTATGGAATAGTTTTCATTCTCTTGCTATTCTTTGTGGGAAGGAAAATGTAATTTGAAACACATTTGCATGTATTTTTGTTTGGAATAGTTTTCAGTTTCTTGCTATCCTTTGTAGGAAGGAAAATGCAATTTAAAACACATTTGCATTTATTTTTGTATGGAATAGTTTTCATTCTCTTGCTATCCTTTGTTGGAAGTAGAATGCCATTTTAAAAACATTTGCATGTATTTTTGTATGGAATGGTTTTCATTCTCTTGCTGTCCTTTGTGGGAAAATATTGGAGTGTATTGAAGATTAATGTGGTGTATTAACATTGCCAAACATGACTTAGAAAGCGAATGCAATTTAAAAGATTTGTATTGGTTTTATTTGTATTAGCGTCTACAAAGTATCACAAACCTTTCTGTGTTTTCAGAGTCCCATTGATTTCTATGGCATTTGCGGCCTCTGAGGTGGCGGTTTGAACGATAGGTACACTGCATCGGAATAATCGCAAGCGTACCTGTTGAATATTTGATAACTTAGCAAGAGGTTCAATTAGAGTCGGATATGAGGGCGAATTATCAGTATTCCGCTCAAATAACAAAAGCATCGATCTGCGTTGGATTAATCGCGCTGGAGTGTATATTACGCCACACATTTCAACATTTGACGATGTTGATGCTTTGTTAATTACAGCAGATTCAATTTGCGTCAAATTTGATGCGAGATTCAAGCGGATTCCATCATATTATCAGTTGAAGCTTTGATAAATCGGCCCCTAAGCCTTAGGTACAACTGTAAATATTGAGTGAGCTTTATTCTATAGTTTGTCTAATTTTGGAGAGTTTTTTGATATAGCAGTATCAGTAGTAACACAGTATCATAATTCAAATGGATTGAAAATAATTTGGTTTGTGACATGATTTCTCACTGTCCCCTGTCACGTGCGACGGGAAAAACTTCTTGTAACAGTGACATCTGCTGGCCTTTTTAGAAAATTATATTCAAAAATTTTCAGTAAAGCCCCAGAGTACCGTGTGTCCTACCTATTGCTATGTGAGTGCTGATCACAAGCACTGGCTGTTTTCGCTGTTATCGGGTCCGCAAGTTTACATACACAGTATTTTTATTAAAAAAGCTTTTACCTGGAATCTTGTTGTGTCCTTTCTTATTTCTCGTTCATAGATTAACTTGTATTCACAGAAAAACCTTTATGTTACAAAGTGTATGAACTCTATGGGCTAGCCTAGAATACAAGCGGAGTGCTAAATTTTCTAACACCAGCGCAACAAATAACCAACCATTGCAAGGGACTGGTTATTGCTACATCAAGCTCGCGGTAGCAATTAGCGCTTATAGGGGTCAATTTACTAATGTGGAAGTGGACATGATACGATGTAGCATATCATGTCTGCTGCACATCGATAAATACAGACAGCATATGCTGTCAATATTTATCATTGTACCAGCAGTTCTTGTGAACTGCTGGTGCAATCCTGCCCCCTGCAGATTTGCGGCCAATCGGCCGCTAGCAGGGGTTGTCAATCAACCCGATCATATCCGATCGGGTTGATTTCTGTCCGCCGCCTCAGAGCAGGCGGACAGGTTATGGAGCAGTGGTCTTCAGACACAGGGCATCAAGCTCCATACGGAGCTTGATAAATTGACCCCATAAAATTAACCAGAGATCAGATCTCCGGTTAATTTTATAAATGTGCCCCAAATGCCCCAAAAAGACAGTCTAATGTATTTTATTAAAAAATAAAGATAGCGGCATCTGCACTATTTTGAGGCTAAAGTTGGCTGGAGTGGTGTGTTAGAAAACAAACGGCATTAAGGGTGGAGCCAGGCCATAGAAGCGGATGGCCGCATGTAGGTGAAGCTCTGTGTTCAGGGACATCCGCACCAGCTCTAAAAGTGCTTAAATGGAACGAAAACCCACCCAATATCGTTGAGGACGATAGCTGGATCAGACCCTACCACCTTCACGAGGATTACTAACTTTTTTGTGACCGCATCTGAACCAGCTTCTACTCGGCCCAAGCGGCCCGTCAGACGTTTTCTACAGCTCGGGGCTGGCACATGCTGACCCACATCAGTAGCGCATCCATGCACAGATACAATCCTGCAAGACCCTGATACATAAGGTACTTTCTTCCAGATTACTAAACGCCTAGGCTAATTTAGCATATTGCAGTACAATTTCACTACACGCCATGAGTTAGCAGCCATCATTCAGGCCTGTAGCATGATGTGAAATGGCGCACAGTGGTGTATAAATCCAACAGTCATGACCAGGACACATGACATGCTAACTTGGGGACAAAGTTAAAATCAGAGAACTAACAGTAAATGTAATTGAGCGTTAAGAGCAGAGAATCGATCATAATCTCTGGGAGCTAGAGGACTTTAACTAAACCCTCATTTGACATCTAAACAAGCCCTTACCACGATCTTAAGCTTACAGGGGTCACTCGCTTGTCGGATCTGTGGAGGGGAGGGTTATACCGTTTACACTGTTACAAATTTCTGCACTTACCATCTCATAACCCTGAAAAAATTATCATTAAATATCAGTGCAATAAAAGAATCCTCATGCACAGAAAACAAAAATGGCTTCCAGGAGAAATCAGAAGCTTGACAGACCAAACAAACCTATAACAGCGCAACAAGCCACAGTTAGTAGTTTCTTTCACATTTCTAGTTGCGACACTCAGGACAATAATGTACTCAGTTCTCAAGAATCTATGGTCTCTCCGATATCCATAACGGCAGAATACGCACACCAGTTGAAAGCTGTCATCGCAAATTTGCCAACAAAGGCAGACTTTGACGCACTTAAGTCCATAATCACGACTGAGTTATCTAATATGAAGAAAGACATAAATGAAAATGGAAACAGATTAGAATATGTGGAGGAGGGGCAGGATTCCTCGAATGTTTTATTCGACAACATAACTACTCAAGCTAATACCCATGATTCCCAAATAGAAAGCCTGCAAGACAAAATTGAAGACCTCGATAACAGAGGTCGCCTAAATAATTTAAGAATCAGGGGGATTCCAGAAACGGTGACACTAGCTGAGCTTCATGTGTATTTACAAGGTCTCTTTCAACACCTGCTTATAGACCCATTGTCATTGGACATGGAACTTGACAGGGCACATAGAGCTCTTCGCCCTCCACCTGCGCCAAATGCCCCCCCCCCCCCAGAGACGTGATTCTGAGATTCCTTAGATTCGTAGACAAAGAAAAAATATGGAAAGCAGCGATGACATCTCAATCCATTCACTACCTAGACCATGATATTCAAGTATTTCTAGACTTGAGCCCAACTACAGTTCAAAAAAGAAAAGACATCAGATTTATCACAAAACCTCTACAGGAAAGAAACATAAAATATAGGTGGGGATTCCCCTTCTGTTTACATGTTTCACACGAGGGCAGGACCATCACATACTGGTCGGATCAAGACCTGCGCCCCCTATCAGAAGCATATATATATATTTATATATATATATATATATACATATACATATATATATATATATATATTTATATATATATATATATATATATATATACTGTATATATATAAATAACCTTTAAACCTCCTCATCCACCTGATGTTTCCATCAATGATGACCCCTCCAGGGCCCAACTCCACTCTCAGAGGGATCATCAATCAAATTGGATGAAAGTCCTCCCTAAACGGAAAAAAAGCAAACCACTGACCTCTGAAAAACCTACGGACAACATGCAAATTACCTGATCTACCTGGTGATTTATGACATAAGCAATGTTTTTACTCTCGACCCTTCCTAAAGCCCTGTAAGTAAAAGTACTAATATTATGTCTGAACTCTCACATATTGTGATCCCTACAATTATACTGTTATAATGTTATAGTGTTTCTGTTTAACAGTTTACTCAGATACCTTTATTTTGAGATTTGGGAACCTCGCACACAGCCAAATAATGTTCTCAAGTTTCAAAACCATAAATATGGTAAAGTTAGTTCCTACATATAATATTATGCGGGAGGGTGTTTGATATCTCCTGCACAATCTCCTCTATGTCAGTGTCTTATTATGACACAGATGTTTTACGAATGTTTATGTTTGATGTTGTTTATATGTGGTACATTTACTTGTTTTCCTCTCCAGTCAGTGCATATCCCTACACACCACACTGTGGTGCACAAGATTATTCCCCTCAGTACCTGTCGCAAAACACGGGTTTCAGTATTCACTCCACTCCTCCCAGCTGCACTCCTCTGCACCTTCACCATTATATCTCAGTCCAAAGAAAAACAATACTACCATGACAGCTCCTAGGGGCAATTCATTAATCTTTCTTACAGCCAACACCCAAGGCCTCAATAACCCCCATAAACTAAACATTGCCCTAAGAGATTTTCGTAAAGAAAACAAACGGCATTGCGGTCTATGGGAACTGTGTGTTCCCTGTAAATATATATGTATATGTTTATATACATATATATGTGTTTATATGTGTATATACACATTTTAACACATAAATATATATGTATATAATCATATATATTTAATATTGCTGCCATCACTGTGCAACTTACCCCCTTTGCTGCGCTTTGGTTCTGAAAACACGAGCTTGCATTTGCATTGCTGTGAACTTGTAGTACCAGCTCACATTAACGTGCACTGGTATTACTAAGTGGAGCACAAATATCGCTTTCAAGAAAGCGATATTTAGCACCCACTAGTAATCTGGCCCTAAATGTACTGAATACAAACAAAGGTAATGCCCACAGGCTAATCTGTATTATAACCTTTACTGGAATTTATTCATTCAGGGGAATAACATTCCTGCTAATTTTAAAATGATTAACACCTTGCCTGTCAGATAAACCTGCAGCAGAATGCATCCATGTTGCAACCAACACCAAGATTACAAGTTTTGTGGTATAGTACTGTACGGCTATACCGCTGACAAATTGGCCATTGCGTGTGGAATGGCAGGTCTCCCATATTACAAGTCACGGCGGTATAGCTATACCGCAAGCATTTTAGCCTGTAATGCAACGATCCATTCCGCACTCAAAAAATGACACACCTGGATGAAGATGGATGTCCTGACTTCAGGAACTTTGAGTAGATTTCCTGCGGTTAGTGTTAGGCTTTTTTTGGGGGGTTGTTTTTTTGTTAGATTAGGGCTTTGGGCACAAAAGAGCTCAATGCCCTTTTAAGGGCAATGCCCATAAAAATGCCCCTTTAGGGGCAATGGGTAGCTTAGGTTTTTTCAGACTAACGGCTAGATTACGAGTTTTGTCGGTATGGCTGTACGGTGCTAACGCTCCTTTTTTTCTTACTGCTCCCTTTAAAGGAATAGTATACTGTAAAATAGTTTTTCCCTTAATGTGTTTACAATTGCTTTTTTTACCAACTGCAGAGTAAAAAATGTATGAAAATTAGCTTTTTAAGGTTTATTTCTGTATATTAAAGCTCTGATTTTGTGTTTTGAAGCCACAGCCTGATAAAATGGGTTGAGCTTGTAGGTATAATCAGATCTCATTACTGTATCACATTGTGCACATATACCTGCTTCTTTATCTTATATCTATACATAAACCAATCACCAATACTTTGAGAGAACAATGGAAAATCAACATTTTATTACCTTATCTCTGCTTTATCACACTGGGAGTGTAATTTCTTCTGCTGGCTGTGTTTACAAAGCTTATCTATAGCTGGTACGCGCGGCCACAAACTTTCAGAATAGGTGGGGATACCACATGCTAAATTAACAATTTCAAATGCCAATATAAGGGTAAAGGAGCTACTTGTAAACAATTTAATACACTCCAGCAGGTAAAGTGGATCATTGGGAACAAATTAAAGGGGAGAAAATTTTTGAGTAAACTGTCCCTTTAAACAACGCTGGTATTACGAGTTTTCTTTCAGCCGGCGTTAGCCTCAGAAAAGTGAGCGTTGGGCAAAATTTAGCTCCACATCTCACTGTAATACCAGCACTGCTTACGGTAGCGGTAAGCTTGCAAAACGTGCTCGTGCACGATTTCCCCATAGGAAAAAATGGGGCTGAGCTGGCTGAAAAAAAAAGAAGCAGCGTTCAGCTCCTAACGCAGCCCCATTGTTTCCTATGGCGAAAGAAAAAATATGTCTGCACCTAACACCCTAACATGAACCCTGAGTCTAAACACCCCTAATCTTACACTTATTAACCCCTAATCTGCCGCCCCCGACATTGTCGCCACCTGCATTATACTATTATCCCCTAATCTGCCGCTCCGGACACCGCCGCCACCTACATTATACTTATAAACCCCTTATCTGCTGCCCCCAACATCGCCGACACCTACATTATAGTTATTAACCCTAATCTGCCCCCCCCAACGTCGCTGCAACTATATTAAATTAATTAACCCCTAATCTGCTGCCGCCACTATAATAAAGTTATTAACACCTAACCCTAACCTTAACACCCCCTAATTTAAATATAATTTAAATAAATCTAAATAAAATAACTACAATTAAATAAATTATAATAATACTATTTAAAACTAAATACTTACCTATAAAATAAACCATAAGATAGCTACAATATAACTAATAGTTACATTGTAGCTAGCTTATGATTTATTTTTCTTTTACAGGCAACTTTGTATTTATTTTAACTAGGTACAATAGTTATTAAATAGTTATTAACTATTTAATAACTACCTAGCCAAAATAAGTACAAAATTACCTGTAAAATAAATCCTAACCTAAGTTACAATTACACCTAACACTACACTATCATTAAACTAATTACCTAAACTACCTATAATTAATTACAATTAAATGAAATAAACAAAATTACGAAAAAAAACAAACACTAAATTACAGAAAATAAAAAAAGAATTACAAGAATTTTAAACTAATTACACCTAGTCTAATCCCCCTAATAAAATAAAAAAGTCCCCCCAAAAAATAAAATTCCCTACCCTATACTAAATTACAAATATCCCTTAAAAGGGCCTTTTGCAGGGCATTGCCCCAAAGTAATCAGCTCTTTTACCTGTAAAAAAAAAATACAATACCCCCCCAACATTACAACCCACCACCCACATACCCCTACTCTAAAACCCACCCATTCCCCCCTTAAAAAAACCTAACACTAACCTCCTGAAGATCACCCTACCTTGAGCCGTCTTCACCAAGCCGGGCACAAGTGGTCCTCCATATGGCAGAAGTCTTCATCCGATCCGGGCAGAAGAGGTCCTCCAGATGGCAGAAGGCTTCATCCAGGCTGCATCTTCTATCTTCTTCCTTCCGCTGCGGAGCGGGTCCATCTTCCATCCAGCCGACGCGGAGCATCCTCTTCAATCGAAGTCCTAACGAAGAATGAAGGTTCCTTTAAATGACCTCATCCAAGATGGCGTCCCTCGAATTCCGATTGGCTGATAGGATTCTATCAGCCAATCGGAATTAAGGTAGGAAAAATCCGATTGGCTGATGCTATCAGCCAATCGGATTGAAGTTCAATCCGATTGGCTGATCCAATCAGCCAATAGAATGCAAGGTCAATCCTATTGGCTGATTGGATCATTTAGTTTTAAATAGGAATAATTTATTTAATTGTAGTAAATTAATTTCGTTTAATTTAAATTATATTTAAGTTAAGAGGGTTAGACTTAGGGTTAGACTTAGATTTAGGGGTTAATAAATTTATTATAGTAGCGGCAACGTTTGGGTCGGCAGATTAGGGGTTAATAAATGTAGGTAGGTGTCGGTGATGTTAGGGCCGGCAGATTAGGGGTTAATAAAATGTAACTAGTGTTTGCGAAGCGGGAGTGCGGCGGTTTAGGGGTTAATACATTTATTAAAGTGGCGGTGATGTCCGGTCGGCAGATTAGGGGTTAAATAATTTTATTATAGGGTTTGCGATGTGGGTGGCCTCAGTTTAGGGGTTCATAGGTAGTTTATGGGTGTTAGTGTACTTTGTAGCACTTTAGTTAAGAGTTTTATATTCCGGCGTTAGCCCATAAAACTCTTAACTACTGACTTTTAAATGCGGTAGAAGTCTTGACAGGAGAGGGTGTACTGCTCACTTCTTCCAAGACTTGTAATACCGGCGTTAGGAAAATCCCATTAAAAAGATAGGATACGCAATTGACGTAAGGGGATTTGCGGTAGCCAAAAGTCACGGAAGAAAAGTGAGCGGTACACCTGTACCTGCCAAACTTGTAATACCAGCGGGCGTTAAAAAGCAGCGTTGGGACCTCTCAACGCTGCTTTTTAAGGCTAACGCAGAACTCGTAATCTAGGCGTTAGGTTTTTTATTTTGGGGGGTTGGTTAGGTGGGGTGTTTTACTTTTAGGGGGGACTTTGTAATTTTTTTAAGGTAAAATAGCTGATTGCTTCAGGGCAATGCCCTACAAAACGCCCTTTTAAGGGTTATTGGTAGTTTATTGTTAGGTTAGGGGGTGTGTTTTTTTTGTGGGGGGGGACTTTTTTCTTTATAGGGCTATTAGATTAGGTGTAATTTTTATTATTTTGGATAATTTTGTTTATTATTTTTTGTAATCATTCGCCTAGATTTAGAGTTGGGCGGTAGCCATCAAAACCAGCGTTAGAGACTCCTAACGCTGGTTTTTACCGCCCTCTGGTATTTGGAGTCAGTCAGGAAAGGGTCTAACGCTCACTTTCCAGCCGCGACTTTTCCATACCGCAGATCCCCCTACGCCATTTGCGTATCCTTTCTTTTCAATGGGATCTTTCTAACGCCGGTATTTAGAGTCTTGGCTGAAGTGAGCGTTAGAAATCTAACGACAAGACTCCAGCTGCAGAAAAAAACCAGGAGTTAAGAGCTTTTTGGGCTAACGCCGGTTCATAAAGCTCTTAACTACTGTGGTCTAAAGTACACTAACACCCATAAACTACCTATGCACCCCTAAACCGAGGTCCCCGCACATCACCGCCACTCGATTAAAATTTTTAACCCCTAATCTGCCGCTCCGTATACCGCCGCCATCTACGTTATCCCTATGAACCCCTAATCTGCTGCCCCTAACACCGCTGAAACCTATATTATATTTATTAACCCCTAATCTGCCCCCCCCAACGTCGCCGCCACCTACCTACAATTATTAACCCCTAATCTGCCGACCGCACCTCACCGCTACTATAATAAAGTTATTAACCCCTAATCCGCCTCACTCCCGCCTCACTAACCCTATAAGAAATAGTATTAACCCCTAATCTGCCCTCCCTAACATCGCCGACACCTAACTTCAATTATTAACCCCTAATCTGCCGATCGCACCTCACCGCTACTATAATAAATGGATTAACCCCTAAAGCTAAGTCTAACCCTAACACTAACACCCCCCTAAATTAAATATAATTTAAAGCTAACGAAAAAAATTAACTCTTATTAAATAAATTATTCCTATTTAAAGATAAATACTTACCTGTAAAATAAACCCTAATATAGCTACAATATAACGAATAATTATATTGTAGCTATTTTAGGATTAATATTTATTTTACAGGCAACTTTGTATTTATTTTAACCAGGTACAATAGCTATTAAATAGTTAAGAACTATTTAATAGCTAAAATAGTTAAAATAATTACAAAATTACCTGTAAAATAAATCCTAACCTAAGTTACAATTAAACCTAACACTACAATATCAATAAATTAATTAAATAAAATACCTACAATTATCTACAATTAAACCTAACACTACACTATCAATAAACTAATTAAATACAATACCTACAAATAAATACAATTAAATAAACTAACTAAAGTACAAAAAATAAAAAAGAACTAAGTTACAAAAAATAAAAAAATATTTACAAACATTAGAAAAATATTAAAACAATTTTAAACTAATTACACCTACTCTAAGCCCCCTAATAAAATAACAAAGCCCCCCAAAATAAAAAAATGCCCTACCCTATTCTAAATTAAAAAAAGTTCAAAGCTCTTTTACCTTACCAGCCCTGAACAGGGCCCTTTGCGGGGCATGCCCCAAAGAATTCAGCTCTTTTGCCTGTAAAAAAAACACATACAATACCCCCCCAACATTACAACCCACCACCCACATACCCCTAATCTAACCCAAACCCCCCTTAAATAAACCTAACACTAAGCCCATGAAGATCTTCCTACCTTATCTTCACCATGCCAGGTTCACCGATCCGTCCTCGGAAGTCTTGATCCAAGCCTCGAAAGTGTTGATCCAAGCCCAAGCGGGGGGCTGAAGAGTGACGTCCATCCTCGGGCTGAAGTCTGGATCCAAGCGGCGGCTGAAGAAATCCATCATCGGGCTGAAGTCGGAAGTCCATCATCGGGATGAAGTCTTCTATCAAGAAGCATCTTCAATCTTCTTTCTTCCGGAGCGGAGCGGAGCCATCTTCTTCCCAGCCGACGCGGATCCATCCTCTTCTAACGACGCCTACTAGCCGAATGACGGTTCCTTTAAATGACGTCATCCAAGATGGTGTCCGTCGAATTCCGATTGGCTGATAGGATTCTATCAGCCAATCGGAATTAAGGTAGGAAAATTCTGATTGGCTGATGGAATCAGCCAATCAGATTCAAGTTCAATCCAATTGGCTAATCCGATCAGCCAATCAGATTGAGCTTGCATTCTATTGGCTGTTCCGATCAGCCAATAGAATGCAAGCTCAATCTGATTGGCTGATTCCATCAGCCAATCAGAATTTTCCTACCTTAATTCCGATTGGCTGATAGAATCCTATCAGCCAATCGGAATTCGACGGACGCCATCTTGGATGATGTCATTTAAAGGAACCGTCAGGGCTGGTAAGGTAAAAGAGCTTTGAACTTTTTAAATTTAGAATAGGGTAGGGCATTTTTTTTATTTTGGGGGGCTTTGTTATTTTATTAGGGGGCTTAGAGTAGGTGTAATTAGTTTAAAATTGTTGTAATATTTTTCTAATGTTTGTAAATATTTTTTTATTTTTTGTAACTTAGTTCTTTTTTATTTTTTGTACTTTAGTTAGTTTATTTCATTGTATTTATTTGTAGATATTGTATTTAATTAATTTATTGATAGTGTAGTGTTAGGTTTAATTGTAGATAATTGTAGGTATTTTATTTAATTAATTTATTGATAGTGTAGTGTTAGGTTTAATTGTAACTTAGGTTAGGATTTATTTTACAGGTAATTTTGTAATTATTTTAACTATTTTAGCTATTAAATAGTTCTTAACTATTTAATAGCTATTGTACCTGGTTAAAATAAATACAAAGTTGCCTGTAAAATAAATATTAATCCTAAACTAGCTACAATATAATTATAATTTATATTGTAGCTATATTAGGGTTTATTTTACAGGTAAGTATTTAGCTTTAAATAGGAATAATTTATTTAATAAGAGTTAATTTTTTTCGTTAGATTTAAATTATATTTAACTTAGGGGGGTGTTAGTGTTAGGGTTAGACTTAGCTTTAGGGGTTAATCCATTTATTATAGTAGCGGTGAGGTGCGATCGGCAGATTAGGGGTTAATAATTGAAGTTAGGTGTCTGCGATGTTAGGGAGGGCAGATTAGGGGTTAATACTATTTCTTATAGGGTTATTGAGGTGGGAGTGAGGCGGATTAGGGGTTAATAACTTTATTATAATAGCGGTGAGGTGCGATCGGCAGATTAGGGGTTAATTATTGTAGGTAGGTGGCGGCGACGTTGTGGGGGGCAGATTAGGGTTAATAAATATAATATAGGGGTCGGCGGTGTTAGGGGCAGCAGATTAAGGGTACATAGGGATAATGTAGGTGGCGGCGGTGTACGGAGCGGCAGATTAGGGGTTAATAATAATATGCAGGGGTCAGCGATAGCGGGGGGGGGCAGATTAGGGGTTAATAAATGTCAGGTTAGGGGTGTTTAGACTCGGGGTACATGTTAGGGTGTTAGGTGCAGATTTAGGAAGTGTTTCCCCATAGGAAACAATGGGGCCGCGTTAGGAGCTGAACGCTGCTTTTTTGCAGGACGAGCACGTTTTTTAAGCTGGCCGCGTCCGTAAGCACCACTGGTATCAAGAGTTGAAGTGGCGGTAAATTATGCTCTACGCTCCTTTTTTGGAGCCTAACGCAGCCATTCTGTGAACTCTAAATTTTAAATTTAAAAGGTGCGGCTAGAAAAAAGCACGCGTAGCTAACGCACCCCTTCTAACGCAAAACTCCAAATCTAGGCCTTAGTTTTTTATTTTTCGTAATTTTAGAGTTTTCATTAGTAGCTATGCAGGGGCAACAGTTTAGGGGTTAATATGTTTATTTAGGTGTTAACGGGGCGGCAGTTTAGGAGTTAATAACTTTATTTAGTATCGACGATGTCTGGGAGCGGCGTATTAGGGGTGTTTAGACTAGGGGTTTATGTTAGGGTGTTAAATTTTAACATAACTTTCTTTTCCCCATAGACATCAATAGGGTTGCATTAAGGCGATCGCCATTTTTTTTCTGAGACTTTCTCCCCATTGATGTCTATGGGGAAAGCGTGCACGAGCCTTGGTTTTTGTGCGGTATGGAGCTTATCACGTACAAAAAGAGAAGGTTTTTCAGAAACTTGTAATGGCAGCGCTATGGAAAGTGTGATAATGATATTTTTTTTGCGTTATTTATGCACCCGGTATAGCGCAAAACTTGTAATCTTGGTGATATGTTCCCTGTAACGTGCATGGCAGTGGAGGCATGTACTGATTTGGGTAGATCTAGACAGGCTGCGTGTAACAAGGGGCAATGAGAAAGTTCGCTGAATGCCACACAGCGCTGGAAGTTATAGATGCGGCAATGGCGATGATCATCATGATGTGTCCTGCTAAAGTCTGCAATCATATATTGTCTGCAATCATATATTGTCTGCAATCATAAGCTTATCTCCTTACAGTTTATTTCCTTACAGGCGTGTGATCTCCTGTTTTCTTTGTCTGGTGTGCATTGCTTTTCTCCCAGGGGTGCTGTGAGATATTTATATATATATATATATATATATATATATATATATATATATATATATATATATATATACAAAACACGGAAGGGGACTGCACTCTCAGACTGGACTGGGTACATATCCCATGACCCTGCAACATGCTCAGCCCTGGGTGCTCACTGGCACTCACAGGAAGCTGTGCTGACACCAGAGTCACAGGCAGTTAACCCCAGACAGGTCTGGGTGCAAAAACCATAGGGAAAAATTACAAAACAAATTAATATAACACACAGAGAAAGTCCAGCACTCACTTATAAGCTCACAGCTAAGATTAAAAGCAAAAATGGAAAGGTTAGTTACCGCATTTGGCCAAATGGGACAAGCCCAGGTACCACATCAAGGTCCTTTCCAATACCTGGGAGCCTAAAACGCCACATAATGCAAGCTCTCAATCCAACAAACTGGGAACAAGTGAAGGGTGCACAGGTTTATGTAATCACCCTAGACATATACAAAACAAGGAAGGGGACTGCACTCTCAGATTGGATTGGGCACATATCCCATGACCCTGCAACATGCTCAGCCTTGGGTGCTCACTGGCACTCACAGGAAGCTGTGCTGTCACCAGAGTCACAGGCAGTTAACCCCAGACAGGTCTGGGTGCAAGAACCATAGGGGAAATTACAAAACAAATTAATACAAACACACAGAGAAAGTCCAGCACTCACTTATAAGCTCACAGCTAAGATTAAAAGCAAAAAATGGAAGGGTTAGTTACCGCATCTGGCCAAATGGGACAAGCCTAGGTACCACATCAAGGTCCCTTCCAAAACCTGGGACCCTAAAACAGCCACGCAATGCAAGCTCTCAATCCAACAAACTGGGAATGAGTGAAGGGTGCACAGGCTTATGTAATCACCCTAGACATATACAAAACACGGAAGGGGACTGCACTCTCAGACTGAACTGGGTACACATCCCATGACCCTGCAACATGCTCAGCCCTGGGTGCTCACTGGCACTCACAGGAAGCTGTGCTATCACCAGAGTCACAGGCAGTTAACCCCATGAAAACCTGGGATTTCTTTAAAATATAGTTTTTTCATATGTATCTATATGGTCTTGAAAATCGAGCGTAAAAATATTTGTCTTAATAAACTTTTTAATCGTTCACACAAGTTAACATACTACAAGAGATACAATTTCTACAATTTATAATATTGCAACATTTTTACTTATAAGTTTAGCTCATGATTAACATCAGGGGCGCGATCAAATATACGGCGCAGGTTTCAGCGTAAGCGCAGAAAGCCACACCGCCCATAATTTCACCTCGCACATCAGGGTATTACATATACGGAGCCGGCATTTCCTAAATGGCGTAAGTCTGATAAACTAGCGATGTCCAGAAATAAGCATAAATACACATTTCTGGAGTCGCCAGTGACTTGCGGCACTTTAGAAACTGCCGGCGCCTAAGAAAAGTAAAGAAAATAACAAATCTCCTGTAAAAGTCTAGCATGCCTCCCAAAAAATAAGCCTGACACGTAAAACCCCTATATCCCCAATCCCCCCCCTCTCATTAATAATATTAAATGTATTAACCCCTAAACCGCCATAGCCCACAATGCAATTAACCTAACCTTACCCCCCCTAACCTAACACCCCCTAACCTAACACCCCCTAAATGAACTAAAATTACTTAATTTACAAAATAATAAAGTTACTATTAAATTTAAAAAAAATAACACTACTTTAAAAATAAATAAATAAATAAAGTAGTTATTACTTGCGGTGTGGGTTTGATGGCGGATATAGGGGTTAATATAGTTTATTAGTTATTGCGGTGAGGGATTGCAGGACAGGTAGATAGACATTGCACATGCGTTAGGTGTTAGTTGATTTTTGCAGGCATTTTAGGGAGTTACGGTGCTCCCATACTCAGCGCAAGGCTTGCTGCGGCTGCATTTTATGGCGAGGTAAAAATGGAGTAAGATTTCTCCATTTTTACCACATAAGTCCTTGTGCTGGATATTGGATACCGATTTACGACGCGGTTCTTTGTTAGCTTATGGGAGTAATAATTGCGAGCGACGGGTGAAATATACGCGCGTAACCTGTATGCTACGCCATATATGTAATACCAAAATCGACATAAAATCTGGCGCCGGAGGATTTTGCGGGTGACGCTGCATATGTAATGGAGGCCCTGATATAATATTATCCATTCTTTTATTTCTTTTATTTCCATGAGAGAGTCCCCATTTCATCCCAATTTGTTTGCATCAACCTAGAATGTCTTGATATTTCACAAAAAATCCCTAATATAATCTCATTTCTTTTACGGTCTTAAAGGGACGTGCATAAATTATGTTAAACAGAACTCAATATACACCTTGAAAATCCTATTTTCACAAAAACATTCCAAAGAGAACTTTACAACATCCATGGAAGAGCTGCAACCTTTAAAGGACTAATAAATACAATAGATTTACATAATTAACAAGTGCATAATAAAAACACAGTGAAATAACATTTACTCAGAATTTCAAATAAGCAGTAAAAAAAAATTTCTGACAAATTTATATTTTTCCCCTATTTGACAGCCCCCTATATTATGTGACAGCCATCAGCCATTCACAGACTAGTATACGTATACACCGTAAACTTATGCACATGCTCAGTAACCTCAGAAACTGTGCATATGAATGCAAAATTTGATGATGGAAGTAAATTGGAAAGTCTCTTAAAACAAATGCAGCAGTTTCCGCGCAAGACTTCAGGCTCGCCGGAAACATAAGTTAAGAAGCAACGTTCTTAAGAACGCTGCTCCTTAAACCGTTACTATGTCTGCTACAAATACCTCTACCAATACAACCCAGCATTCTATGGCCTTACCTGCTGCAGTACTACATTGTTTGCTAAATTTTAATCAGCTGAAATAAAAATCCCCAAGTCCCATTCTTCATTTGTAAATGTAAGTAAAGTGTCATTGAGTCTGTAATTATCGTTTGCATTTTTCTTCCCTAAATGCATAGAAGGAGCAGTGTTTGAATACTGGTGCACGAGCCCTCATAAGATATGTGTGCATGCTGCAGAAAAACAGTAGACTTGTGCGCGGTTCATTTTGGATCGATTCAGATGTTTTAGAATTTCGTTTTCGGATCGATTCGTATTCGGATACATTCAAATACATCTGTTTCGGATTCGTTTGGATTCATTCGGATTTGAATAAATTCGGATGTATTCGGTTCAGATTCGATTAGTAAATTTGGAAGTTCGGTATGTGTTAGGTGGCATGTGCTGTGTATTAGACTAGTATTATGTAATGTAATATTAGGTGTAACCCATAGCAGAGTGATATAACCTAATATACTGTACAATACTAGTGTAATTGTGATTAGTCCATGGCCTTCCGAATGTTACGAATAAATCCAAACTAATTCGGATTTATTCATTAGATTCTGTGCTACGGTAATTCGGCAATTCGAATCGATCCGAATCTCCGAATTTGACAAATTCATCCAAATTTAAATTCGGAACGAAACGCACATGTCTAAAATACAGTAATAACTTTTACTAGAAGCATTTTTGCTAATAGAAGTGTATTACAACAATGCTTTTATTTCAGATTGAAATACACCTATGCACTTTTCATTTTTGACTGTTTTATCCCTTTAACATGTAAACTGGATATGTGCGAATCCTTAAACATTAAAATTAAAAACACCACCAAGATATGTGACTCAAACAGGCTAAACCAGGTTTTCAAGAGATCAAGGCAACCAAATTTTAAAAATTCTGTAAAAAGCTACTGTGTTTTTGTTTTCTGGTAGATTGGAATATCACTGTTTAATTGTCCCCATGCAAGGGCTGATAATGTGTCAAAAATGGATTTGATATGCGTCAGGTAAGAACGTTCTTTCAATTATTGTTCTCCATGTTTAGTTTTTTTAAAAATTTGTTAGGTTTAAATTTAATTGGATGAGCAAAGGGTAATTCTGAAACGTTGCTTGCCTGGAAGGAAAGGAATATGACCTTTATATGATACTACAGGGTTTCTTCACAGTTGGAACAAAAAGGTTTGTTCTCTAGAGTAGTAATTAACAGGACATATACATATGATTAATTTGTAAAGCATTTGGCATGATTTTGTCAGGTATACACCAATGCATTTTGTCTGCAATACCAAAAAGAAACCTTTCTTCCATCTAAGAGAACAAGAATGTCCTGAACACATTAATGGACTTTCATTTTCAATGGAAAAACTTCTTTAGAAGTTCTTATATAACTAGAGGCATTTTCCTAAATAATATAATGGCTAGAAACAAGAGATTGGCATGAATGTTACACAAGTAAATGTTTTACGTGTCATTAAACCTCCCCTCCCTGGAATTTATGTTATTTTGTACTTCTTCATAATTTCTGCTTCTTGTTATTGTTGCCAGGAAATTAAAAATAATTAAAGTTACTAGTAAATGTTTTATTTTATACAATTTAGATTATATTGAAGGGACAAGAAAGAACAATAATTAAAGCATTGTATTATTGCAGTATTGCTAGCCTATACATATGTGTTTATAATCTACAGGCTAGTAAGCCGCTACCGCTCTAGAGCTAAACATGGCTGCTGAGCCAATTAGGGGAAACATATGTGTGTAGCTGACAATCCCCAGCTGTGTTCCGCTAAGGATAGGCCACTCCAAAGCTTACTTTAACTAAGGCGTTGATAACAATTCATGGGTTAATATTTATATCTATTTATATCTATTTATATTTATTGGCACCTTTTGATAAGTTTGAGCTGACCACAACTGTGGGTTTTACGTGTGTTCCTCAGACCCAAAAACACATGATTGGTTCACTAATAAAACTCCCTATACTTACCGTGGGACATTCCTGTGCAATTTGATACTATCCGATGCCATTCCAATTTCTCAAAAAAGGATCATTTTTCATTTATCAAATTTGAAAGAGGACATATTTGAGAGTATTCCTAGATGATTTTGAATAGCTTTATTATTTTGCACATGTGCAATACAGTCTGATATGGCAACAGATGCAATTTTAGATGTATATATGGATTGGATCTATATTAAAGGGACACTGAACCCAAATGTTTTCTTTCGTGATTCAGATAGAGCATGCAATTTTAAGCAACTTTCTAATTTACTCCTATTATCAAATTGTCTTCATTCTCTTGGTATCTTTATTTGAAATGCAAGCATGTAAGTTTAGATGCTGGCCCATTTTTGGTAAACACACTGTCTTGTTCTTGCTGATTGGTGGATAAATTCACCCACCAGTAAACAAGTGCTTTCCATGGTTCTGAACCAAAAAATAGCTTAGATGCCTTCTTTTTCAAATAAAGAAAGCAAGAGAACGAAGAAAAATTGATAATAGGAGTAAATTAGAAAGTTGCTTAAAATTGCATGCTCTATCTGAATCACGAAAGAAAAAATGTGGGTTCAGTGTCCCTTTAATTGAACCTTTATTCATGGCTATTGTATATTTTGTTGCTATTGGGCAGAACATACATTTGTAAATGTATATGCATTTAATGGCTGCCCACTGATGACATCACATTCTGGGCTACATCTAGGCACTCTGCTGAATAGAACTGACAGTCTGTTGAATTCAACTAGTGAGCCTATTGTTGTTGGATGCCATATGCAGCCCAGATCATGATGTCATCAGTGGGCTGAGCTTGGCCGCCCTTTGAAAGTGGCCAGAAACAATATTCATTTTAAAATATTTTTTTTCCATTCCTGCTGCATGATACAGAATGGGGTGCAGGAGGCTATTTGCAGCTTAATCTAAGGTAAGACTTTAAGATGACCAAGGTATAGATTGTCCCTTTAAATAATAAATGAACACTGTGATGTCCATATTTATGTAAAGTATAATTTTCTTAGTTTGATTTGTGCAAACTTAATTATATATTAAGGGCTAGATTGCAAGTGGAGTGCTAAATACCAGCGTACTCTAATCAAGCTCTTGTTCGTATTGCTGGGGAGCATTGGGCTCACAAGAGTGCGCTTCCATAGGCTACTATGGGAGCCTTCTTCTCATGCCGTGAGACACAGCATGAGAACTAGCGCAGCAAAGGGGGTAAGTAGCGCAGCGATGGCAGCAAAGTGTAAATATATGTATGTATGTGTTTATATGTGTATATACACATATTAACACATACATATATATGTACTGTATCCCACAAAAGTGTGTACACCCCTCACATTTTTGTAAATATTTTATTATATCTTTTCATTTGACAATGACACTTTGCTACAATGTAAAGTAATGAGTGTACAGCCTGTATAACCGTGTAAATTTGCTGTCCCCTCAAAATAACTCAACACGCAGCCATTAATGTCTAAACCGTTGGCAACGAAAGTGACTACACCCCTTAGTGGAAATGTCCAAATTGGGCCCAATTAGCCATTTTTTGTGACTCGTTAGTGTTACAAGGTCTCAGGTGTGAATGGGGGGCAGGTGTGTTAAATTTGGTGTTATCGCTCTCACACTCTCTCATACTGGCCACTGGAAGTTCAACATGGAACCTCATGGTTTCTGTCTGTTACTGCCTGTGTGTGCATGTCTCTGTCTATTACTGTCAGTGTGTGCATGTCTCTGTCTATTACTGCCTGTGTGTGAATATCTCTGTCTATTACTGTCTGTGAGTGCATGCCTTTGTCTATTTCTGCCTGTGTGTGCATGTCTCTGTCTATTACTGTCTGTGTGTGAATGTCTTTGTCTGTTACTGTCTGTGTGTGCATGTATCTGTCTGTTACTGCCTGCGTTTGCTTGTCTCTGACTATTACTGCTTGTGTGTGCATGTGAGTGTACAGCCTTTATAACAGTGTAAATGTGCTGTCCCCTCAAAATAACTCAACACACAGCCATTCATGTCTAAACCACTGGCAACAAAAGTGAGTACACCCTTAAGTGGAAATGTCCAAATTGGGCCCAATTAGCCATTTTCCCTCCCCGGTGTCATGTGTCTCGTTAGTGTTACAATGTCTCAGGTGTGAATGGGGGCTACAAGGTCTCAGGTATGAATGGGGAGCAGGTGTGTTAAATTTGGTGTTATCGCTCTCACACTCTCTCATACTGGTCACTGGAAGTTCAACATGGGACCTCATGGTTTCTGTCTGTTACTGCCTGTTTGTGTATGTCTCTGTGTGTGCATGTCTCTGTCTATTACTGCCTGTGTGTGAATGTCTCTGTCTTTTACTGTCTGTGTGTGAATGTCTCTGTCTGTTACTGCCTGTGTGTGCATGTCTCTGTCTGTTACTGTCTGTGTGTGCATGTATCTGTCTATTACTGCCTGTGTGTGCATATCTCTGTCTATTACTGCCTGTGAGTGCATGCCTCTGTCTATTACTACCTGTGAGTGCATGTCTCTGTCTGTTACTGTCTGTGTGCATGTCTCTGTCTATTACTGCCTGTGTGTGCATCTCTCTGTCTAATACTGCCTGTGAGTGCATGTATCTGCCTTTTATTGTCTGTGTGTGCATGTCTCTGTCTATTACTGCCTGTGTGTGTGCATGTCTGTCTATTACTGCCTGTATGTGCATGTCTATGTCTATTACTATCTGTGAGTGCTTGTCTCTGTCTATAACTGCCTGTGCGTGCATGTCTCAGTCTATTACTGTCTGTAAATGCATGTCTCTGTCTGTTACTGCCTGTTTGTGCATATATCTGTCTATTACTGCCTGTGTGTATAGTATATTTGAAAAATAAACAGTTATTACAGTTCTTTATAAAATTATTTACGTGCAAAAATCTCATAGACTTTAATAGTGAATTTTGTAAAAAAAAAAAAAATGTTAGAACTTTTCTAAATAATTGTAATAGACCCCTAAATATGTTACAAATACACCCAGTGCCATATTGCAATCCTTTAGAAAATCTTACCTGATTATTTTTTTGCAAAGTTCAACTTTAAAGTTTATTGGACGTTTTGTAGATACATTTTGGATACGAATTTAAAGGGATTGATATGCATTAAACAAATAAATATGCATAGCTATAAGAAAAGTATAAATATAATGGCAATTATTAAAAGATATAAAGATATTTTTAGATAATATCAATATATTTGGAAAAAAAATTGTAGTAGAAAAAGGACATATTTAAAGGGATAGGAAAGTCAAAATAAATCTTTCATAATTCAGGATACACCAACAAATTTTAAGACAATTCTATTATTCTTGTACTCTTGGAATCCATTGTTGAAAAGCATATGTGCATATCCTTAGCAGCAGCAATGCACTACTAGGAGCTAACTGGTGGCTGGCCGCAACACACATTTGTCTCTTGTCATTTGTTCACCAGATGTGTTCAGCTAGGTACCAGTAGTGCACTGCTGCTTTGGAGCTGACCTCTAAATGACAGAGTGACGTGCAAGGCCTAGGAGGGGGACTTTAGAATCTGTGGGGGGGGGGGGGGCACATTTTGAAATTTTGCCCTGGGAGCCAAATTCTCTAGAAACGGCTCTGATGGCATAGAACTCTGAGGATCTGAAAAAAAGAATTGTTGCTCGCACAAGAAAGCCCGCAAACAGTTTGCTTAAGACAAGCAAACTAAGGACATGGATTACTGGAAACATGTCCTGTGGTCCGATGAGACCAAGATAAACTTATTTGTTTCAGATGGTGTCAAACATGTGTGGCGGCGACCAGGTGAGGAGTACAAAGACAAGTGTGTCTTGCCTACAGTAAAGCATGGTTGAGGAAGTGTCATGGTCTGGGCCTGCATGAGTGTTGCCGGCACTGGGGAGCTACAGTTCATTGAGGGAACCATAAATGTCAACATGTACTGTGACATACTGAAGCAGAGCATGATCCCCTCCCTTTGGAGACTGGGCCGCAGAGCAGTATTCCAACATGATAACGACCCCAAACACACCTCCAAGACGACCACTGCCTTGCTAAAGAAGCTGAGGGTAAAGGTGGTGGACTGGCCAAGCATGTCTCCAGACCTAAACCCTATTGGGCATCCTCACACGGAAGGTGGGGGAGCGCAAGGTCTCTAACATCCACCAGCTACGTGATGTCATCATGGAGGAGTGGAAGAGGAATCCAGTGGCAACCTGTGAAGCTCTGGTGACCTCCATGTCCAAGAGGGTTAAGGCAGTGCTGGAAAATAATGGTGGCCACACAAAATATTGACACTTTGGGCCCAATTTGGACATTTCCACTTAGGGGTGTACTCACTTTTGTTGCCAATAGTTTAAACATTAATGGCTGTTTGTTGAGTTATTTTGAGGGGACAGCAAATTTACACTGTAATACAGGCTGTACACTCACTACTTTACATTGTAGCAAAGTGTAATATCTTCACAGTGTTATCACATGAAAAGATATAATAGAATATTTACAAAAATGTGAGGGGTGTACTAACTTTTGTGGGATACTGTATATCAGCATATACATATATTTACTGGAAACACAGTTCCCATAGCCTGCAATGTAAAGGCACTTTACACCTCCTTACCGCCACCTTTAGACCCTAAAATCTGTCTAGCGCAGTTGTTTGTTATTTTAAAAAAAAATTCTACATCTGATCTGATTTCTGTAATGGCTGGTTATTTATCGCACACCCGCAAATGAGCAAATTTGCCCATTTGCAGGCGTACAATAAATTAGCACTCCACTTATAATCTAGCCCTAAAACAGAAAATAACTGTTCACAGCCAAAATATGCTCCCTTGAAACAGATCAAAATGTATTTAAGGCTGTTAAGCTACAAAACTACAAAAAGATGACTGAAAAGTATTTGCTCATTGATTAGAATAGAATTGTCCCATGCAGCATGGTGCAAGAGTTTTGTGGATATTATGGTACTGATCACACACATAATGCAGGCAATTGTTTTTTTATTATACAGAAGCATTTAGTGTGCTGGGCTTTTGGATGTTTTTCACTATAAGCTGTATTGCACAGACATGATGCAAGTTTCCCATTCTAAACAGGAAGTAACATAACTATAGGTCACCAGTTATACTGAGGAAGAAATGACTCATAGGGACAAATTTATCAAGCTCCTGTGTTCCATTTTTAGAACTGCTCCATAATCTGTCTGTCTTCTCTGAGGCGGTGGACAGAAATCAACCCGATCGAATGCGATCGGGTTGATTGACAGCCCCTGCTAGCGGCAGATTGGCCGCGAATCTGCAGTGGGCCGTATTGCATCAGCAGTTCACAAGAACTGCTGGTGCAATGATAAATGCAGACAGTGTATTCTGTCTGCATTTATCGATGTGCAGAGGACGTTACATCGTATCATGTCCGCTCGCCAATTAATAAATTGACCCCATAATCTGTCATATTGTTATTTTATTTATGCTGAAACAAACAACTAGTAATTACCATAGTTTATTCACCTTCATTCATTCAGTTATTATTATTTAAATGTAGATTGTATGAATAGGAGTTTCACTTACAGTAAACACAAATTATGATAATATTTCAACATGTTCTCAGATACCCAATAGTTTTTTTAGGTAACACAGTACTATTAAAAACAATCGCCTAGATTACAGGGTGCAAAACTAACGCATATTTCACCCTCCTTAGCGCTGCCATTACAAGTTTCTGAAAATCCTCATGGAGCGTGCAATATGGTGGCGATAAGCTCCATACCGCACAAAAGCCAAGATCTGAGAATACATGCTCGTGCATGCTTTCCCTTGTAGACATCAATGTGGAGAAGTGCGGAATGACGATCGCCGTAACACAACCCCATTGATGTTTATGGGGAAAAAAAGTTAAATTTAAACCTAACACCCTAGCATAAACCCCCAAGTCTATACACCCCTAATCCACCGCCCCAACATTGCCGACACAGAAATAAAGTTATTAACCCCTAATCTGCCGCTCCCCGACATCGCTGCCACTAATAAAAGTTATTAACCCTTATTCCGCCGCTCCCCGACATTGCCAACACTATAATAAAGCTATTAACCCATATTCCGCAGCTCCCCAACATCGCCGACACCTATATAAAGTTATTAACCCCTATTCCACCACTCCCCAATATCACCACCACTAAAGTTATTAACCCCTAAACCTCTGACCTCCCACATCACCGCCACTAAATAAACCTATTAAACCCCTAAACCGCCAGCCCCCCACATCACAAAAAACTAAATTAAACTATTAACCCCTAAACTTAACAACCCCCTAACTTTATATTAAAATTACAATATCCCTATCTTAAAATAAATAAAAAAACTTACCTGTGAAATTAAAAAAACCTAAGTTTTAAATTAACAATTAACCTAACATAACTATTATACTAAACTATTATACTAAAAATAACAAACACTAGGTCTTCCGGTGGGCGGGGCATCTAGCTGGTCGCAACTCACAGGAGCTCCGCAACTCCGTCTAGCTAACTGCTTCTTAAAGTTGCTTCCCAGCTTGCCCCCGTGCCTGCATCTTGCCTGATAGGTGGCCTGACACCTCGCCACCATTTCCAGGCTGATTACCGACACACACACGCAGGACCTTAACAGCGGTCCTCGCCCACGGAGGGATTAAGAAAAGGGCGCGAACGGCGCCATATTGGACAACGGCACCTCAGACTCTGCCAAGACCCAGATCCCTCTCATCACGGCTACAATCCAGCTTGTACAGTAAGAGAGCTAACGACATAGGCTGCATTTATTTGCATGTGCACGGCCTTTTGGGACTGTCTGGCTAACCGGGATCACTCAGGGACAGTACCACTACTAGTGATGTCCCGAACTGTTCGCCCGCGAACGGTTCACAGCAAACATAGCTTGTTCTCGTTCGCGTTTGTGGGCGAACACATGGCGATGTTCGATCCGCCCCTATGTGTCATCATTGAGGAAACTTTGACCCTTTATGTCACAGCCGCCTGACACATTAGAGCAAATCAACATCAGACACTCCCTCACAGACCCTCCCAGCTACTCGGAATCCGCCATTTTAGACTCATAACGACCTTGCTTTCTTAATGAGAGGACGTGCTGTGTTTTTGCTCCTGACATTAATAGGAAAAACATAGCTAGGCTAGTGTATTTACAGTCCAGAAGGACTCCACTCATCTCTGCTGCAAGCACAGCACCCCAAAAAGCCCTTTTTAGGGCTATATTTCGTGCCGTTTTTTTATTTTATTTTATTAGCATTTGCCTGGCTTTCAGGCTGTGTGTTTAAGGCTCACAGCATATGCTGTGATTACTGCCACCACTGATATCTCCCTAACAACATTAGTTTAAATTTAACTAACCAAAAAATTTAATTATTTTGCTAGTGTAATTTTTTTTCATTTTCTATCAGGCCAGTGTCACACAGCATATACTCTGGTTCATTGCTCTGTGCCAGCCAGCAGCCACCAGTGTTAATATCCATTTATAACATTATTTTAAATTTAAAAAAAATATATATATATTTTGCTAGTGTAATCTAATTACATTTACTATCAGGCCTGTGTCTGTCAGGCTCACTCAGCATTAATATATCTCATTTTTTTTCAGTCTTTTGGTTAATTGGTCTCTGCCAGGCAGCCACCCAGCACTCATATCTATTCTTCTTCACCTTAATTTTAATATAAAAAAAAAAAAGTTTAAATTTGTTTGATAGTGTAATCTAATATAATTTTCTATCCGGCCTGTGTGTTTTGCTGACATACAGAGCCTACTGTGTTTACTTGCTGCCCTCCCTAGTCTATGAGCCACGACTCATATGTGTTTAACCTTTTTTTAATTTCCCCCCCAAAAAATAATTTAAATAATTTTTCTAGTGTAATCTAATAGCCTACTGTTTTTAATAGCTGCCCTTCCAAGGCTATCAGCCACGACGATATGTATGTGCTTAACCTTTTTCTTTAAATTCCCCCAAAAAAGTCTTTAAATCATTATGCTAGTGTAATCTAATTTTATTTTCTATCAGGCCTGTGTCTAACTGTCTATCTGACTTACACAGCATACTGTTGTTAATTGCTGCCCTACGTAGCAGCCAGCCAGTGCGACCACTCATAGAGTCATATGTGCATTGCACTTCTTAACATAATTTTAATATTAAAATCTAAAATTTTAAAATATTTTGCTAGTGTAATCTAACTTAATTTTCTATCAGGCCTGTGTTTTTGTCACTTACACAGCATACTGTGTTAAATTGCTGCCCTACCTACCATCCACGACTCATATCTGCCAGCCTGTGTGCCAATTAGTGGCACCAATCATAATTCTTGTAACAGTATATAAAAAAATAAAAATCATAATTTTTTGGACTGAAAATATTCAGTCTCCTAGTGCCATTGAATTGCATTTACCTCCTGCCTGCTACTGCCAGCCTTTTGTGCCAGGCCGTCTAGCCAACTATTTACACCAATCATAATTGTTGTCACAGACAGTATAGTTACTAATTAAAATTAAAAAAAATTTGATTGTTGATCTTAATCCTCAGTTTGCTCGTGCCCTAGAATTGCACTTTTCTACTTCCTTCCAAGCCTGTGTGCCAGGCCTACTTGAAAAATATTTACACCAATCATATTTGTTGTGACAGTATTCTTAATAATTAAAAATTAAAATTTTTGGTAATAGTTGTTGTGAATCCTCAGTTTGCTGGTGCCATTGAATTGCACTTTCCTCCTGCCTTGCAGCCTGCTGTGAGCCAGGCCCACCTAGCCAATTATTGCCAGCAATCATATTTCTTTTAACAGTATTGCAAAAATTGTCAATCATCACTGTTTTGACTGTCAGTAATCAGTCTCCTAGTGTCCTTGAATTGCATCTACCTCCTGCCTGCCAGCCTTTTGTGCCAGGCCGTCTTGCCAACTATTTACACCAATCATAATTTTTTGTCACAGTATAGTTACTAATTAAAATTAAAAATTCTTGATTGTTGATGATCTTAATCCTCAGTTTGCTCGTGCCCTAGAATTGCACTTTTCTACTGCCTTCCAAGCCTGTGTGCCAGGCCTACTTGAAAAATATTTACACCAATCATATTTGTTGTCACAGTATTCTTAGTAATTAAAAATTTAAATTTTTGTTAATAGTTGTTGTGAATCCTCAGTTTGCTGGTGCCAGTGAATTGCACTTTCCTCCTGCCTTGCAGCCTGCTGTGTGCCCGGCCCACCTAGCCAATTATTGCCAGCAATCATATTTCTTTTAACAGTATTGCAGAAATTGTCAATCATCACTGTTTTGACTGTCAGTAATCAGTCTCCTAGTGTCCTTGAATTGCATTTACCTCCTGCCTGCCAGCCTTTTGTGCCAGGCCGTCTTGCCAACTATTTACACCAATCATAATTGTTGTCACAGTATAGTTACTAATTAAAATTAAAAAATTCTTGATTGTTGATCTTAATCCTCAGTTTGCTCGTGCCCTAGAATTGCACTTTTCTACTGCCTTCCAAGCCTGTGTGCCAGGCCTACTTGAAAAATATTTACACCAATCATATTTGTTGTGACAGTATTCTTAATAATTAAAAATTAAAATTTTTGGTAATAGTTGTTGTGAATCCTCAGTTGGCTGGTGCAATTTAATTGCACTTTCCTCCTGCCTTGCAGCCTGCTGTGAGCCAGGCCCACCTAGCCAATTATTGCCAGCAATCATATTTTATTTAACAGTATTGCAAAAATTGTCAATCATCACTGTTTTGACTGTCCGTAATCAGTCTCCTAGTGTCCTTGAATTTCATCTACCTCCTGCCTGCCAGCCTTTTGTGCCAGGCCGTCTTGCCAACTATTTACACAAATCATAATTTTTTGTCACAGTATAGTTACTAATTAAAATTAAAAAATTCTTGATTGTTGATGATCTTAATCCTCAGTTTGCTCGTGCCCTAGAATTGCACTTTTCTACTGCCTTCCAAGCCTGTGTGCCAGGCCTACTTGAAAAATATGTACACCAATCATATTTGTTGTGACAGTATTCTTAATAATTAAAAATTAAAATTTTTGGTAATAGTTGTTGTGAATCCTCAGTTTGCTGGTGCCATTGAATTGCACTTTCCTCCTGCCTTGCAGCCTGCTGTGAGCCAGGCCCACCTAGCCAATTGTTGCCAGCAATCATATTTCTTTTAACAGTATTGCAAAAATTGTCAATCATCACTGTTTTGACTGTCAGTAATCAGTCTCCTAGTGTCCTTGAATTGCATCTACCTCCTGCCTGCCAGCCTTTTGTGCCAGGCCGTCTTGCCAACTATTTACACAAATCATAATTTTTTGTCACAGTATAGTTACTAATTAAAATTAAAAAATTCTTGATTGTTGATGATCTTAATCCTCAGTTTGCTCGTGCCCTAGAATTGCACTTTTCTACTGCCTTCCAAGCCTGTGTGCCAGGCCTACTTGAAAAATATTTACACCAATCATATTTGTTGTGACAGTATTCTTAATAATTAAAAATTAAAATTTTTGGTAATAGTTGTTGTGAATCCTCAGTTTGCTGGTGCCATTGAATTGCACTTTCCTCCTGCCTTGCAGCCTGCTGTGAGCCAGGCCCACCTAGCCAATTGTTGCCAGCAATCATATTTCTTTTAACAGTATTGCAAAAATTGTCAATCATCACTGTTTTGACTGTCAGTAATCAGTCTCCTAGTGTCCTTGAATTGCATCTACCTCCTGCCTGCCAGCCTTTTGTGCCAGGCCGTCTAGCCAACTATTTACACCAATCATAATTTTTTGTCACAGTATAGTTACTAATTAAAATTAAAAAAATTCTTGATTGTTGATGAT
This sequence comes from Bombina bombina, assembly GCF_027579735.1. NCBI lineage: Eukaryota > Metazoa > Chordata > Amphibia > Anura > Bombinatoridae > Bombina > Bombina bombina. The sequence continues at coordinate 75,471,739 of NC_069501.1, read as the reverse complement.
CTTAATCCTCAATTTGCTCGTGCCCTAGAAATGCACTTTTCTACTGCCTTCCAAGCCTGTGTGCCAGGCCTACTTGAAAAATATTTACACCAATTATATTTGTTGTGACAGTATTCTTAATAATTAAAAATTAAAAATTTTGGTAATAGTTGTTGTGAATCCTCAGTTTGCTGGTGCCATTGAATTGCACTTTCCTCCTGCCTTGCAGCCTGCTGTGAGCCAGGCCCACCTAGCCAATTGTTGCCAGCAATCATATTTCTTTTAACAGTATTGCAAAAATTGTCAATCATCACTGTTTTGACTGTCAGTAATCAGTCTCCTAGTGTCCTTGAATTGCATCTACCTCCTGCCTGCCAGCCTTTTGTGCCAGGCCGTCTTGCCAACTATTTACACCAATCATAATTTTTTGTCACAGTATAGTTACTAATTAAAATTAAAAAATTCTTGATTGTTGATGATCTTAATCCTCAGTTTGCTCGTGCCCTAGAATTGCACTTTTCTACTGCCTTCCAAGCCTGTGTGCCAGGCCTACTTGAAAAATATTTACACCAATCATATTTGTTGTGACAGTATTCTTAATAATTAAAAATTAAAATTTTTGGTAATAGTTGTTGTGAATCCTCAGTTTGCTGGTGCCATTGAATTGCACTTTCCTCCTGCCTTGCAGCCTGCTGTGAGCCAGGCCCACCTAGCCAATTATTGCCAGCAATCATATTTCTTTTAACAGTATTGCAAAAATTGTCAATCATCACTGTTTTGACTGTCAGTAATCAGTCTCCTAGTGTCCTTGAATTGCATTTACCTCCTGCCTGCCAGCCTTTTGTGCCAGGCCGTCTTGCCAACTATTTACACCAATCATAATTGTTGTCACAGTATAGTTACTAATTAAAATTAAAAAATTCTTGATTGTTGATCTTAATCCTCAGTTTGCTCGTGCCCTAGAATTGCACTTTTCTACTGCCTTCCAAGCCTGTGTGCCAGGCATACTTGAAAAATATTTACACCAATCATATTTGTTGTGACAGTATTCTTAATAATTAAAAATTAAAATTTTTGGTAATAGTTGTTGTGAATCCTCAGTTTGCTGGTGCCATTGAATTGCACTTTCCTCCTGCCTTGCAGCCTGCTGTGAGCCAGGTCCACCTAGTCAATTATTGCCAACAATCATATTTTATTTAACAGTATTGCAAAAATTGTCAATCATCACTGTTTTGACTGTCAGTAATCAGTCTCCTAGTGTCCTTGAATTGCATCTACCTCCTGCCTGCCAGCCTTTTGTGCCAGGCCGTCTTGCCAACTATTTACACAAATCATAATTTTTTGTCACAGTAAGTTACTAATTAAAATTAAAAAATTCTTGATTGTTGATGATCTTAATCCTCAGTTTGCTCGTGCCCTAGAATTGCACTTTTCTACTGCCTTCCAAGCCTGTGTGCCAGGCCTATTTGAAAAATATTTACACCAATCATATTTGTTGTGACAGTATTCTTAATAATTAAAAATTAAAATTTTTGGTAATAGTTGTTGTGAATCCTCAGTTTGCTGGTGCCATTGAATTGCACTTTGCTCCTGCCTTGCAGCCTGCTGTGAGCCAGGCCCACCTAGCCAATTGTTGCCAGCAATCATATTTCTTTTAACAGTATTGCAAAAATTGTCAATCATCACTGTTTTGACTGTCAGTAATCAGTCTCCTAGTGTCCTTGAATTGCATCTACCTCCTGCCTGCCAGCCTTTTGTGCCAGGCCGTCTTGCCAACTATTTACACCAATCATAATTTTTTGTCACAGTATCTTTTCAATGGGATCTTTCTAACGCTGGTATTTAGAGTCGTTTCTGAAGTGAGCGTTAGAGCTCTAACGACAAAATTCCAGCCGCCTGAAAATAGCAGGAGTTAAGAGCTTTCTGGCTAACGCCGGTTCATAAAGCTCTTAACTACTGTACCCTAAAGTACACTAACACCCATAAACTACCTATGTACCCCTAAACCGAGGTCCCCCCACACCGCCGCCATTCGATTTAAATTTTTAACCCCTAATCTGCCGACCGCCACCTACGTTATATTTATGTACCCCTAATCTGCTGCCCCTAACCCCGCCGACCCCTATATTATATTTATTAACCCCTAATCTGCCCCCCACAACGTCGCCGACACCTGCCTACACTTATTAACTCCTAATCTGCCGAGCGGACCTGAGCGCTACTATAATAAAGTTATTAACCCCTAATCCGCCTCACTAACCCTATCATAAATAGTATTAACCCCTAATCTGCCCTCCCTAACATCGCCGACACCTAACTTCAATTATTAACCCCTAATCTGCCGACCGGAGCTCACCGCTATTCTAATAAATGGATTAACCCCTAAAGCTAAGTCTAACCCTAACACTAACACCCCCCTAAGTTAAATATAATTTACATCTAACGAAATAAATTAACTCTTATTAAATAAATTATTCCTATTTAAAGCTAAATACTTACCTGTAAAATAAATCCTAATATAGCTACAATATAAATTATAATTATATTATAGCTATTTTAGGATTAATATTTATTTTACAGGCAACTTTGTAATTATTTTAACCAGGTACAATAGCTATTAAATAGTTAAGAACTATTTAATAGTTACCTAGTTAAAATAATAACAAATTTACCTGTAAAATAAATCCTAACCTAAGTTATAATTAAACCTAACACTACCCTATCAATAAAATAATTAAATAAACTACCTACAATTACCTACAATTAACCTAACACTACACTATCAATAAATTAATTAAACACAATTCCTACAAATAAATACAATTAAATAAACTAGCTAAAGTACAAAAAATAAAAAAGAACTAAGTTACAGAAAATAAAAAAATATTTACAAACATAAGAAAAATATTACAACAATTTTAAACTAATTACACCTACTCTAAGCCCCCTAATAAAATAACAAAGCCCCCCAAAATAAAAAATTCCCTACCCTATTCTAAATTAAAAAAGTTACAAGCTCTTTTACCTTACCAGCCCTGAACAGGGCCCTTTGTGGGGCATGCCCCAAGAATTTCAGCTCTTTTGCCTGTAAAAAAAAACATACAATACCCCCCCCCCAACATTACAACCCACCACCCACATACCCCTAATCTAACCCAAACCCCCCTTAAATAAACCTAACACTAATCCCCTGAAGATCTTCCTACCTTGTCTTCACCATCCAGGTATCACCGATCCGTCCTGGCTCCAAGATCTTCATCCAACCCAAGCGGGGGTTGGCGATCCATAATCCGGTCCAGAAGAGGCTCCAAAGTCTTCCTCCTATCCGGCAAGAAGAGGACATCCGGACCGGCAAACATCTTCTCCAAGCGGCATCTTCGATCTTCTTCCATCCGGAGCGAAGCGGCAGGATCCTGAAGACCTCCAGCGCGGAACATCCATCCGGACCGACGACTGAACGACGAATGACTGTTCCTTTAAGGGACGTCATCCAAGATGGCGTCCCTCGAATTCCGATTGGCTGATAGGATTCTATCAGCCAATCGGAATTAAGGTAGGAATTTTCTGATTGGCTGATGGAATCAGCCAATCAGAATCTAGTTCAATCCGATTGGCCGATCCAATCAGCCAATCAGATTGAGCTCGCATTCTATTGGCTGATCGGAACAGCCAATAGAATGCGAGCTCAATCTGATTGGCTGATTGGATCAGCCAATCGGATTGAACTTGATTCTGATTGGCTGATTCCATCAGCCAATCAGAAAATTCCTACCTTAATTCCGATTGGCTGATAGAATCCTATCAGCCAATCGGAATTCGAGGGACGCCATCTTGGATGACGTCCCTTAAAGGAACAGTCATTCGTCGTTCAGTCGTCGGTCCGGATGGATGTTCCGCGCTGGAGGTCTTCAGGATCCTGCCGCTTCGCTCCGGATGGAAGAAGATCGAAGATGCCGCTTGGAGAAGATGTTTGCCGGTCCGGATGTCCTCTTCTTGCCGGATAGGAGGAAGACTTTGGAGCCTCTTCTGGACCGGATTATGGATCGCCAACCCCCGCTTGGGTTGGATGAAGATCTTGGAGCCAGGACGGATCGGTGATACCTGGATGGTGAAGACAAGGTAGGAAGATCTTCAGGGGATTAGTGTTAGGTTTATTTAAGGGGGGTTTGGGTTAGATTAGGGGTATGTGGGTGGTGGGTTGTAATGTTGGGGGGGGGGTATTGTATGTTTTTTTTTACAGGCAAAAGAGCTGAAATTCTTGGGGCATGCCCCGCAAAGGGCCCTGTTTAGGGCTGGTAAGGTAAAAGAGCTTGTAACTTTTTTAATTTAGAATAGGGTAGGGAATTTTTTATTTTGGGGGGCTTTGTTATTTTATTAGGGGGCTTAGAGTAGGTGTAATTAGTTTAAAATTGTTGTAATATTTTTCTTATGTTTGTAAATATTTTTTTATTTTCTGTAACTTAGTTCTTTTTTATTTTTTGTACTTTAGCTAGTTTATTTAATTGTATTTATTTGTAGGAATTGTGTTTAATTAATTTATTGATAGTGTAGTGTTAGGTTAATTGTAGGTAATTGTAGGTAGTTTATTTAATTATTTTATTGATAGGGTAGTGTTAGGTTTAATTATAACTTAGGTTAGGATTTATTTTACAGGTAAATTTGTTATTATTTTAACTAGGTAACTATTAAATAGTTCTTAACTATTTAATAGCTATTGTACCTGGTTAAAATAATTACAAAGTTGCCTGTAAAATAAATATTAATCCTAAAATAGCTATAATATAATTATAATTTATATTGTAGCTATATTAGGATTTATTTTACAGGTAAGTATTTAGCTTTAAATAGGAATAAGTTATTTAATAAGAGTTAATTTATTTCGTTAGATAAATATTATATTTAACTTAGGGGGGTGTTAGTGTTAGGGTTAGACTTAGCTTTAGGGGTTAATCCATTTATTAGAATAGCGGTGAGCTCCGATCGGAAGATTAGGGGTTAATAATTGAAGTTAGGTGTCGGCGATGTTAGGGAGGGCAGATTAGGGGTTAATACTATTTATGATAGGGTTAGTGAGGCGGATTAGGGGTTAATAACTTTATTATAGTAGCGCTCAGGTCCGCTCGGCAGATTAGGGGTTAATAAGTGTAGGCAGGTGTCGGCGACGTTGTGGGGGGCAGGTTAGGGGTTAATAAATATAATATAGGGGTCGGCGGTGTTAGGGGTAGCAGATTAGGGGTACATAGGGATAACGTAGGTTGCGGCAGTTTACGGAGCGGCAGATTAGGGGTTAAAAAAAATATGCAGGGGTCAGCGATAGCGGGGGCGGCAGATTAGGGGTTAATAAGTGTAAGGTTAGGGGTGTTTAGACTCGGGGTACATGTTAGAGTGTTAGGTGCAGACGTAGGAAGTGTTTCCCCATAGGAAACAATGGGGCTGCGTTAGGAGCTGAACGCTGCTTTTTTGCAGGTGTTAGGTTTTTTTACAGCTCAAACAGCCCCATTGTTTCCTATGGGAGAATCGTGCACGAGCACGTTTTTGAGGCCGGCCGCATCCGTAAGCAACTCTGGTATCGAGAGTTGCATTTGCGGTAAAAATGCTCTACGCTCCTTTTTTGGAGCCTAACGCAGCATTTGTTTGAACTCTCGATACCAGAGTTAATTTTATGGTGCGGCCAGAAAAAAGCCTGCGGAGCGTTAACAGACCTTTTACCGCCGAACTCCAAATCTAGGCCATAATTTTTTGTCACAGTATAGTTACTAATTAAAATTAAAAAATTCTTGATTGTTGATGATCTTAATCCTCAGTTTGCTCGTGCCCTAGAATTGCACTTTTCTACTGCCTTCCAAGCCTGTGTGCCAGGCCTACTTGAAAAATATTTACACCAATCATATTTGTTGTGACAGTATTCTTAGTAATTAAAAATTAAAATTTTTGGTAATAGTTGTTGTGAATCCTCAGTTTGCTGGTGCCATTGAATTGCACTTTCCTCCTGCCTTGCAGCCTGCTGTGAGCCAGGCCCACCTAGCCAATTGTTGCCAGCAATCATATTTCTTTTAACAGTATTTCAAAAATTGTCAATCATCACTGTTTTGACTGTCAGTAATCAGTCTCCTAGTGTCCTTGAATTGCATCTACCTCCTGCCTGCCAGCCTTTTGTGCCAGGCCATCTTGCCAACTATTTACACCAATCATAATTTTTTGTCAGAGTATAGTTACTAATTAAAATTAAAAAATTCTTGATTGTTGATGATCTTAATCCTCAGTTTGCTCGTGCCCTAGAATTGCACTTTTCTACTGCCTTCCAAGCCTGTGTGCCAGGCCTACTTGAAAAATATTTACACCAATCATATTTGTTGTCACAGTATTCTTAGTAATTAAAAATTAAAATTTTTGTTAATAGTTGTTGTGAATCCTCAGTTTGCTGGTGCCAGTGAATTGCACTTTCCTCCTGCCTTGCAGCCTTCTGTGTGCTAGGCCCACCTAGCCAATTATTGCCAGCAATCATATTTCTTTTAACAGTATTGCAAAAATTGTCAATCATCACTGTTTTGACTGTCAGTAATCAGTCTCCTAGTGTCCTTGAATTGCATTTACCTCCTGCCTGCCAGCCTTTTGTGCCAGGCCATCTTGCCAACTATTTACACCAATCATAATTGTTGTCACAGTACAGTTACTAATTAAAATTAAAAAATTCTTGATTGTTGATCTTAATCCTCAGTTTGCTCGTGCCCTAGAATTGCACTTTTCTACTGCCTTCCAAGCCTGTGTGCCAGGCCTACTTGAAAAATATTTACACCAATCATATTTGTTGTGACAGTATTCTTAGTAATTAAAAATTAAAATTTTTGGTAATAGTTGTTGTAAATCCTCAGTTTGCTGGTGCCATTGAATTGCACTTTCCTCCTGCCTTGCAGCCTGCTGTGAGCCAGGCCCACCTTGCCAATTATTGCCAGCAATCATATTTCTTTTAACAGTATTGCAAAAATTGTCAATCATTACTGTTTTGACTGTCAGTAATCAGTCTCCTAGTGTCCTTGAATTGCATCTACCTCCTGCCTGCCAGCCTTTTGTGCCAGGCCGTCTTGCCAACTATTTACACCAATCATAATTTTTTGTCAGAGTATAGTTACTAATTAAAATTAAAAAATTCTTGATTGTTGATGATCTTAATCCTCAGTTTGCTCGTGCCCTAGAATTGCACTTTTCTACTGCCTTTCAAGCCTGTGTGCCAGGCCTACTTGAAAAATATTTACACCAATCATATTTGTTGTCACAGTATTCTTAGTAATTAAAAATTAAAATTTTTGTTAATAGTTGTTGTGAATCCTCAGTTTGCTGGTGCCAGTGAATTGCACTTTCCTCCTGCCTTGCAGCCTGCTGTGTGCCTGGCCCACCTAGCCAATTGTTGCCAGCAATCATATTTCTTTTAACAGTATTGCAAAAATTGTCAATCATCACTGTTTTGACTGTCAGTAATCAGTCTCCTAGTGTCCTTGAATTGCATTTACCTCCTGCCTGCCAGCCTTTTGTGCCAGGCCATCTTGCCAACTATTTACACCAATCATAATTGTTGTCACAGTACAGTTACTAATTAAAATTAAAAAATTCTTGATTGTTGATCTTAATCCTCAGCTTGCTCGTGCCCTAGAATTATACTTTTCTACTGCCTTCCAAGCCTGTGTGCCAGGCCTACTTGAAAAATATTTACACCAATCATATTTGTTGTCACAGTATTCTTAATAATTAAAAATTAAAATTCTTGGTAATAGTTGTTGTGAATCCTCATTTTGCTGGTGCCATTGAATTGCACTTTCCTCCTGCCTTGCAGCCTGCTGTGTGCTAGGCCCACCTAGCCAATTATTGCCAGCAATCATATTTCTTTTAACAGTATTGCAAAAATTGTCAATCATCACTGTTTTGACTGTCAGTAATCAGTCTCCTAGTGTCCTTGAATTGCATCTACCTCCTGCCTGCCAGCCTTTTGTGCCAGGCCGTCTTGCCAACTATTTACACCAATCATAATTTTTTGTCACAGTATAGTTACTAATTAAAATTAAAAAATTCTTGATTGTTGATGATCTTAATCCTCAGTTTGCTCGTGCCCTAGAATTGCACTTTTCTACTGCCTTCCAAGCCTGTGTGCCAGGCCTACTTGAAAAATATTTACACCAATCATATTTGTTGTCATAGTATTCTTAATAATTAAAAATTAAAATTTTTGGTAATAGTTGTTGTGAATCCTCAGTTTGCTGGTGCCATTGAATTGCACTTTCCTCCTGCCTTGCAGCCTGCTGTGTGCTAGGCCCACCTAGCCAATTATTGCCAGCAATCATATTTCTTTTAACAGTATTGCAAAAATTGTCAATCATCACTGTTTTGACTGTCAGTAATCAGTCTCCTAGTGTCCTTGAATTGCATCTACCTCCTGCCTGCCAGCCTTTTGTGCCAGGCCGTCTTGCCAACTATTTACACCAATCATAATTTTTTGTCACAGTATAGTTACTAATTAAAATTAAAAAATTCTTGATTGTTGATGATCTTAATCCTCAGTTTGCTCGTGCCCTAGAATTGCACTTTTCTACTGCCTTCCAAGCCTGTGTGCCAGGCCTACTTGAAAAATATTTACACCAATCATATTTGTTGTGACAGTATTTTTAATAATTAAAAATTAAAATTTTTGGTAATAGTTGTTGTGAATCCTCAGTTTGCTGGTGCCATTGAATTGCACTTTCCTCCTGCCTTGCAGCCTGCTGTGAGCCAGGCCCACCTAGCCAATTGTTGCCAGCAATCATATTTCTTTTAACAGTATTGCAAAAATTGTCAATCATCACTGTTTTGACTGTCAGTAATCAGTCTCCTAGTGTCCTTGAATTGCATCTACCTCCTGCCTGCCAGCCTTTTGTGCCAGGCCGTCTTGCCAACTATTTACACCAATCATAATTTTTTGTCACAGTATAGTTACTAATTAAAATTAAAAAATTCTTGATTGTTGATGATCTTAATCCTCAGTTTGCTCGTGCCCTAGAATTGCACTTTTCTACTGCCTTCCAAGCCTGTGTGCCAGGCCTACTTGAAAAATATTTACACCAATCATATTTGTTGTGACAGTATTCTTAATAATTAAAAATTAAAATTTTTGGTAATAGTTGTTGTGAATCCTCAGTTTGCTGGTGCCATTGAATTGCACTTTCCTCCTGCCTTGCAGCCTGCTGTGAGCCAGGCCCACCTAGCCAATTATTGCCAGCAATCATATTTCTTTTAACAGTATTGCAAAAATTGTCAATCATCACTGTTTTGACTGTCAGTAATAAGTCTCCTAGTGTCCTTGAATTGCATTTACCTCCTGCCTGCCAGCCTTTTGTGCCAGGCCGTCTTGCCAACTATTTACACCAATCATAATTGTTCTCACAGTATAGTTACTAATTAAAATTAAAAAATTCTTGATTGTTGATCTTAATCCTCAGTTTGCTCGTGCCCTAGAATTGCACTTTTCTACTGCCTTCCAAGCCTGTGTGCCAGGCATACTTGAAAAATATTTACACCAATCATATTTGTTGTGACAGTATTCTTAATAATTAAAAATTAAAATTTTTGGTAATAGTTGTTGTGAATCCTCAGTTTGCTGGTGCCATTGAATTGCACTTTCCTCCTGCCTTGCAGCCTGCTGTGAGCCAGGCCCACCTAGCCAATTGTTGCCAGCAATCATATTTCTTTTAACAGTATTGCAAAAATTGTCAATCATCACTGTTTTGACTGTCAGTAATCAGTCTCCTAGTGTCCTTGAATTGCATCTACCTCCTGCCTGCCAGCCTTTTGTGCCAGGCCGTCTTGCCAACTATTTACACCAATCATAATTTTTTGTCACAGTATAGTTACTAATTAAAATTAAAAAATTCTTGATTGTTGATGATCTTAATCCTCAGTTTGCTCGTGCCCTAGAATTGCACTTTTCTACTGCCTTCCAAGCCTGTGTGCCAGGCCTACTTGAAAAATATTTACACCAATCATATTTGTTGTGACAGTATTCTTAATAATTAAAAATTAAAATTTTTGGTAATAGTTGTTGTGAATCCTCAGTTTGCTGGTGCCATTGAATTGCACTTTCCTCCTGCCTTGCAGCCTGCTGTGAGCCAGGCCCACCTAGCCAATTATTGCCAGCAATCATATTTCTTTTAACAGTATTGCAAAAATTGTCAATCATCACTGTTTTGACTGTCAGTAATAAGTCTCCTAGTGTCCTTGAATTGCATTTACCTCCTGCCTGCCAGCCTTTTGTGCCAGGCCGTCTTGCCAACTATTTACACCAATCATAATTGTTCTCACAGTATAGTTACTAATTAAAATTAAAAAATTCTTGATTGTTGATCTTAATCCTCAGTTTGCTCGTGCCCTAGAATTGCACTTTTCTACTGCCTTCCAAGCCTGTGTGCCAGGCATACTTGAAAAATATTTACACCAATCATATTTGTTGTGACAGTATTCTTAATAATTAAAAATTAAAATTTTTGGTAATAGTTGTTGTGAATCCTCAGTTTGCTGGTGCCATTGAATTGCACTTTCCTCCTGCCTTGCAGCCTGCTGTGAGCCAGGTCCACCTAGTCAATTATTGCCAACAATCATATTTTATTTAACAGTATTGCAAAAATTGTCAATCATCACTGTTTTGACTGTCAGTAATCAGTCTCCTAGTGTCCTTGAATTGCATCTACCTCCTGCCTGCCAGCCTTTTGTGCCAGGCCGTCTTGCCAACTATTTACACAAATCATAATTTTTTGTCACAGTAAGTTACTAATTAAAATTAAAAAATTCTTGATTGTTGATGATCTTAATCCTCAGTTTGCTCGTGCCCTAGAATTGCACTTTTCTACTGCCTTCCAAGCCTGTGTTCCAGGCCTATTTGAAAAATATTTACACCAATCATATTTGTTGTAACAGTATTCTTAATAATTAAAAATTAAAATTTTTGGTAATAGTTGTTGTGAATCCTCAGTTTGCTGGTGCCATTGAATTGCACTTTCCTCCTGCCTTGCAGCCTGCTGTGAGCCAGGCCCACCTAGCCAATTGTTGCCAGCAATCATATTTCTTTTAACAGTATTGCAAAAATTGTCAATCATCACTGTTTTGACTGTCAGTAATCAGTCTCCTAGTGTCCTTGAATTGCATCTACCTCCTGCCTGCCAGCCTTTTGTGCCAGGCCGTCTTGCCAACTATTTACACCAATCATAATTTTTTGTCACAGTATAGTTACTAATTAAAATTAAAAAATTCTTGATTGTTGATGATCTTAATCCTCAGTTTGCTCGTGCCCTAGAAATGCACTTTTCTACTGCCTTCCAAGCCTGTGTGCCAGGCCTACTTGAAAAATATTTACACCAATCATATTTGTTGTGACAGTATTCTTAATAATTAAAAATTAAAATTTTTGGTAATAGTTGTTGTGAATCCTCAGTTTGCTGGTGCCATTGAATTGCACTTTCCTCCTGCCTTGCAGCCTGCTGTGAGCCAGGCCCACCTAGCCAATTGTTGCCAGCAATCATATTTCTTTTAACAGTATTGCAAAAATTGTCAATCATCACTGTTTTGACTGTCAGTAATCAGTCTCCTAGTGTCCTTGAATTGCATCTACCTCCTGCCTGCCAGCCTTTTGTGCCAGGCCATCTTGCCAACTATTTACACCAATCATAATTTTTTGTCAGAGTATAGTTACTAATTAAAATTAAAAAATTCTTGATTGTTGATGATCTTAATCCTCAGTTTGCTCGTGCCCTAGAATTGCACTTTTCTACTGCCTTCCAAGCCTGTGTGCCAGGCCTACTTGAAAAATATTTACACCAATCATATTTGTTGTCACAGTATTCTTAGTAATTAAAAATTAAAATTTTTGTTAATAGTTGTTGTGAATCCTCAGTTTGCTGGTGCCAGTGAATTGCACTTTCCTCCTGCCTTGCAGCCTTCTGTGTGCTAGGCCCACCTAGCCAATTATTGCCAGCAATCATATTTCTTTTAACAGTATTGCAAAAATTGTCAATCATCACTGTTTTGACTGTCAGTAATCAGTCTCCTAGTGTCCTTGAATTGCATTTACCTCCTGCCTGCCAGCCTTTTGTGCCAGGCCATCTTGCCAACTATTTACACCAATCATAATTGTTGTCACAGTACAGTTACTAATTAAAATTAAAAAATTCTTGATTGTTGATCTTAATCCTCAGTTTGCTCGTGCCCTAGAATTATACTTTTCTACTGCCTTCCAAGCCTGTGTGCCAGGCCTACTTGAAAAATATTTACACCAATCATATTTGTTGTGACAGTATTCTTAGTAATTAAAAATTAAAATTTTTGGTAATAGTTGTTGTAAATCCTCAGTTTGCTGGTGCCATTGAATTGCACTTTCCTCCTGCCTTGCAGCCTGCTGTGAGCCAGGCCCACCTTGCCAATTATTGCCAGCAATCATATTTCTTTTAACAGTATTGCAAAAATTGTCAATCATCACTGTTTTGACTGTCAGTAATCAGTCTCCTAGTGTCCTTGAATTGCATCTACCTCCTGCCTGCCAGCCTTTTGTGCCAGGCCGTCTTGCCAACTATTTACACCAATCATAATTTTTTGTCAGAGTATAGTTACTAATTAAAATTAAAAAATTCTTGATTGTTGATGATCTTAATCCTCAGTTTGCTCGTGCCCTAGAATTGCACTTTTCTACTGCCTTCCAAGCCTGTGTGCCAGGCCTACTTGAAAAATATTTACACCAATCATATTTGTTGTCACAGTATTCTTAGTAATTAAAAATTAAAATTTTTGTTAATAGTTGTTGTGAATCCTCAGTTTGCTGGTGCCAGTGAATTGCACTTTCCTCCTGCCTTGCAGCCTGCTGTGTGCCCGGCCCACCTAGCCAATTATTGCCAGCAATCATATTTCTTTTAACAGTATTGCAAAAATTGTCAATCATCACTGTTTTGACTGTCAGTAATCAGTCTCCTAGTGTCCTTGAATTGCATTTACCTCCTGCCTGCCAGGCTTTTGTGCCAGGCCATCTTGCCAACTATTTACACCAATCATAATTGTTGTCACAGTACAGTTACTAATTAAAATTAAAAAATTCTTGATTGTTGATCTTAATCCTCAGCTTGCTCGTGCCCTAGAATTATACTTTTCTACTGCCTTCCAAGCCTGTGTGCCAGGCCTACTTGAAAAATATTTACACCAATCATATTTGTTGTCACAGTATTCTTAATAATTAAAAATTAAAATTATTGGTAATAGTTGTTGTGAATCCTCAGTTTGCTGGTGCCATTGAATTGCACTTTCCTCCTGCCTTGCAGCCTGCTGTGTGCTAGGCCCACCTTGCCAATTATTGCCAGCAATCATATTTCTTTTAACAGTATTGCAAAAATTGTCAATCATCACTGTTTTGACTGTCAGTAATCAGTCTCCTAGTGTCCTTGAATTGCATCTACCTCCTGCCTGCCAGCCTTTTGTGCCAGGCCGTCTTGCCAACTATTTACACCAATCATAATTTTTTGTCACAGTATAGTTACTAATTAAAATTAAAAAATTCTTGATTGTTGATGATCTTAATCCTCAGTTTGCTCGTGCCCTAGAATTGCACTTTTCTACTGCCTTCCAAGCCTGTGTGCCAGGCCTACTTGAAAAATATTTACACCAATCATATTTGTTGTCATAGTATTCTTAATAATTAAAAATTAAAATTTTTGGTAATAGTTGTTGTGAATCCTCAGTTTGCTGGTGCCATTGAATTGCACTTTCCTCCTGCCTTGCAGCCTGCTGTGTGCTAGGCCCACCTTGCCAATTATTGCCAGCAATCATATTTCTTTTAACAGTATTGCAAAAATTGTCAATCATCACTGTTTTGACTGTCAGTAATCAGTCTCCTAGTGTCCTTGAATTGCATCTACCTCCTGCCTGCCAGCCTTTTGTGCCAGGCCGTCTTACCAACTATTTACACCAATCATAATTCTTGTCACAGTATAGTTACTAATTAAAATTAAAAAAAAATTTGATTGTTGATCTTAATCCTCAGTTTGCTCGTGCCATTGAATTGCACTTTTCTACTGCCTGCCAGCCTGTGTGCCAGGCCCAACTATCCAATTAGTGCCAGCAATCATATTTATTTTAACAGTATTGCAAAATTTGTCAATCATCACTGTTTTGACTGTCAATCTGCAGTCTACTAGTGCCCTCCTTGAATTGCATTTTCCTCCTGCCTGCCTGCCTGTGTGCCAGTCCCAACTAGCCAATTAGTGCCACCATTCATATTTATTGTAACAGGATTGGAATGTCTGTTAATCATAACTGTTTTGACTGTGATTCTTCAGTCTCCTAGTGCCATTGAATTGCAGTTTCCTTTCTCCCAGCGTGTGTGCCAGACAGGCCCATTTGCCAACTAGTGCCAAACAATCATATTTGTTGTCACAGTACTTGTAATATTTTAAAAAATTAACAATTTGTGATTTTTAAAACATCTGTCTTTTTTGTTGTTGTCAGTCTCACAGCGTATACTGTGCCCACTTTCACAGTGCCACCACTCAATTGGTGTAATAGTATTGTTAGTGTCCATTTAAAAAAAAATGACAGGCAGAGGCAGGCCACCCCGCAGGTTCCGTGGTCGTGGTGCTGTGATTCCTTTAGACCCTAAAAATATGCACATTGTTCAGACGCCGGGTGCCAGGGGGGACGCAAAAACTTCTGAGGAGGACCTAGTTGATTGGCTAACACAGGACACCCAATCTTCTTCCGCTTCCGCTGCTAGTCCTAACCTTGACGCACCATCTAAGTCCAGCTGTGCTTTGGGCAGGTCTCAAGTGACCAGTGCCACTCCCCCGCCTGTCGCCACCACCAACACTAGCACCACTGCCGTTTCACTTGATCTGTCACAGGAGTTATTGACACATCATTTGGAAGAAATGAGTGATGCGCAACCATCATTGACAGAGGATGTAGATAATAGTAATCAGTCTCAGTCAGGCAGCATTACCGACATGGAGGTACGGTGTGATGATGATGATGATGTTGTACCCGCTGCTGCTTCCTTTCTTGATGTTTCAGATACAAGTGAAGCGGTTGATGATGATGTGTCGGTGGATGTCACGTGGGTGCCTGCTAGAAGAGAAGAAGAAGAGGGGGAAAGTTCAGATGGGGAGACAGAGAGGAGGAGGAGACGATTTGGAAGCATGGGGAGGTTGTCTCAAGGAGCTAGTGGCACAGTCAGACAGCATGCATCGTCACCAGGGGTCAGCCAGACAGCACGCCCATCAACGCATGCTGTTGCCACCACCAGAATGCCGTTATTGTAGAGCTCAGCAGTGTGGCATTTTTTTTATGTGTCTGCCTCTGACAACAGCGATGCCATTTGCAACCTGTGCCAAAAGAAACTGAGTCGTGGGAAGTCCAACAGCCACCTAGATACAACTGCTTTGCGAAGGCACATGGTCTCCCATCACAAAGGCCGATGGGAAGAACACATGAGTAGAAGCAGCACACAAAGTGAAAGCCGCCCTCCTCCTCCTGCTCCAGCATCTTCAGCCACGTCAACCAGTGCTGTCCTCCTTGCCCCCTCTCAACCATCCTCCACTCAGTCTCTCTTACGTAGCAGTTCCTGGTCATCTGCCCACAGTCAGGTGTCTGTCAAGGACATGTTTGAGCGTAAGAAGCCAATTTCTCAAAGTCACCCCCTTGCCCGGTGTCTGACAGCTGGCTTGTCTGAACTCTTAGCCCGCCAGCTTTTACCATACAAGCTGGTGGAGTCTGATGCTTTCAAAAAATTTGTATCTATTGGGACACAGAGGGGAAGGTACCTGGCAGAAATTTCTTTTCACAAAAGGCAATCCCAAACCTGTACTCTGTTGTGAGAAAGGAAGTTATAGCATGTCTGGCACACAGCGTTGGGGCAAGGGTCCATATGACCACGGATAGCTGGTCTGCAAAGCATGGTCAGGGCAGGTATATCACCTACACTGCGCATTGGGTAAACCTGCTGACTTCTGACAAGCATGGAATGCGTGGCTCTGCAGAAGAGTTGGTGACACCGCCACGACTTGCAGGCAGGCCTACTGCTACCTCCTCTACTCCTCCTACTCCATCCGCTTCCATAACCTCTTCCTCGGCTGAGTCCTCTTCAACTT
Source organism: Bombina bombina (assembly GCF_027579735.1). NCBI lineage: Eukaryota > Metazoa > Chordata > Amphibia > Anura > Bombinatoridae > Bombina > Bombina bombina. The sequence goes on along the minus strand of NC_069501.1, from coordinate 75,455,621 downwards.
CTGCATCTTGCTCCACATCTATGGCACCCCCCCAGCTCCCCAGTTACTATGCTACATCCCGGGTATGGCAGTGTCACGCCGTCTTGGGGTTGACTTGCCTGAAAGCGGAGAGTCACACCGCACCAGCACTCCTGACCGCCCTGAACGCACAGGTGGATCAGTGGCTGACTCCGCACCAACTGGAGATTGGCAAGGTTGTTTCTGACAATGGAAGTAATTTGGTGGCGGCATTGAAATTGGGCAAGTTGACACATGTGCCGTGCATGGCACATGTGTGTAATCTAATTGTACAACGATTTGTCCATAAGTACCCAGGCTTACAGGACGTCCTGAAGCAGGCCAGGAAGGTGTGTGGCCATTTCAGGCATTCCTACACGGCCATGGCGCACTTGTCCGATATCCAGCATCGAAACAACCTGCCAGTGAGGCGCTTGATTTGCGACAGCCCGACACGGTGGAATTCAACACTCCTAATGTTTGACCGCCTGCTCCAACAAGAAAAAGCTGTTAATGAGTATTTGTATGACCGGGGTGCTAGGCCAGCCTCTGGGGAGTTGGGGATATTTTTTCCAAATTACTGGACGCTCATGCGCAATGCCTGTAGGCTCATGCGTCCTTTTGAGGAGGTGACAAACCTTGTCAGTCGCACCGAAGGCACCATCAGCGACATCATACCATTTGTTTTCTTCCTGGAGCGTGCCCTGCGAAGAGTGCTGGATCAGGCAGTAGATGAGCGTGAAGAGGAAGCGGGAGAGTTGTGGTGTCCATCACCCCCACAAACAGCCGAATCAGCATCGCTTGCTGGACCTGCGGCAATGCAGGAAGAGGATTGTGAGGTAGAGGAGTCAGAGGAGGAATGTGGCTTTGAGGAGGAGGAGGAAGACCGAGCACAACAGGCATCCCAGGGTGCTCGTTGTTGTCACCTCTCTGGTACCCGTGGTGTTGTACGTGGCTGGGGGGAAGAAGATACCATCAGTGAGATCAGTGAGGAGGAGGAACGGGACATGATTGGCTCGGCATCCAACCTTGTTCAAATGGTTCTTTCATGCTGTTGTGCCTGTTGAGGGACCCTCGTATAAAAAAGCTGAAGGAGAACGACCTGTACTGGGTGTCCACGCTCCTCGACCCCCGGTATAAGCATAAAGTGCCTGAAATGTTACCAAATTCCCGCAAGTCGGAAAGGATGGAGCATTTTCATAATAAATTAAAAACTATGCTTTACACAGCGTATAAGGGTGATGTCACAGCACCACGGGAATGTAACAGGGGAAGTTAATGAAATTAATCCTCCTCCTCCCACGACCACGGCGGCAAGGACCGGACGCTTTCCTGACGCCTTGTTGATGGAGGACATGCGTACCTTTTTAACTCCCATGCACCATCAGAGCCTTTTGGGATCCAGCCTTAGAGAAAGACTCAACCGACAGGTAGCAGACTACCTAGCTTTAACTGCGGATCTCGACACTCTCAGGAGCGATGGACCCCTTGACTACTGGGTGTGCAGGCTGGACTTGTGGCCTGAGCTATCCCAATTTGCAATGGAACGTCTGGCCTGCCCCGCTTCAAATGTCCTGTCCGAAAGGACTTTCAGTGCAGCAGTAGGTTTTGTCACTGAGAAGAGAAGTCGCCTAGGTCAAAAAAGCCTTGACTATCTCACTTTTATAAAAATGAATGAGGGCTGGATCCCGAAGGGACTGACATTGGGCGATACATTTGAATAAAAAAGGCCTGATGATGAGATGAGCTGGCTTGGGCTACAACTGGTACACAGGCTGGCCTTTTTTTTTTGTTATAAAGCCGGAGGACTTGCTTGACTTATCCGCCAACAACTAGTGTTCAAGCCACAAGCTTTTAGGGCACTTTATAAATGTTTTACAAACATCAATTTTTCTGGCCGCTGCTACAGCAGTTGCTACAACAATACCCAATTTTTTCAGTCATTTGTACATTCCTAATTTTTCTGGCCTCTGCTGCAGCTCTGTGGGTACAAAACTCAAATAAAAAAAATAAGGCACATAACACTAGTGATTAAACTGTTATGAATTGTACAACTTAGCAAACCACTCATATCTGGTGGATCATTAAATTGAATGCAAAATGCCACAAATTTGAAGGAGGAGGACCGACCAAGCATCTTTATCCGTCTCTTGGTTGCTCTAAATTATCTCTGTGTTCCATCTATGCCATACCTGTACTCTATTGTGCAAAAGGGTGGCATATGTGGTGTTTCATGCTGTTGTGCCTGTTGCGGGTCGTGGCCCATGGTATAAAAAGGCTGAAGGAGAACGACCTTTAATGGGTGCCCCATCAAATTTTTAGAAAAATGTTCCTGGTTCCTCTCAATTATCTCTGGGTTTCTAAAATGGATGCCATACCTGTACTCGCTTGTGCAAAAGGATGGCATATGTGGTGGTGTTTCCTGCAGTTGTTTCTGTTGAGGGTGCTGGACCCTCTTATAAAAAAGCTGAAGGAGAACGACCTGGAGTGGGAGTCCAAGCATGGTTTTTGGGGCTATTTCACTTTTCCAAACAATTATCTGTGGGTTTCTAAAATCAATGCCGTACCAGTACTCTATTGTTCAAAAGGATGCCATATGTTCTCTTTCCTGCTGGTATTTTGTTTGAGGGTCCTGGACCCTCTTATAAAAAGACCTAAAGGGGAAAGAGGTGTACAGGGTGTCCACTCAATTTTTTTTTCTATTTCACATTTGACCAAAATTATCTCTGGGTTTGTAAAATCAATGCTGTACCTGTACTCTATTGTTCAAAAGGATGCCATACATCCTCTTTCCTGCTGGTGTTTTTTTTGAGGGTCCTGGACCCTCTTATAAAAAGGCCGAAGGAGAAAGAAGTGTACTGGGTGTCCATCGAATCATTTGTTTGATTCAAATTCCCGGTTGCAACAAATTATCTCCGGGTTTCTAAAATCAATGCCTTTCCTGTAATCTAATTTTCAAAAGGATGCCATATGTCCTCTTTCCTGCTGCTGGTTTTGTTGAGGGTCCTGGAGCCTCTGCTAAAAAAAGGCCTAAGGATAAATAAGTGTACTGGGTGTCTAATCAACGTTTTTTTAGATTTCACGGTTGCAACAAATTATCCCCGGGTTTCTAAAATCAATGCCTTTCCTGTAATCGATTATTCACAAGGATGCCATATGTCCTCTTTCATGCTGTTGTTTCTGTTGAGGCTCCGACCGGGAGCCTCTTATAAAAAGGCCTAAGGATAAAGAAGTGTACTGGGTGTCTAATCTATGTTATTTAGATTTCACGGTTGCAACAAATTATCCCCGGGTTTCTAAAATCAATGCCTTTCCTGTAATCTATTATTCACAAGGATGCCATATGTCCTCTTTCATGCTGTTGTTTCTGTTGAGGCTCCGGGAGCCTCTTATAAAAAGGCCTAAGGATAAAGAAGTGTACTGGGTGTATAATCTATGTTTTTTTAGATTTCACGGTTGCAACTAATGATCTCTGTGTTTCTAAAATCAATGCCTTTCCTGTAATCTAATTTTCAAAAGGATGCCATATGTCCTCTTTCATGCTGCTGGTTTTGTGGAGGGTCCTGGAGCCTCTGCTAAAAAGGCCTAAGGATAAATAAGTGTACTGGGTGTCTAATCAATCTTTTTTTAGATTTCACGGTTGCAACAAATTATCCCTGGGTTTCTAAAATCAATGCCTTTCCTGTAATCTATTATTCACAAGGATGCCATATGTCCTCTTTCATGCTGTTGTTTCTGTTGAGGCTCCGGGAGCCTCTTATAAAAAGGCCTAAGGATAAAGAAGTGTACTGGGTGTATAATCTAAGTTTTTTTAGATTTCACGGTTGCAACTAATAATCTCTGTGTTTCTAAAATCAATGCCTTTCCTGTAATCTAATTTTCAAAAGGATGCTATATGTCCTCTTTCATGCTGCTGGTTTTGTGGAGGGTCCTGGAGCCTCTGCTAAAAAGGCCTAAGGATAAATATGTGTAATGGGTGTCTAATCAATGTTTTTTTAGATTTCCCGGTTGAAACAAATTATCCCCGGGGTTCTAAAATCAATGCCTTTCCAGAAATCTATTTTTCAAAAGGATGCCATATGTCCTCTTTCCTGCTGCTGCTTTTGTTGAGGGTCCTGGAGCCTCTGCTAATAAGGCCTAAGGATAAATAAGTGTACTGGGTGTCTAATCAAGTTTTTTTTAGATTTCCCGGTTGCAACAAATTATCTCTGGGTTTCTCAAATCAATGCCTTAAATGTAATCTATTGTTCAAAAGGATGCCATATGTCCTCTTTCCTTTTTTTTTTTTTTTCTCGGTACTTTTGTTTATTTTAGAAAATGTAATGCACTTATAGGTTCACTAAGATTATGACTTTGCAAACTGCCATTTTCCATGCAGCATTTTGACATGTCATGTGATATGACTAGAAGAATGGTATGTTTTTAATCTGCTGAGCATAATAAAAAAAATTTTTTTTATTTAACTTGAGTTAATAACTGAAGCATGACTTCAGGAGTCAGGTGTGGTCGTAGGTAGTGGTTGTTAGCAGATTCTTTTTAATGCAAATTGCAATTGCCACAGCGTGCATAAAATGTGCGTCACTAGTCTCCAAATCTTACCTTTTTTTTTTCATTCAGGATTAGTTTGGTGTCCGGCGCCATATTGGAAAGGCAAAATACAGGTCTCCGTACCCGTTGATATAAGGGGTGACTAGTGCTTTTCCTTCTCTTTGTCAATAGTTGTGATTAACGAGTTGTCCAGTTACTATAGAACTGGTTTGATAACCCAGGGTCCTGGGGGGGTATATTGGCGGCAGCTTTGACAGCACTATCAGGCTAGAGAGGCCTCTCAGTGTCACGGCTAGCTGTAACGCAGTCAGCTGAGGAACATAGGTAAGCCGATATGAGTAAGGTATCTCCAGGCTCCTCTTGGATAGCCCCAGAAAGTGTGACTATGAATCCCAAAAAGAAAATTAAATTAAGGTTGAAAACTAACTCCAAAGTAAATTGCAAGACCTGGAGCTCCTCAAACACACGTCCTACCGCAACAGCTATAGGCTCCGCCCCCCCAAATCTTACCTTTTTAATGCCAATTGATATTGCCACAGCTGGAACAACAGTAAATAACATGTGCATCATCACAGTCTCCGAAGCTGTTGTCGGATGTATACAAAAACACTGATAAAGTATTCCTTTCGGGGCGCAAAGAGATGGCTACCGGAACACTCCAGGAACTTCCCAAGAGTCGCTGTCTTGTGTTTCTGGTGATGTTGGAGACATCTGGGTAGTGTACAGGGAGGCCCAAAATCCTCTTCATCTCTGTGCACCACAGGACAGGACGTCCTTGTCATCCATAAGCACATGAAATTGCTTGCATTTTCCTTGGTTCAAGAAGTTCAGCTTTTGTGGTGATAGTACAGAATTAAATAAACTTTGGTTTCCTACCATACTCAAGACAATCTTGTAGTTCAAGCTTCGGACTTGCTGTGGGAAACAGTGGCCTGTCCATACCAGGAAGATGATTTAGACAGAAGTAACGGGCTCTGATTGCAGGTGACACATGTTTATGATCAATCATCAAAGGGGTTGTGTGCAGAATATGGCTGATGGCCCCTTATTCACATGTTTGTCCAGAGCCACAACATTTGCAAACAGCCAGAAGAAAGGTCGGTTCTCACCAGCCTTAAGTTGAGCTTCAATTACCAAATGCTGATATTCAAAAAATAGACAAACAGTGCCTTAAAAAACACATTTGCAATATGGATTCACCAGAGCAAGGTCATTGCAAGTACTTCCCACGATAACAAAATTAAAATGCCACAACTCCGCAATCTTCCCCTTCACATTATTATTGTCACACTCCATTGTACTCCTATGCCCACCTCCCTGCTCTTGTTTTTGTTGAGGGTCCTGGAGCCTCTGCTAAAAAGGCCTATGGATAAAGAAGTGTACTGGGTGTCTATTCAATGTTTTTTTAGATTTCCCGGTTGCAACTAATTATCTCTGTGTTTCTAAAATCAATGCCTTTCCTGTAATCTATTATTCAAAAGGATGACATATGTCCTCTTTCATGCTGTTGTTTCGGTTGAGGCTCCGGGACCCTCTTATTAAAAAGGCCTGAGGATAAATAAGTGTACTGGGTGTCTAATCAATGTTTTTTTCTATTTCCCGATTGCAAATAATGATCTGTGGGTTTCTAAAATCAATGCCTTTCCTGTAATCTATTATTCAAAAGGATGACATATGTCCTCTTTCATGCTGTTGTTTCGGTTGAGGCTCCGGGACCCTCTTATTAAAAAGGCCTAAGGATAAATAAGTGTACTGGGTGTCTAAACAAAAATTTTTTCTATTTCCCGGTTGCAAATAATGATCTGTGGGTTTCTAAAATCAATGCCTTTCCTGTAATCTATTATTCAAAAGGATGACATATGTCCTCTTTCATGCTGTTGTTTTGGTTGAGGCTCCGGGACCCTCTTATTAAAAAGGCCTAAGGATAAATAAGTGTACTGGGTGTCTAAACAATTTTTTTTTCTATTTCCCGGGTCATAAAAATGATCTCTGGGATTCTAAAATCAATGCCTTTCCTGTAATCTATTATTCAAAAGGATGACATATGTCCTCTTTCATGCTGTTGTTTCGGTTGAGGCTCCGGGACCCTCTTATTAAAAAGGCCTGAGGATAAATAAGTGTACTGGGTGTCTAATCAATGTTTTTTTCTATTTCCCGGGTCATATAAATGATCTCTGGGATTCTAAAATCAATGCCTTTCCTGTAATCTATTATTCAAAAGGATGACATATGTCCTCTTTCATAATGTTTTTTCTGTTGAGGCTCCAGGAGCCTCTTATAAAAAGGCCTAAGGATAAAGAAGTGTACTGGGTGTCCAATCAATGTTTTTTTCTATTTCCCGGGTCATATAAATGATCTCTGGGATTCTAAAATCAATGCCTTAACTGTAATCAATTGTTCACAAGGATGCCATATGTCCTCTTTCATGCTGTTGTTTCAGTTGAGGCTCCGGGAGCCTCTTATAAAAAGGCCTAAGGATAAAGAAGTGTGCTGGGTGTCCAATCAATGTTTTTTTTTTATTTCACAGTTGCAAAACAATTATCTATGGCTTTGTAAAATCTATGCCTTACCTGTCATCTATTGTTCAAAAGGATGCCATATGTCCTCTTTACTGCTGTTGTTTTTGTTGGGGGTCCGGAACACTATTCTAAAAAGGCCGAAGGAGAACGACCTGTACTGTACTTGGTGTCCAATCATGTTTTTGTTTTCAATTTCACGGTTCATAATAAATATCGCAGTGTAACTAAAATCAATGCCATACCTGTACTCTGTTGTTCAAAAGGATGGCATATGTGGTGTTTCATTCTGTTGTGGTTGTTGAGGGTCGTGGCCGTGGGACAGTGTATAAAACGGCTGAAGGAGAACAACCTGTACAGCCTTGCTCCTCTTTTTAGGCAGGCCAGCTCTTTGCATACATGCCCACAGACTTTGTAACTCATGCCTCTTTTAGGGAGAGGTGCAGCCATAATGCAGGGTCAGACCCTCTGCCTGCAACTGTTATACTCGATTTTGCGAAAGGAAGTAAGCTTACCATGGTTCCCTGCACGCACGTATTGTTGTTATATTTTGGTGAGGGTAATCATGATGGCCATGTAGACCACCACCACTGAGAGTCCTGGAAGTAACAGGGATGAGATGAAAGAGCTAAGAATAGTAGAACTTGAAACAACAGAGTTAGCCATGGGTGTTAGTGCAAGACCGCTTGGCTTTTTTTTGGCTTTGGGTGCGGCTATTCATGCAGGCCATATAGAGCTGCCACCATTCGGTGTTGTATCAGGTATTAAACTAATAAGAACAGTACTACCAAAATACAGCCAATGAACGGCCTTATGAAGACTGAGCCAAGGTTGGATTGTAGTATTTGGTTAGGCTAATCATGATGGCCATGTAGACCACCACCGAGAGTCCTGGAAGTAACAGGGATGATGAGATGAAAGTGCTAAGAATAGTACTACTTGAAACAACAGAGTTAGCCATAGGTGTTAATCCAAGACCGCTTGGATTTATTTTTGTATTGGGTGTGGCTAATCATGCAGGCCATATAGAGCTGCCACTATTCGGTGTTGTATCAGCTATAAAAATAATAAGAACTGTACTATCAAAATACAGACAATGAAGGGCCTATGAAGACTGAGCAAAGGTTGGATTGTAGTATTTTGTTCGGCTAATCATGATGGCCATGTAGACCACCCATAACAGGGATGAAAGTGCTAAGAATAGTACTAATTGAAACAACCGAGTTAGCCATGGGTGTTAGTCTAAGACCACTCAGCTTTTTTTTGGGTTTGGGTGCAGCTAATCATGAAGGCCAGATAGACCTGCCACCATTTGGTGTTGTAACAGGTATTAAACTGCAAAGAACAGTACTACTTAACACAACCTACTTACCATGGGTCCCAGAGCATATGTTTGGTTATTATATTTTGTAAGGGTAATCATGCAGGCCATATAGACCTCCACCGATAGGGTGAGTATGAGTAACAGCTATTAAAATGCGAAGGACATTACTAATTAACACAACATAGTTACCATGGGTCGCAGACCAAGAGCAGATGTCTTATTATTATATTTTGTATGGGTAATCATCCAGGCCGTATAGACCTCACCAAATAGGGGGAGTTACAGAGATTAAAGTGCTAAGAATGGTAGTACTTAAAACACAACCTAGTTAAAATGGGTGCCAGACCGCATGTCTTATTATTATATTTTTTCAGGGTAATCAGGCAGGCCATATAGAACACCCCCTGATGGGGGGGGGGGAACAGGGATTAAAGTTCTAAGAAAAGTACTAATTAACACAAGCTAGTTATCATGGGTCCAACACCGTGTGTCTTGATGTTATACTTTGTCAGGGTAATCATGCAGGCCATATAGACCTCCCTTGATAGGGGGAGTAACAGGGATTACAGTTATAAGAATAGTACTACTTAAACACAACCTAGTTACCATGGGTCCCAGACCAGATGTTTTCTTATTATACTTTGTCAGGCTAATCATGCAGGCCATATAGAGCTCCAACAAAAGGGGGGGTAAGAGGGATTCAAGAGATAAGAAAAGTTTTACTTAACACAACAAAATTACCATGGGTCCCAGACCACGTGTCTTGTTGTTATACTTTGTCAGGGTAATCATAACCGCCATATAGACCTCCACCAATAGGGGGAGTTACAGGGCTGAAAGTGCGAAGAACAGTACTACTTAACACAACCTAGTTGGGTCCAAGAACGCATGTTTAATTATTAGACTTTATTAGGGTAATTATATATCTAACAAATCTATCTATTTCTCTTCTATCGATTCTATCTAACTATCAATCTATGTATATCTATCTATCCTATCTATCAATCTATCTTCTGTCCGGGATGTTTTGAGACAGCCACTTTGGGAATGTTAGTTGATTTAGGACCATTATGGCTTAAAAGCAGACTCTGCATAAACTATGTAATTTTCCATGGGAGTTTTGCCAGGGATCCCCCTCCAGCATGCGACAGTCCAGGTGTTAGTACCCTTGAAACAACTTTTCCATCACTATTGTGGCCAGAAAGAGTCCTTGTAGGTTTTAAAGTTCGCCTGCCTATTGAATTCAATGGCGGTTTGCGCGGTTTGCGGGTTCGCGAACAATACCGGAAGCTCGAGTCCGCCGTTCGCGAACCGAAAATTTTAGGTTTGCGACATCACTAACCACTACTAACAGTGAATAACGGCCACGCTGGCTGGGGAGAACTATTTACTATTAACTTGTTATATGTGTGACAGGAAGGCCCGGTTCTAATATCTCACCCCCTGTATATCTGTATAATCTCCCTGGGGAGGATAAGTCCTGGGCTGTTGCACTACTTGGCATATGCCTTTTAATTACTGATTCTGCATAATAAGAGACAGCTTAAACACCCCTCAACACTGCTGCCTGCACTGTTACTTTGCAGCCCCTGCTGTATGTCTGCCCCAACATCCTTTGAATACAGCCCTCAGTGCACTGATATAAAGAGCCTCTGCAGGGGGAGAGAAGAAGGGGTTCATTACTGCTTGCATGTGGGAATGTTTTGATTGCAATCGTTTTCTATCGGCTAGATTTAGAGTTTGGCGTTAGCCGTCAAAACCAGCGTTAGAGGCTCCTAACGCTGGTTTTAGGCTACCGCTGGTATTTAGAGTCAGTCAGGAAAGGGTCTAACGCTCACTTTGCAGCAGCGACTTTTCCATACCGCAGATCCCCTTATGTCAATTGCGTATCCTATCTTTTCAATGGGATCTTTCTAATGCCAGTATTTAGAGTCGTGGCTGAAGTGAGCGTTAGAAATCTAACGACAAAACTCCAGCCGCAGAAAAAAAACAGGAGTTAAGAGCTTTCTGGGCTAACGCCGGTTCATAAAGCTCTTAACTACTGTGCTCTAAAGTACACTAACACCCATAAACTACCTATGTACCCCTAAACCGAGGCCCCCCCACATCGCCGCCACTCTATTAAAATGTTTTAACCCCTAATCTGCCGATCGCACACCGTCGCAACCTACATTATCCCTATGTACCCCTAATCTGCTGCCCCTAATACCGCCGACACCTACATAATATTTATTAACCCCTAATCTGCCACCCCCGCTATCGCTGACCCCTGCATATTTTTTTTAACCCCTAATCTGCCGCTCCGTACACCGCCGCAACCTACATTATACCTATGTACCCCTAATCTGCTGCCCATAACACAGCCGACCCCTATATTATATTTATTAACCCCTAATCTGCCGCCCCCAACATCGCCTCCACCTACCTACAATTATTAACCCCTAATCTGCCGACCGGACCACACCACTACTATAATAAATGTATAAACCCCTAAAGCTAAGTCTAACCCTAACACTAACACTCCCCTAACTTAAATATAATTTAAAGGGACACTCAAGTCAAAATTAAACTTCATGATTCAGATAGAGCCAGCAATTTTAAACAACTCTCCAATTTACTTCCATTAAGAAAATGTGCACAGTCTTTTTATATTTACACTTTTTGAGTCACCAGCTCCTACTGAGCATGTGCAAGAATTCACAGCATATACGTATATGCATTTGTGATTGGCTGATGGCTGTCACATGATACAGGGGGAGTGGAAATATACATAACGTTGCAATTTATTTTAAAAAAATCTACTACTCATTTGAAGTTCAGACTAAGTGCTATTGCATTGTCTTCTTACCAAGCATTTGTTGATTATGAAAATCTACTGTATTGACTGGTCCTTTAAATCTAACGAAATAAATTAACTCTTATTAAATAAATTATTCCTATTTAAAGCTAAATACTTACCTGTAAAATAAACCCTAATATAGCTACAATATAAATTATAATTATATTGTAGCTATTTTAGGATTAATATTTATTTTACAGGCAACTTTGTATTTATTTTAACCAGGTACAATAGCTATTAAATAGTTATTAACTATTTAATAGCTACCTAGTTAAAATAATTACAAAATTACCTGTAAAATAAATCCTAACCTAAGTTACAATTAAACCTAACACTACACTATCAATAAATAAATTAAATAAACTACCTACAATTATCTACAATTAAACCTAACACTACACTATTAATAAATTAATTAAATAAAATACCTACAAATAAATACAATGAAATAAACTAACTAAAGTACAAAAACTAAAAAAAAGAACTAAGTTACAAAAAATAAAAAAATATTTACAAACATTAGAAAAATATTACAACAATTTTAAACTAATTACACCTACTCTAAGCCCCCTAATAAAATAACAAAGACCCCCAAAATAAAAAAATGCCCTACCCTATTCTAAAATTAAAATAGAAAAGCTCTTTTACCTTACCAGCCCTGAAAAGGACCCTTTGCGGGGCATGCCCCAAAGAATTCAGCTCTTTTGCCTGTAAAAAAAACCCATACAATACCCCCCCAAACCCAACATTACAACCCACCACCCACATACCCCTAATCTAACCCAAACCCCCCTTAAATAAACCTAACACTAACACTAAGCCCCTGAAGATCTCCCTACCTTGTCTTCACCACGCCGGGTTCACTGATCGATCCAGAAGAGCCTCCGATGTCTTGATCCAAGCCCAAGCGGGGGGCTGAAGATGTCCATGATCCGGATGAAGTCTTCATCCAAGGCTCTTCTGGATCGATCGGTGAACCCGGCGTGGTGAAGACAAGGTAGGGAGATCTTCAGGGGCTTAGTGTTAGGTTTATTTAAGGGGGGTTCGAGTTAGATTAGGGGTATGTGGGTGGTGGGGTGTAATGTTGGGGGGGGTATTGTATGTTTTTTTTACAGGCAAAAGAGCTGAATTCTTTGGGGCATGCCCCGCAAAGGGTCCTTTTCAGGGCTGGTAAATTTTAATTTTAGAATAGGGTAGGGCATTTTTTTATTTTGGGGGTCTTTGTTATTTTATTAGGGGGCTTAGAGTAGGTGTAATTAGTTTAAAATTGTAATATTTTTCTAATGTTTGTAAATATTTTTTTATTTTTTGTAACTTAGTTCTTTTTTATTTTTTGTACTTTAGTTAGTTTATTTAATTGTATTTATTTGTAGGTATTGTATTTAATTAATGTATTGATAGTGTAGTGTTAGGTTTAATTGTAGATAATTGTAGGTAGTTTATTTAATTTATTTATTGATAGTGTAGTGTTAGGTTTAATTGTAACTTAGGTTAGGATTTATTTTACAGGTAATTTTGTAATTATTTTAACTAGGTAGCTATTAAATAGTTATTAACTATTTAATAGCTATTGTACCTGGTTAAAATAAATACAAAGTTGCCTGTAAAATAAATATTAATCCTAAAATAGCTACAATATAATTATAATTTATATTGTAGCTATATTAGGGTTTATTTTACAGTTAAGTATTTAGCTTTAAATAGGAATAATTTATTTAATAAGAGTTAATTTATTTCGTTAGATTTAAATTATATTTAACTTAGGGGGGTGTTAGTGTTAGGGTTAGACTTAGCTTTAGGGGTTAATACATTTATTAGAGTAGCGGTGCGGTCCGGTCGGCAGATTAGGGGTTAATTATTGTAGGTAGGTGGAGGCGACGTTGGGGGCGGCAGATTAGGGGTTAATAAATATAATATAGGGGTCGGCGGTGTTAGGGGCAGCAGATTAGGGGTACATAGGGATAACGTAGGTTGCGGCGGTGTACGGAGCGGCAGATTAGGGGTTAATAATAAAATGCAGGTGTCACTGATAGCGGGGGCAGCAGATTAGGGGTTAATAAGTGTAAGGTTAGGGGTGTTTAGACTCGGGGTACATGTTAGGGTGTAAGGTGCAGACTTAGGAAGTGTTTCCCCACAGGAAACAATGGGGCTGCGTTAGGAGCTGAACGCTGCTTTTTTGCAGGTGTTAGTTTTTTTTTCAGCTCAAACAGCCCCATTGTTTCCTATGGGGGAATCGTGCACGAGCACGTTTTTGAAGCTGGCCGCGTCCGTAAGCACCGCTGGTATTTAGAGTTGCAGTGGCGTTAAATTATGCTCTACGCTCTCTTTTTGGAGCCTAACGCACTTAAAACGCAGCCATTCTGTGAACTCTAAATACCAGCGGTATTTAAAAGGTGCGGGGGAAAAAAAGCATGCGTTAGCTACGCGGGTCGTTACCGACAAAACTCTAAATCTAGCCGTACGCGAACTGTATAGCAAGGGAAAGTTTAAGCACGCTTCAATACTGCTGCTCACACTGTTGCTCTGTAAATGCTACCAAGTGATTGCCTTAACACCTCTCAGAGACTGCCCTCAGCCCATTGATATAAAGAGCCTTTGTGGGGGAAGAAGGGAAAAGCTTTATTGCAGTTTGCATCTTGAGATGTGGTGATTGCAACTTCATTGTTTGTTTTTTCTCATTTTTCTCTCTCACAACGTATGTGATTGTTGCATTATACAGTACAACAGTTCCACTTAGTGGTCTATATACAGCATTGCAGCATTATCAGTTCCTTCTGTATTTTGTTCTATGAAAGTGGACGAGTATTTTCACAGGCTACCCTCGCCTACAAGCAGCACCATGAGTCACAGATCAAAAAATCAGGAAAAAAGACAAAAAACCATCACAGAAGCACAGGCAAACTCCTCACTGGCAGATGTTGAGAGCAACTCCTCAGGAGATCACTCCTCACTCTTGCAGGAGCTTAAAGCATTCTTCTTACCAAAAATGGATAGCTTGCAGGCTGGAGTAGATACATTAACCAGCGAAGTGCGACTTTTTTCTACACGTATGTCTGCTGCAGAACAAAGAATCTCTGGGGTTGAAGATAGGCAACAGAAATCAGAAATCTCATTAAAGCACTTACTGAAACAGAATCAACAACTAATGGATAAAGTGGAAGATCTAGAAAATCGCAGTAGGCGAAATAATCTACGAATCGTAGGTGTTCCTGAATCCATTAAAGACAAAGATTTATTGGAGTTTGCCGCCTCGACCCTCCCAAAACTTGTGGGTCTGCCTCTGGACATTGAAAGATCACACCGCATAGGCCCCAACAGATATCTGGACAACTCCAAGGAAAGGCCATGACAAGTAATTTTTAAATGCTTAAATTTCCAGGACAAGCTAGCCATTCTAAGAGCCTATAGGGCGGCTAAAGAAGTCATTTATGAAGACCATCGCCTCTTATTATTTCAGGACTTCTCGGTTGAGGTAACTAAGAGACGTAAGGACTTTGCTTCAATCTGTTCCACCCTTCATGAACAGGGGCGTAGGTTCACTCTTATGTTCCCAGCTACCCTGAAGATCCAGACCCTCTCAGGTCCAAAAACCTTCCGTACGCCTGCGGCAGCGCAGGCATATCTGGCATCAGAGCGGAGGCAGGACAATGGATGATGGGACTCTAATAAGTATTAATGTTCTCAATTTTCGCATATAATGTATTTCATAATGTATGCTGTTTTTCTTTTGCAGAGTTCGTGGTTTTGGTTGTTTATTCTAGGTTTGAATATGCGCTTGTGGGGCTGGGAGATGGGGCGCTGTGATGCCAAGGTGCCTTCTGACCTTAAATTTTGGCCTTTGATAGAATAATTTCTACACACTTATTGCACTTACTGGTGTTGAGGTGCCTCCTCTCCGGTCCGTACGAGCGAATTAGGTTCTATAAGATGTACAGCTCTGCAAATAATTTGTTTTCCCAGTTCCCATACTGTGTGTACTGGTTCAAGTTTCTACATGCACAGTTTAAATGATGCTATGCGACAATGTCCATGGCATATGAATCTTGGTTCGGAAGTTTATGTTATTAATAAGGTTCTTATTTATCTTTGGTCTCCCCTTTACTCACCCGTATGCCTGGCCCCTGATTTGTTTTTCACAAAACCCTATGGAGACCCTATGCCCGCCCTCTACCCTCTGATGTCCACTGTTGTTTATGTCACAGATGTATCTCGGTCCCAGGGTATCGACAACGAATGCAAGTTATATGGTCACTCACCTCAACCCTTACCTAGCCATTATATGTCTGTTCCCCTGCCCCTGCCCCATGCTGGAACCCTTGAGGCAACTTTATACCTTAAAATCAGATTGGATACTTCCGTGTCACATCTGGCTTTGCCTTACCTTGCTCTCCCTTGCCTAAGTGGACTCATAGACCTAGGTTGCTGTGTTCTTTGTTTTTGCAAAGAGAGTTCTTCATTTTTTCAGCTATATTATAGACAGATTGCCTCATCGACCATATTTAATGTTACAAATGCAGAAGTGGTTAGAGGCCTATTTTCTCAATGCATAACTAATGCTGCCGTATGTTCTTACTTTCTTTGCAGTTACTGTCAGATCGGTGCCTGGAGGCCTCTGGCTCCCCCCTCTCCACCACGCCACTCATCTTTGAGGACTCATCTGCGCCATCACACAACTGTAAGTCAAAACACGCACCCTGCACCTCATACACTAAATAGGACATCTGGCCGGGTTTGTTCTCCGGGCCGCATGTTTCATACCCTTATGTATTTTAGACATGACAACTCCCTTTAAAATCATTGCATGGAATGTGGGGGGCATTACGTCCCTGGCAAAAAGAAGCATGATTCTCCACCACTTAGACTCATTACGTGCTGACATAGCCTTGCTCCAAGAGACGAAACTGACGGTTGAGGAACATGAAAAGTTAAAAACCCATTGGGTGGGCCACATTTTATGCTCCCCTACAGAAGGTAGGAAGAGGGGGGTTGCCATTTTAGTGCGAAAGGGCCTAGCGGCTACTTTTTCTAAGGTAGAGATAGATAAGAAGGGGAGATTTATAGTTGCCTTACTCCAGATTGATACCCTCACATATACTCTCTGTAATGTCTATGGCCCTAATGTATATAACCCTGACTTTTGGACGAACTTATTTGCAATACTGGCCACATACAACGCTCCTATAATTATAGGAGGTGACTTCAACTTGGCCCAGGCTCTCCCTTTAGAGAGAGAGAGAGTTTAAAGATCCCTCTATCTCAAGGACCCTGAAAAAACATGTGACTAGATATAAACGCAAGGTATCCCTGGTTGGCTCCTTTAAGGAGACTCTAGATCTGTTGGCTGTGTGGAGAGCGAGAAACCCAGATGGGAGGGATTTCACTTGCCTCTCAAAAACGCATCATACCATGTCACGTATTGATTCGTTTTTTACCTCCCCAACCATTACACCACAGATCTTCTCCACAAATATAGGTCAAGTCACTATCTCGGATCACGCCCCAATCACTTTGGTACTCCAGCCTCAACCTCCCAAACCTCCAAACAGAGGTTGGAGATTTCCCCTCCACCTCTATAACAATATTGAGTTCCGTCGCCATTTGAAAGCCTCTTGGACACACTATGTGTCGAACAATGCCTCCCATCTGGGAGCTCCAGATCTTTTCTGGCATGCCTCAAAGGCGGTAATGAGAGGCCACATAACCTCTTTTACAGCGCATCACAATAGGCAGTTTAAAAAGGTGAATGGGGTTCTTCTTTCCCAGCTTACTGATGCTTACAATAACTATCTATCTACCCCCACGACATCATCTAGGAAAACTTATTATCTAGCTCAACAAGACAACAAAGTTAATATTTACAGACAGGGTCGTTACTACCGGCATGGCAATGAAGCCGGCAGGCTGCTTGCCAAAGTTAGTTAACTCTTATAAGCCCAAGTCCCAGATCTTTTAAATCTAGGGGTACTCTAACTGCTAATTCTAAGGAAATTATGGCCGAATTTGTAGACTATTATTCCTCTTTATACTCTAAACAACCAATTCACCTAGAGGCAAAGCGACACTTTTGGGGCACAGTACAACTTCCTACCCTTACAGAGGAGCAAACCTCTCTTTTGAACTCGCCTATACAACCTCAGGAAGTTCTCAGGGCCATACGGCAGAGTAGACTGGGTAAGGCTGCAGGTCCTGACGGGTTGCCTGTGGAATATTTTAAATTATTAGATGAGGAATTGGCCCCAGTCCTATCTTCCTTGTACTCTGCTTATTTGGCGGGTACTGAGCAGATGGATGACAGATTCTCTGAAGCCAATATCTGTCTCTTATTAAAACCTGATAGAGATCCCACTCAAACATCTTCATACCGCTCGATCTCATTGCTAAATGGGGACTATAAACTTTTAACAAAAATCTTGGCGGACAGGCTGGCGAAGGTCCTACCATACATAGTTCATGCAGATCAAACTGGTTTCGTGAAGGGTAGGTCATCTGTGATAAATATTAGAAGGACCCTTGGTATTGTTGCCCATTACTGGTACAATGCACATGCACAATCTCCCTCTCAGCTACCAGACGCTTGCCTTTTGGCGCTTGACGCCGAAGAGGCGTTTGACCAGATTGAGTGGGACCACTTACACACTTCACTGTCACACTTTGGTATACAGGGTAATTTTTCTAACTTTTTACAGAGATTATACTCAGCCCCTAAGGCTTCTCTCATAATCAATGGGGGGCTTTCCCCTTCTTTTACGCTACAGAGAGGTACGAGACAGGGGTGTCCCCTTTCCCTTCTCCTCTTTGATTTGGCTATTGAGCCCCTGGCATCTTATATCAGACAACACTGTGCGTGCCTAGATTTATATGGTCAACAGCAGCATTTGTCATTGTACGCCGATGATTTGCTGCTGTTTGTAGGCAATCCCTGCACTAACTTACATCCTCTCCTGGATATTATCAAGAATTTCGGCAGGTTCTCGGGGTACAAGATTAACATCGACAAATCGGAAGTCACTTGGTTACAAAACTCCCGCAACATAACACTAGCAGATACTGGTCTTAAAACCACTGAAGGCTGCTTTAAATACTTGGGCATATGGGTACACGTTGACCCTCATAAGTTATATTCCCTTAACCTTAGTGGGATCATCGGTGACATTAAACAGATGTTACTGGGTTGGAAGAGGCTTCCCCTCTCTCTCTCGGGTAGGGTGCATCTTTTTAAAATGGTCGCTCTGCCTAAACTTCTTTATCCCTTGCAAATGTTGCCCCTTCTTCTTACCCAACAGGACGCTACTTCCTTACAAACTTCCATTGGAAATTTTATCTGGCAGAGCAAGAAACACAGAATAGGCAGGACTCCCTTGTCAATGCCAGTGGGCGGGGGTGGGCTCCGTCTTCCTAATATAATGTGGTATAATTGGGCGGCCCTTTCCAGATTTGTGCTGGATTGGCTGGTGGGGAAAGACTGCAACACCATCCCTGACTTAGAGTCCAACTTTGTTAAGCTATTGCATCTGGCTTTCTTGCCTCATGCGGATCTTAAGTCGCTATCCCCGTTTGTCCAACACCATATATTGTTTAGGGATCCCCTGAGAGCCTGGGCCAAGATTTGCAGACTCTGGGGAATACAGCAATCGACTAGTAAATATCTCCCAATCCAGGGCAACCTCAATTTCCTTCCTGGGTACACTACACAGGCATTTCAGATATGGCAACAATTACAACTTACAAGACTTCATCAACTTCTTCATCCCCTGACTTTTGATATAGTGCCTTTCCAGGACTTGCAAACATGCTACAACCTCCCACACACTCACAGGTTTGCATACTTCCAATGCAGACATTACATCTTTACACTGATCTCAGGGGGACTGTTATCCAAGGGAACTTCTAATTTAGATAGACTTTGTGCTTTGGCAAAGATGGGATCTTACAGACTCTCACACACATGCAATTTGCTGCTTCTTCATTTTGAGGACTCCACCTTATGTGGGATTGTATCAAAATGGTCACACTTTGGGGAATTAGAGGTTGACACTATGTTGATCACTATACATTCATGAAATCCACCAGCACTAATGGGATAAAACATTCATCTTTTATTGAAGATCTTGTTAAAATAAGCAACGTTTCGTGACCATATGTCACTTAGAGCATGATTAAGTGACACATGGTCATGAAACGTTGCTTATTTTAACAAGATCTTCAATAAACAATGAATGTTTTATCCCAATAGTGCTGGTGGATTTCATGAATGTATATGTTACACAGAGGAGTTGCAGTTTTTCCTCACCACCGTGCACATTTAGTGGTGCTGTGTTCACAAAAGGTACTAGATTACTACGTTGATCAATGTGAGCTTTGAGAGGGCAAATCAAAGCACTATTTCTGCGAAATTGAGAGAATCGCATATGAAATTCCTGCACGAAGCCTATATTACCCCTGGCATGCATGCTAAATGGGTTCAGGGGGCACATAATTTATATAGTAAATGCAGCCGCAATTCTCCTGATTGGATCCATTTGTTGTGGGAGTGCCCCAAGGTGCAGAAATTCTAGCAGAAAATTTCATACTGGCTGACCAAATTAACTAAACAAAATTTGTCCCTCTCGGCGCAGCATGTGATTTTCTTGACGCCTAAAGACCTGACATACAAATATGACATCTTTATAACTACAGTCCTCATGCTAGCTAAACAGATCATTCTAAAAGAGTGGGTAGGTGAGCGGACCCCACCGTTTCAGCAATTACTCAAGACAGTACATACTCAGATGCTAATTGAGCAGGCAGACACTAGGGGAGACCCTGAGAAAAGAGTAAAGACATTTCTCCTTAAATGGGAGGTCTATCTGTTGCACTTACCGGACATAGTGAGAGACAGAGTTCTCCTTCCTTTTAAAAACAGTCAGTATGTCCTAAATGAAAATCTTAGAGGCAATTGGTGTCTGTCCTCTGATCAAGTCCGTTAGCGATCTCTCTCACATGTGTAATCGATGTGTCGGATGGGGGGATCAGGAGGTGCTCTGGGTAAGTATAACTGTTATCTGTTGTTCTTTTTTCTGTTTTTCTTTCTATGTTATTTTCTTTGTCTTCTTATCTTAGTTAATATGTTTTTCTTTGTTTGTTTGTACAAAAAATGGTCTTGAAAAATGCTGCATGAAAATTTCATTTAAATATCATGCTTTGTAACACGGTCTTTATTTTCCCTGTCTTATTATGCATATGTTAACATTGAAACATTTTCACCAATGTGACTGTACTTGCCATGTATGTCTTGGATTCTTTTCTATAAATAAAGTTTTAAAAAAAAATAACAAACACTAAATCGCAAAAAATAACAAATGAAATTAACAAAAATAAAAACAATTACACCAAATCTAATAGCCCTAAAAAAATAGAAATGCACCCCCAAAATAAAAACACCCTCTAGCCTACAATAAACTACAAATAGCCCTTAAAAGGGCCTTTTGTAAGGCATTACCCTAAAGAAATCAGCTCTTTTACCTGTAAAAAAAATACAAAGACCCCCCAACAGTAAAATCAACCCCCCAAAATTAAAAAAAACAATGCTAACAAAAACCTAAGCTACCCTTTGCCCTGAAAGGGGCATTTGTATGGGCATTTCCTTTTAAAAGGCATTCAGCTCTTTTACATTAAATGTACACGGAGTGATAGTGTAAAACGGTGAAAGAGAAAGACCTCTATAACCACTGACTCCTATAGAAGGCGCTAAACAAAATAAACAAAAACTAGAATGATCAAAAAATATATATGATTTTAATGAAAAAATATAATATATAAAAAAATGAATATAACAATGATGACAATATAGTCTTTGGATGTTGTGATCAAAGTCCAATGAATGTCCTCAAAAAAGCATAGAACATAGTAGGCAGCTCTCTGACTTCACCCGATGGGATGATGAACCTCTGTAGCATAAAGACAAAAAGCTGGTTTGCTGCAGAATACCAGCCTGCCTCTACTGGAACAACTGAGTGCCTTCTCACTTGTGCGTACCCTGTGTTTGTCCATATCTGGATTATCTGGTTTTTATTGATCTAGACATGTGGCGCCTTTGTCCTTCTTTTTGTCTTTATGCTACAGAGCTCTTTTACATTGCCCTGAAAAGGGCATTCAGCTCTTTTAAAAATGCCCAAACCCTAATCTAAAAAAAAAAAACACCCAGAAAAAGTAAAAAAAAAAAAAAAAGTACTAACCCCCGAAGATCCAATCACAGTTTCTGAAGTCCGGACATCCATCCTCATTCAGGCGGCGAGAAGTTTTCATCCAGACGGCGAGAAGTCTTCATCTAGGCAGCGTCTTCTATCTTCATACCAGCGGTGCGGAGCAGATCCATCCTTGAAGAGTGTCCTCTTCATACAGTCACTGCCTTACATTGGATCTTCAATGTAAGGGAGCCTTTTCAAAATGGCGTCCCTTGCATTCCTTTTGGTTGATTTGATTCTTGAAATTCAAATCAGACAATAGGATGAGAGCTACTGAAATCCTTTTGGCTGTTCAAATCAGCCAATAGGATGAGAGCTACTGAAATTCTATTGGCTGATTTGAATAGCCAATAGAATTTCAGTAGCTCTCACCCTATTGGCTGATTTGAATTTTAAAGAATCAAATCAGCCAATAGGAATGCAAGTGACACCATTTTGAAAAGGCTCCCTTGCATTGAAGATCTAGTGTACAGCGGTGACCATGTCTTCATGGATGGATCCACTCCACACAGCTGGGATGAAGATAGAAGACGCCACCTGGATGGAGACTTCTTGCCATCTGGATGAAGACTTCTCACCGCCTGGTTGAGGATGGATATCCGGACTTCAGAAACTGTGAGTGGATGTTCGGGGTCAGTGTTAGTTTTTTTTTTTAACTTTTTTTGGGTGGGTTTTTTTGGGGGCTTTTTTAAAAGTGCTGAATGCCCTTTTCAGGGCAATGTAGAAGATCTCAATGTCCTTTTAAGGGAAATGCCCATAAAAATGCCCTTTCCAGGACAAAGGGTAGCTTAGGTTTTTGTTAGAGTTAGGTTTTTTATTTTGGGGGGGTGGTTAGGTGGTGGGTGAGCAGGTGTGAACAGAGTAGCAAGAGTCAAATTAGGAAGGACAACACCGCCACACAGGTTTAGGGGGTGAAAAGCCGTAAACCACGTGAACCAGGATGATCCACGCCATCCACTATATCATACTTGAGTGTATAAAGGGGTAGGCATCCCGCCTAGAGGCAGAATGCCACCCCCCCAGTCCCCATCCACAACCTGCAGGTGTAAAGGTCCTAGCCGACCCATGCAAACATGCCCGCAAGGGATGTTTTCAATGCCCTGACTGTACAACTTGTAACGCTATGATAGCCACCAAGAAGTTTAATCGTCCGCATGGAAACCAAGTATATACCATCAATCATCCAATTTCTTGTACTACGACATTTGTAGTGTACTTGATCATTTGTCCATGTGGACTACACTACATAGGAAAGACCCAAGGAACTATACGCAAAAGAATGGCTAACCATCGAGCAGCGATTAGATCAGCCCTTAAGAAAGGGCGATCCGATCAACCAATGGCACGCCACTGGTTGACAGCAAGGCATGCTGTATCTGCAATCAAGTTTATTCTCATTGACCACATTCCAAAATTGACCCAAGGAGGGGATAGGAATAAACTCCTTTTAAGAAGAGAGGCAGAATGGATGTTCCGATTAGGAACGTCATACCCCAAGGGACTCATCTCTCCACCAGACTTTGGTGCTTTGACTTGATGTGGGATGAAGTTTAGTAGCAAGTAGTGTTTGCATAGGTCGGCTAGGACCTTTACACCTCCAGGTTGTGGATGGGGACTGGGGGGTGGAACAGCCAATAGAATGCCAGCTCAATCCTATTGGCTGATTTGGATCAGCCAATAGGATTGAACTTCAATCGTACTGGCTGATTGCATCAGCCAATAGGATTTTTTCTACCTTAATTCTGATTGGCTGATTGAAATCTATCAGCCAATCGGAATTGAAGGGACGCCATCTTGGATGACGTCATTTAAAGGAACCTTCATTCAGTGTTAGCCGTCAGAAGGAAGAGGATGCTCTGTGTCTGATGACTTGAAGATGGACCCGCTCCGCGCCGGATGGATGAAGATAGAAGATGCCGTCTGGATGAAGACTTCTGCCCGTCTGGAGGACCACTTCGACCGGCTTGGATGAAGACTTCTCCCGGCTTTGTTGAAGACTTCAGCCCGGTTGGATGAAGACTTCTCCCGGTAAAGTGATCTTCAAGGGGTTAGTGTTAGGTTTTTTAAGGGGGTATTGGGTGGGTTTTAATGTTGGGAGCAATTTGTAATTTTTTTTACAGGTAAAAGAACTGATTACTTTGGGGCAATGCCCCGCAAAAGGCCCTTTTAAGGGCTATTTGTAATTTAGTGTAGGGTAGGGCTTTTTTATTTTGGGGGGAATTTTTATTTTGTTAGGGGGATTAGATTAGGTGTAATTAGTTTAAAAATCTTGTAATTTGTTTATTATTTTCTGTAATTTAGTGTTGTTTTTTTTTGTACTTTAGCTAATTTTATTTAATTGTATTTAATTGTATTTAATTTAGGGAATTAATTTAATTATAGTGTAGTGTTAGGTTTTAGTGCAACTTAGGTTAGGTTTTATTTTACAGGTCAATTTGTCTTTATTTTAGCTAGGTAGTTATTAAATAGTTAATAACTACTTAATAAATATTCTACCTAGTTAAAATAAATACAAACTTGCCTGTAAAATAAAAATAAACCCTAAGATAGATACAATGTAACTGTTAGTTATATTGTAGCTAGCTTAGGGTTTATTTTACAGGTAAGTATTTAGTTTTAAATATGAATAATTTAGTTAATGATAGTAATTTTTATTTAGACTTATTTTAATCATATTT
The DNA here is from genome assembly GCF_027579735.1 of Bombina bombina. Lineage (NCBI taxonomy): Eukaryota > Metazoa > Chordata > Amphibia > Anura > Bombinatoridae > Bombina > Bombina bombina. The sequence continues at coordinate 75,431,496 of NC_069501.1, read as the reverse complement.
AAGTTAGGGGGGTTAGGGTTAAACTTAGATTTAGGGGTTAATAACTTTAGTATAGTGGCGGCGACGTTGGGGGCGGCAGATTAGGGGTTAATAAATGTGGGTAGGTGTCGGCGATGTTAGGGACGGCAGATTAGGGGTTAATAATATTTAACTAATGTTTGCGAAGCGGGAGTGCGGCGGTTTAGGGGTTAATATATTTATTATAGTGGCGGTGAGGTCCGGTTTGGCAGATTAGGGGTTAAAACATTTTTTTTAGTGTTTGCGATGCAGGAGGGCCTCGGTTTAGGGGTTAATAGGTAGTTTATGGGTGTTAGTGTACTTTTTAGCACTTTAGTTAAGAGTTTTATGCTACGGCGTTGTAGTGCAAAACTCTTAACGACTGACTTTAAAATGCGGTACCAGTCTTGACAGGAGAGGGTCTACCATTCCCTTTTTGGCAGACTCGTAATACCAGCGCTATGCAAGTCCCATTGAAAAAAGAGGATACGCAATTTCCGTTAGTGGATTTGCGGTATTTCCAAGTCTGGCCAAAAAAGTGAGCGGTGAGCCTGTACCTTCAAGACTCGTAATACCAGCGGGCATTAAAAAAAAGCAGCGTTAGGACCGGCTAACGCTGCTTTTTAATCCTAACGCAAAACTCGTAATCTAGCCGTTTGTTTTTTATATAACATATTGAAAAAATATTGTTAATGAAAATAAATAATTACTTTAAGGTTTCTTTGAAATTATAATAAGTAATAATAAGTAATTATAATATTTAATTATATTTTTAATACAGTGGGGCCAATTTAACAATGGCTGGCGGACATGATACACTGCTTATTCTCATGTGCGCTAAACCGACATGAAAATATCAATATATCACACTCTAATGTTCTTCACATACAAGAATATGTTCTGTTTATTCATAAATACATATTTCTACATATATATGATGTTTTTTGGTACCGTATATATATATAGATATAAGTACCACTAAAGCATCAAATATATGTAGACATATTCTGTTATATGCAGAACATAGGAAATTGAAATATTTACAGTATATACATACTTAAAAACTTTATTAAAAATTCATATTGCATAAATATGCTGTCATGAATACCTCATGATTTAGATGCTAAAGGGTTAATTTTCTTTAGCTTGTTTGCTAAAAACATTTGTTTTTTCAGAAGAAATGTGTTGCTTGGTTTTCCCTTAGATAAGCCAGAGCCCTCATAGATAGTTTGTAAGATGCACAAGAGAGAACTTTATGGGCAGTTTATTGCCCAACCTTTCAGTACAGAGAATGATGGAACACAGTGCTTCTATCCAGGCACTGGACTGGGGTCATTGACTGGACAACCAGTCTTGCTTTGAGAAAGGCTGTTCTAACAGCTGAAACGCGTAGCAGAAAGTATCACACTGAAGTGAAAGGAAACAAAGTTACAGCAGCATCCAATCTGGGAGCTCAAGAGGCCAGTACGCACCCCCAGAAGTCACATGCATGGTGTGAGCATCATAGAAGCTGAAATGCCTTCAAACTACTCACTATCACCTAGAGTACAAGTTTTGCGTTCTGGTTTTAACGCTGAAAAAATGGCCATTTCAGCGTAAAAACCGGAATGCAGCCTTTAAGAGTTTTGTCGGTATAGCAGTACCGCAAGCATTTTAGCCTGTAACGCAACGTCAGTCCCGCAATAAAAAAAATGCCATTACAAGTTGTGTGGTGAGGTTAAATAGATTGCGTTACAGCCTATACCGACGCGATCCGTTCCGCAATTGAGACCAGTAGTTATGAGTTTAGTGCAACAAAACTGTTACACAAAACTCACAACTATACTGTTACAAAGTGCACTAACACCCATAAACTACTTATTAACCCCTAAACCGAGGCCCTCCCGCATCGCAAATACTATATTAAAGTTATTAACCCCTAATCTGCTGCTCCCAACATCACCGCCACTAAAAAAATGTATTAACCCCTATTCCCCCTAACTCCAACATCGCCCACACTATAATAAAGATATTAACCCCTATTCCACCGCTCCCCGACATCGCCGCCACTAAATAAAGTTATTAAGCCCTAAACCTCTGGCCTCCCACATCCCTGCCACAAAATAAACCTATTAACCCCTAAACTGCCAGCCCCCCACATCGCAAAAAACTGTAGTATTTGTGTATACAAATACACACACACTTATTTTGCTTCCATACCACTCACACATACATGTTGGCTGAATTAGTGTAATATTGTGTTACTCATGAAGTGCCAGTACACCATGTTATTGCTTCAATCATTTCACTGTATACAGTCCACTGTCCACTAGAGATGTGCATTGTGCACGTGAAACATTTGTGTTTCTTCCGAAATTTTCATTTTGTTAAAAATAACTTTTGTTTTAGTTCATTTTTGTTAGAAATTTTCTTTTTAACTAAAATACATTTTTGTTTTGAGCTACAGTGCAGATTTTGGCCATTTTGAAGTTGTAATTAAATTTAATCCGTTTTATTAGCATTAGTTTTATGTCTATGTTGTAAATTATTTTTTTTTATATATGTATACATTTTTGTGCACTGCATTTTTGGATAAAACTAAAACATTTACTTAAAGGTACAGTAACTAAGCAGACAGCCAAGACAGAGGTCAAGGACATCCCTCTGATGAAAAAGTAAATATGGATGTTGTTGTATATTGTTTATGCAGTGCACACACCTTTGATGACACCTTGAAGAAAAGTCGAAGTTTGGTTGACATTGGCTGCCTGGTACTGCCGAAATATTAAATTTATTTTAATGTTCATACCTCTGAAGGGGAGGGTTGGGTTATACTTACTTATTATTATTTCAAGTAAAGTCTCTCTTATGACGTTTCCATCAAGACAGAATTATCCCGGCTGGCATAATCTAATGACAAGAAACATGAATCCCTTAGAGAGTGCAGTGGTCTCTCCAGACACACCCTGACATAGCCCTGCCATCACTGAGAGATATTTTTTTTAATTGTGCCTGCATGGCACCTGCTTTAAAGAGATTTTTAATAAATTATACCAGATGCTGATAATGATTTTGCAATATGAGTTAGCAGGATCTGAGTGAATTTGCGTTGTGCCACCTGGTTCCAGTGTTTTTGTTAATAAAATAAAGAAGTACAGGTTATTACAAATAATAACAAGTTCAACAAAGAACAAATACAACACACACAGTCACATAGGTACTGGTAGTAGTACTAGTAGGTTTAGTAGGTTAGTTAATGTTTAGAACAAGAAGTTTGGAAGAGAAGAATGATGATGAGATGAAGGAGTTGCATGAGTTAGTAATGGTTTGTTATTGGTTATGGTTTAACTATCAGTGGTTGAATGAATGATCCAGTAGGTACAGTAGAAAGAAATTAAATTATTGTATGGATAGGAAGGTTAGGTTAACTTTTTCCTTCTGGTGAAGTCGGCTTGATGCTGTTATTCTTGGTTAGGTTACACGTCTTTCTGAATTTGGAAATGATTCAAAGACAGATTCTGAATAACAGGGAAGTATATTTGGTAGAGACAAGAGATGTGCAATGTGCATGGTGAAAATTTTACTACCATCTATCCAAATGTCTTATCATCAGCTGAATATTGATTCTTCTTTTCCACAAGATCAGCATACAACAATGAAACTGAAAACATTGGCCTTGGTAAATCCCTAGTGACACCATCTGTGGATGCATAAAAATAGATAGATAATGATATTTAATTAGATGATATTAGAATAGATTGCAAGATAAGATGGTGGTGTAGTCTTTCTATGGTTTAGTAGTTAGTGCATTTCATTTATTTACATTTACTAGTATAAATTTGTTAGTTAGTACTAGTAATACTACTAGTTACATGCTATTGGTTGGTTAAGGTTATTTTATAGGTTGTTTAGTGTTTAGTTAGTTACTTACTAGTAGAGTCAGTAACTGTTGTTTGGCTAAGGTTAAAGGGATACTAAACCCAAGTAGGTTATTGCAGTAGTCAATTCAAGAAATAACAAAGGAGTTGATTATTTGCTTTGTGGTGTTAGCGCTCAGGAAATGGCAAATCTTGGAAATATTTCTTAGGTGGTTGCGGCAGGATAAAGAAAGGCAAGTGTAACTCTGAGGCAGCTGACTTGGGGCGGTGGGGAGATGGTGATGCCGTCGACAGAGGGAGTAACTGGGCCTGGAGTTGGAAGATTGCAGGTTGGTGTTGGGCTGTTGCTCGGGATATTACGTGGTTTGTTTAAAAAGCAGTCTGCCAGGTCTTGAGACTAAAGAAAGACTGAGGGGGCGGAGCAGGTGGGTAGAGGAGAGAGTTTAAGATGGAGAAGAGGCATTTAGGATTTGAGGAAAGAGTAAATATTAGAGAAGAGAAGTAGGTTTGCTTGGCTAAGTGAAGGGCAGAAGTTTATGAACGAAGAATAAACTTATAGTGGATGAAATCAGGTTCAGAGTGAGTTTTCCTCCAGACACGCTCAGTAGTATGTGAGCATTTTTGCAAATAGCGTGTTTGCTGAGAGTGCCAGGGCTGTAACTGACGGCGTGATGTTTGGTGCAGTTGGGGAGAAGAAAGTTTTTTTTTATAGTGGGCTGTAGGGAGATCAGGCAGGTTATAGTGGAAGTGAGAGGGAGGAGATCTTGAATGATTTTTTAAAACTGGAGTGGATCCACAGCGTGTAGATTTCTACAGGTGCGGGGGCAGTATGGAGAAGTGGGTTTAGATGTTGCATTAATATTATAGGTAACAAGGTGATGGCCTGAAATGGGAAAATGGCAACAGGTGAGGTCAGATACAGAGCAAAGGTAGGAAAATACCAAGTCAATGGAGTGTCCATCACAGTGAGTAGGTAATAGGGTGGATAGTGAGAGACCGAATTAGGATGTGAGTGAAAAAAGTTTAGAGGCAGCAGGGGCAGATGGGTTGTCAATGGGAATGTTAAAGTTACCAAGAATTAGCATTGGTATAATTGTAGATAGAAAGTGAGGAAGCCAGGCACCAAAATTGGCAAAGAATTGGGAGGTTGGTCCAGGAAGTGATAAATGACTGCCACTCTGAGGGAGAGGGGGAGAACAGGCAAATACAGTGGATTCAAAGGAGGAGATGGAGAGAGATGGGATTGGAGCTAGGTACTGATAAGTGTAGGAGGGGGAGTGCAGGATCCCAACACCGCCGTCATGTTTCTCACCTGGCATCAGGGTATGGCTAAAGTAGAGACCACAATGTATAAACAAGATAATTGCCTAGATTAATAGAGTTTGGCGTTAGCCGTCAAAACCAGCGTTAGGGGCTCCTAACGCTGGTTTTTACCGCCTGCTGGTATTTAGAGTCAGTCAGGAAAGGGTCTAACGCTCACTTTGCAGCCGCGACTTTTCCATACCGCAGATCCCCCTACGCCATTTGCGTATCCTATCTTTTCAATGGGATCTTTCTAACGCCAGTATTTAGAGTCGTGGCTGAAGTGAGCGTTAGAAATCTAATGACAAAACTCCAGCCGCAGAGAAAAGCAAGGAGTTAAGAGCTTTTTTGGGCTAACGCCGGTTCATAAAGCTCTTAACTACTGTGCTCTAAAGTACACTAACACCCATAAACTACCTATGTACCCCTAAACTGAGGCCCCCCCACATCGCCGGCACTCTATTAAAATTTTTTAACCCCTAATCTGCCGACCGCACACCGCCGCAACCTACATTATCCCTATGTACCCCTAATCTGCTGCCCCTAACACCGCTGACCCCTATATTATATTTATTAACCCCTAATCTGCCGCCCCCAACGTCGCCTCCACCTACATACAATTATTAACCCCTAATCTGCCGACCGGACCTCACCGCTACTCTAATAAATGAATTAACCCCTAATCCGCCTCACTCCCGCCTCAATAACCCTATAATAAATAGTATTAACCCCTAATCTGCCCTCCCTAACATCCCCGACACCTAACTTCAAGTATTAACCGCTAATCTGCCGACCGGACCTCACCGCTACTATAATAAATGTATTAACCCCTAAAGCTAAGTCTAACCCTAACCCTAACACCCCCCTAAGTTAAATATAATTTTATTCTAACAAAATAAATTAACTCTTATTAAATAAATTATTCATATTTAAAGCTAAATACCTGTAAAATAAATCCTAATATAGCTACAATATAAATTATAATTATATTGTAGCTATTTTAGGATTTATATTTATTTTACAGGCAACTTTGTATTTATTTTAACCAGGTACAATAGCTATTAAATAGTTAATAACTATTTAATAGTTACCTAGTTAAAATAATTACAAAATTACCTGTAAAATAAATTCTAACCTAAGTTACAATTAAACCTAACACTACACTATCAATAAATTAATTAAATACAATACCTACAAATAAATACAATTAAATAAACTAACTAAAGTACAAAAAATAAAAAAGAACTAAGTTACAAAAAATAAAAAAATATTTACAAACGGGGGCGGAGCGAGGCCAAGCTGGAAATGGCCGCAAAAGACTGACGCTCTGAGCAGGTTAGACGAACCTTAGCCAAAAAAGAAGAATCGGACTTTGTAAAAAAGGACCACTTGGTGGCATATCACCCATCTACACTTGGGGGATAGGCAGATGCAAGAAAAACTCCGATGTTAAAACCGGGAGGCGTAATGCAAAGTGATAACGCTGTGTAGGCCCAAGCCCTGACAGCCTGTAAAACCGGAGGGGCGCAGATTTGCAAGTTTTTCAGAGAGATGAGGAGTTGCATGGTTCACATTTCTAGGAGCTATGGAGACCAAACATAAGCTACAGGTATGAATCACATTTGTTCAAAACAATAAACAAGGGGAAAAAGGTGCTTAAAAATCTTAACGCTGCAGATTATATGACGGCCCACGTGGCACATAATAACACCGGCACTTTCAAATCCCCCATAACAGCTACTTCCCTCACAAAAGGACTATAAAACACAAGATGTGACGAACCTATATTCCTACCCATACATAAGCATCATTATTCAGAAATAGGCCACTGGGGATGGCCCCAAAAAGACCCAATAAGCAGAACAAAACGAGCAAAGTATTAAAAAATCAAACACTCTCACCAGTACCTGTAAGCAACTTTTTTCAACCTCAAGAACATTCCCATAGGGAAGCAGACAAAACTACAATGGAGATGCAGCCTAGTTCCATGTCTGTGGCGATATCAAAAGAATATGCAGACCAACTAAAAATGGACATTGCTAAGTTACCTACCAAGGCTGACTTTGACGGTCTAAAAGACTTAATACAATCTGAATTGTCTTCCATGAAACATGACATAAAGGAGATAGGAAACAGGATAGAGTCCATAGAAGAAGCCCAAGATTCCACAGATAAAATAGTGGACTCACTAACAACCCACGCAAGAGAGCAAGAAGCCTATATGGAAGCTATGGATGACAAACTAGAAGACCTTGACAACAGGGGACATAGAAACAACCTGAGGGTAAGGGGTGCACCGGAATCCATTACCCCAGCAGAAATACCGGAATACCTACAAGGGCTGTTTAAGCACTTACAGAATGACCAACAGGCTCCTGACATGGAGCTGGACAGGGCACACAGAGCCCTACGACCCCCTCCACCACCGAACGCACCTCCACGAGATATCATTCTAAGGTTTTTGAGGTACACAGACAAGGAGAAGATATGGCTCCAAGCAAGACAACTGAGACAAATAACTTACTTAGATCACCACCTACAAATATTTCTGGATCTTAGCCCCATAACAGTGCAGAAAAGAAAAGAGGTCCGCTTTATAACTAAAATACTACAGGAAAAGAATGTGAGATATAAATGGGGATATCCCTTCTGCCTACATGTGCAACATGAAGGAAGATCAGTGTCATATAGATCACCTAAAGACCTAGAGGACCTATCTAAACTACTGGACATCTCTTTTAGTCCACCAACCACAGCTGAAGAAAGGTCAAGATTGCCAACTGCTACAGCATCTTTCAGCAAGCAGATGAACCAAAAGCCGACCTGGTCAACGGTTATAACGAAGAAAAGAAAGGAGAAAAGACCAAAACCCTCAACATCGTCCAGCAGCGATCCAGGATGATTAACAGGACAATGAATCTGTGGGTGAGATAATTCTATATTGAACTTAGAGAAAAGTCACATAGGACATTAAAATGTTAAGTGACGCAAGTCACATGAACACTGTTCAACGAAAGAGAAAAGTTAACATTTGGGTTAAGCTAGTATGGTATCCAGTTCTGATAGCCGGATCTGGTAAATGGTTAAACAAATCGTTACTAAAGCATGTATAAAGAGTTAGATTAAGTTTGGTTCTGTCATGATACTATGGTCTCTGAAGAGACCCCTAGAAATGTTAGAAATGTTTTAAATGGATAAGCTTTTCACCCCCTCTCTTCCCCCCCCTCCCCATAGAAATGTTTATATTGGCAAGAAGAGTCAACCAGCAATCCCCCCTAGCTGGGATTTATAGCACAAGATAGATTGTGCCCAGATAGTAATGTTTGAATTGTTTGAAATGTTTATATTACACGAAGTAAATGCAGTTCTTTGTTTTATTGCCTTCAAAGTCTTAAGCTACTGTTTTGAAGTTGCCACAGGTCAGGAGCAAATGCATGGGCGACCTGATTGCCTTGAATGGAAACACTACACAACTAGGGAACAAGTTAAATTCCAAGTGTTAAACAAGGTTAGATTTAGTCTTCTTAATGAGTTAAATGACAGAAAACACGCAGAATAGTCTTAACATCCTAACGGCAAACGCAAAAGGCCTCAATAGCCCACACAAAAGAAGCGTAGTGCTAAAAGACATAAAAGAGAAAAGGGGGGACATAGTGTTCCTACAGGAAACGCATTTTGTAAAGGGCAGGGAACCTAAGGCCTAGATTTGGAGTTCGGCGGTAGCCGTCAAAACCAGCGTTAGAGGCTCCTAACGCTGGTTTTGGCCGCCCGCTGGTATTTGGAGTCAGTGATTAAAGGGTCTAACGCTCACTTTACAGCCGCGACTTTTCCATACCGCAGATCCCCCTACGCCATTTGCGTAGCCTATCTTTTCAATGGGATCTTTCTAACGCTGGTATTTAGAGTCGTTTCTGAAGTGAGCGTTAGAGCTCTAACGACAAGATTCCAGCCGCCTGAAAATAGCAGGAGTTAAGAGCTTTCTGGCTAACGCCGGTTCATAAAGCTCTTAACTACTGTACCCTAAAGTACACTAACACCCATAAACTACCTATGTACCCCTAAACCGAGGTCCCCCCACACCGCCGCCACTCGATTAAAATTTTTAACCCCTAATCTGCCGACCGCCACCTACGTTATATTTATGTACCCCTAATCTGCTGCCCCTAACCCCGCCGACCCCTGTATTATATTTATTCACCCCTAACCTGCCCCCCACAACGTCGCCGCCAGCTACTTACAATAATTAACCCCTAATCTTCCGACCGCAAATCGCCGCCACCTACGTTATCCCTATGTACCCCTAATCTGCTGCCCCTAACATCACGACCCCTATATTATATTTATTAACCCCTAATCTGCCCCCCTCAACGTCGCCGACACCTGCCTACACTTATTAACCCCTAATCTGCCGAGCGGACCTGAGCGCTACTATAATAAAGTTATTAACCCCTAATCCGCCTCACTAACCCTATCATAAATAGTATTAACCCCTAATCTGCCCTCCCTAACATCGCCGACACCTACCTTCAATTATTAACCCCTAAACTTCCGATCGGAGCTCACCGCTATTCTAATAAATGGATTAACCCCTAAAGCTAAGTCTAACCCTAACACTAACACCCCCCTAAGTTAAATATAATTTTTATCTAACGAAATAAATTAACTCTTATTAAATAACTTATTCCTATTTAAAGCTAAATACTTACCTGTAAAATAAATCCTAATATAGCTACAATATAAATTATAATTATATTATAGCTATTTTAGGATTAATATTTATTTTACAGGCAACTTTGTATTTATTTTAACCAGGTACAATAGCTATTAAATAGTTAAGAACTATTTAATAGTTACCTAGTTAAAATAATAACAAATTTACCTGTAAAATAAATCCTAACCTAAGTTATAATTAAACCTAACACTACCCTATCAATAAAATAATTAAATAAACTACCTACAATTACCTACAATTAACCTAACACTACACTATCAATAAATTAATTAAACACAATTGCTACAAATAAATACAATTAAATAAACTAGCTAAAGTACAAAAAATAAAAAAGAACTAAGTTACAGAAAATAAAAAAATATTTACAAACATAAGAAAAATATTCCAACAATTTTAAACTAATTACACCTACTCTAAGCCCCCTAATAAAATAACAAAGCCCCCCAAAATAAAAAATTCCCTACCCTATTCTAAATTAAAAAAGTTACAAGCTCTTTTACCTTACCAGCCCTGAACAGGGCCCTTTGCGGGGCATGCCCCAAGAATTTCAGCTCTTTTGCCTGTAAAAAAAAACATACAATACCCCCCCCCAACATTACAACCCACCACCCACATACCCCTAATCTAACCCAAACCCCCCTTAAATAAACCTAACACTAAGCCCCTGAAGATCTTCCTACCTTGTCTTCACCATCCAGGTATCACCGATCCGTCCTGGCTCCAAGATCTTCATCCAACCCAAGCGGGGGTTGGCGATCCATAATCCGGTGCTCCAAAGTCTTCCTCCTATCCGGCAAGAAGAGGACATCCGGACCGGCAAACATCTTCTCCAAGCAGCATCTTCGATCTTCTTCCATCCGGTGCGGAGCGGGTCCATCTTGAAGCAGGCGACGCGGATCCATCCTCTTCTTCCGATGTCTCCCTACTAATGACGGTTCCTTTAAGGGACGTCATCCAAGATGGCGTCCCTCGAATTCCGATTGGCTGATAGGATTCTATCAGCCAATCGGAATTAAGGTAGGAATTTTCTGATTGGCTGATGGAATCATTCCAATCAGAATCAAGTTCAATCCGATTGGCCGATCCCATCAGCCAATCAGATTGAGCTTGCATTCTATTGGCTGATCGGAACAGCCAATAGAATGCGAGCTCAATCTGATTGGCTGATTGGATCAGCCAATCGGATTGAACTTGATTCTGATTGGCTGATTCCATCAGCCAATCAGAAAATTCCTACCTTAATTCCGATTGGCTGATAGAATCCTATCAGCCAATCGGAATTCGAGGGACGCCATCTTGGATGACGTCCCTTAAAGGAACCGTCATTAGTCGGGAGACATCGGAAGAAGAGGATGGATCCGCGTCGCCTGCTTCAAGATGGACCCGCTCCGCACCGGATGGAAGAAGATCGAAGATGCCGCTTGGAGAAGATGTTTGCCGGTCCGGATGTCCTCTTCTTGCCGGATAGGAGGAAGACTTTGGAGCACCGGATTATGGATCGCCAACCCCCGCTTGGGTTGGATGAAGATCTTGGAGCCAGGACGGATCGGTGATACCTGGATGGTGAAGACAAGGTAGGAAGATCTTCAGGGGATTAGTGTTAGGTTTATTTAAGGGGGGTTTGGGTTAGATTAGGGGTATGTGGGTGGTGGGTTGTAATGTTGGGGGGAGGTATTGTATGTTTTTTTTTACAGGCAAAAGAGCTGAAATTCTTGGGGCATGCCCCGCAAAGGGCCCTGTTCAGGGCTGGTAAGGTAAAAGAGCTTGTAACTTTTTTAATTTAGAATAGGGTAGGGAATTTTTTATTTTGGGGGGCTTTGTTATTTTATTAGGGGGCTTAGAGTAGGTGTAATTAGTTTAAAATTGTTGTAATATTTTTCTTATGTTTGTAAATATTTTTTTATTTTCTGTAACTTAGTTCTTTTTTATTTTTTGTACTTTAGCTAGTTTATTTAATTGTATTTATTTGTAGCAATTGTATTTAATTAATTTATTGATAGTGTAGTGTTAGGTTAATTGTAGGTAATTGTAGGTAGTTTATTTAATTATTTTATTGATAGGGTAGTGTTAGGTTTAATTATAACTTAGGTTAGTATTTATTTTACAGGTAATTTTGTTATTATTTTTACTAGGTAACTATTAAATAGTTCTTAACTATTTAATTTCTATTGTACCTGGTTAAAATAATTACAAAGTTGCCTGTAAAATAAATATTAATCCTAAAATAGCTATAATATAATTATAATTTATATTGTAGCTATATTAGGATTTATTTTACAGGTAAGTATTTAGCTTTAAATAGGAATAAGTTATTTAATAAGAGTTAATTTATTTCGTTAGATAAAAATTATATTTAACTTAGGGGGGTGTTAGTGTTAGGGTTAGACTTAGCTTTAGGGGTTAATCCATTTATTAGAATAGCGGTGAGCTCCGATCGGAAGTTTAGGGGTTAATAATTGAAGGTAGGTGTCGGCGATGTTAGGGAGGGCAGATTAGGGGTTAATACTATTTATGATAGGGTTAGTGAGGCGGATTAGGGGTTAATACATTTATTATAGTAGCGCTCAGGTCCGCTCGGCAGATTAGGGGTTAATAAGTGTAGGCAGGTGTCGGCGACGTTGTGGGGGGCAGATTAGGGGTTAATAAATATAACATAGGGGTCGGCGATGTTAGGGCAGCAGATTAGGGGTACATAGGGATAACGTAGGTTGCGGCGGTTTACGGAGCGGCAGATTAGGGGTTAAAAAAAATATGCAGGGGTCAGCGATAGCGGGGGCGGCAGATTAGGGGTTAATAAGTGTAAGGTTAGGGGTGTTTAGACCCGGGGTACATGTTAGGGTGTTAGGTGCAGACGTAGGAAGTGTTTCCCCATAGGAAACAATGGGGCTGCGTTAGGAGCTGAACGCTGCTTTTTTGCAGGTGTTAGGTTTTTTTCAGCTCAAACAGTCCCATTGTTTCCTATGGGAGAATCGTGCACGAGCACGTTTTTGAGGCCGGCCGCGTCCGTAAGCAACTCTGGTATCGAGAGTTGCATTTGCGGTAAAAATGCTCTACGCTCCTTTTTTGGAGCCTAACGAAGCATTTGTTTGAACTCTCGATACCAGAGTTAAATTTATGGTGCGGCCAGAAAAAAGCCCGCGGAGCTTTAACAGCCCTTTTACCGCCGAACTCCAAATCTAGGCCTAAGACTTTTAAATTTAAATATGGCGAAACGTTTTATGCATCCAATTCTACCAAAACAAATGGGGTGGGAATCCTAATCAAAAGAAATATACCCTTTCAACAGATCAAGGTGCATAGGGACAGGGAAGGGAGATACTTGATTGTCACAGGCAAGCTATTTAATACAGTGGTGACCATGGTCTGCACGTATGCCCCCAACACTAGACAAGATGCATACTTTAAACATTTAACTAATTTACTATTAGAAGTGTCCAAAGGTACCCTAATTATTGGAGGAGACTTCAATCTTACACTCGACCCCTATATGGACAATTCCAACCACACTTCATCGGTCCCCAACAAAATAATTAACACAACACGACAGTGTCTAAAGGACCTCACAGTTCACGATGCATGGAGAGTGAAGTACCCAGACGTAAGAAATTACACTTTTTATTCACACCCTCATGCCCGATACTCTCGCATTGACTACATCATGCTAGACGTAGCCAGCTTAGCCAGGGTAAAGGAACTCACCATTTACCCCAGAACATGGTCGGACCATTCGATGGTAGGCTGCACTATACACTGGCCCCTAATGAATAAAATCTCACACACATGGAGAATAGATGACAATTTAATTAGGGACCCAGTCTACACATTCAAAATAGAAAAAACATTAACTGAATACTTTACACTGAATCAAGCCTCCACATCAGATAACAGGCTCTTGTGGGAAGCTCACAAATCAGTGGTCAGAGGCGAATTAATAAGCATGAAAGATCACAAAATAAAGGAAGAAAGAATTTATCTACACAATACTCTTACTAGGCTTTCAGAGCTAGAAAAACAACACAAATATAACACTAATGATCATACATTACTGAAAGCAATAGAAGATTGTAGAGCCACGATACAAACCATTATAGATAAGGAGTGTAAGCAACACGCAATAAAATTGAGGCAAACATATTTTGAAGGTAACAACAAGAGCAGCTCACTATTCGCCAGAAAACTCAAAAGGAAAATTAATAAAACATATATTTTACAGACAAAAGACATCAAGGGGAAAGATGTATACACGACTACCCAAATAGCTGAGGCATTCAGAACATATTATGAACAACTGTACAATATTAGTAAAGGTGGGGCAAATCCACCACAATTGAAAAATAGCTCATTGACACAGGAATACCTAGAGAAACTAAAGTTCCCCACACTGAGACAGGAACAGATAGATTCACTGGACAGTCCTTTCTCTTATGAGGAAATCAAGAAAGTAATAAAAGACCTCCCTACAGGAAAGGCCCCAGGACCAGACGGTTACTCAAACAGCTACTACAAACAATACAAGGACATTTTAATACCACAACTATTAGACTTGTTCAACAGCATCAGTGAGGTGAACCCATTCCTAGACACTAACCTGGAAGCACACATAGTGGTCTTGCCTAAACCAGGCAAACCTCCAGACAGGGTGGAGAATTTCAGGCCCATTTCACTATTGAACTCGGACCTCAAAATATATGCAAAAATTATGTCCAACCGTTTAAATCAGGTATTGCCCCAGCTTATTAAGAACGATCAAGTAGGTTTCATACAAAACAGAGAGGCCAAGGATAACACAGTTAGGGCAATACATCTCCTAGAATACACCCAGCAACAGAAAGTGCCCCTGGCCCTGGTCTCAACAGACGCGGAGAAAGCGTTCGACCGCGTCTGTTGGACATTCCTCAGGGCCACATTACAAAAATTCCAACTGGGAAAAACCACCATATCAAGGATTTTCGCCCTTTACCATTCCCCGTCAGCTAGGGTCAGAGTCAATGGCCACTTATCTAATCCATTCAGTATATCAAATGGGACCCGCCAGGGTTGCCCCCTATCCCCATTGCTGTTTGCCTGCATAGTGGAAGCCCTGGCCTTGGCAGTTAGAGACAAACCCTCAATCCAGGGACTAGACATAGCAGGTTCTACCCATAAGATCTTATTGTATGCTGATGATATTTTATTTTTCCTTACCAACCCCGCAACCTCTATACCCTCCCTTTGTGTTGAACTAGACAACTTCCAAAAAGTATCCAATTTCCTCATCAATAAATCTAAGTCAGAGATGCTTTTGCTAAACCATGATCCCCTACAATCCCAAAATATTTGTCAGATATGCCCATTCAAAAAAAGAGGGAACTCCCTAAAATACCTAGGCATATACTTAGCCCCAACAACTGAAGAAATGTTTCAACTAAATTATGTCCCCATCCAACAACAGATCATAGCAGATCTCTCAGCTTGGAGATCAAAGAATGTATCCTGGTTAGGGATAATCACAATCCTAAAAATGAATGTCCTCCCAAGGTTATTATATATCTTCCAAACCCTGCCCATCCCCACACCCAAGAACTTCACTAATTCATTACAATCCAAACTATTAGCGTATGTATGGGAAAACAGGCCAGCAAGGATCAATAAGCAACTAATGTGCATGCCAACTAAAAGAGGTGGATTAGGGGTTCCTGATTTGGAAAAGTACCGTACGGGTATATTCCTGCAAAGGATCATTGACTGGTACACGAACTTCACAACTAAGGCTTGGGTGGCACTGGAGCATGATATTGCAAATAAGTCACACCTGGGGTCTCTCTGCTGGCTACCGCCAAAACAGACCTCTTTAGAACATCATTCTAACTCTATCATAGCAGAGACATTCCGGGTCTGGAACCATATTCTAATATCATACCCGAATATATCCTCAAGAACCTCCCCGCTAACACCCCTTACAAATAATACAGACTTCATACCGGGGCTGAATTTCCCCAACAAAACCCTATCTAACAAGAGAAAAACCTTAGCGGCATTTCAGTTAGGTAATGAGCATAAATTTTATAACCTAGAAGAGTTAGCGACAGAGGGAATTGACCTCTCAAATAATTGGTTACTATTACGCCAATGTCAATCATATATAACTAAACACCCCGATCGAAGGAATTTAGTGAGGCCCATGACGGCATTTGAATCACTATGTAGAACAGACACCCCACATAAAAAGACACTAGCTATTTCTCATGCACTACTACAAATTCCACCTCATGGCTACACCCCGTATTACATAGATAGGTGGAATACAGAACTGAACCTAGACATGACACCAAGAGAGGTCTCAGAGATTTTCACGAATGTAACCAAGGTCTCCTCCTCCAGCCGACTAATTGAACTAAATTTAAAGATAATCCAAAGGTGGTACTACACACCGGCTAGGATACATAAACTCTATAGGACGGCAAGTGATACATGCTGGAGGTGCGAAAATGGCAGGGGGAACATGGCTCACATCTGGTGGGATTGTACTATGATAAAGGAAGTGTGGGAAAAAGTGGCAAGGGAGACTTCAGAAATGTTGGGGTCACGATTCCACCAGATCCTCGCATCTGGCTATTTAATATTATTCCAAGAAAGACACAAACACAAGTGAAAAAACTAATCTTTATGGCAAGTAATGGCATGAAGACATTACTTGCAAGGCACTGGAAACAAAAATACATCCCCACAGTTGCTGATTGGATCCATACTTTCCAACATATCTTACAGTTAGAGGAATATGCATACATTAAGTCGAGGACTGAGGTGTCATACGGCTTAATGAAGATCATGTGGGACACATATATAGCAAATAAATTTCATAATTAGCAAATGCGAACTAAGTTGGGTTTATGCTTTATTAGGAGATTGATATAGGACCTAAGGCTCCTGACAACTGTGGCAACAGAATGTTTCTAGATACCTATTGTTAGACGCATTCCACTGCATAACTGTAAAATGTAAAAGAAAATGTTAAACGGTTTGTTGCAATTTCTTTTTTGACTTCTGTAATGTACGAATTTTATTTGACAATAAAACTGTTTATTTAAAAAAAAAAAAAAAAAAAATATTTACAAACATTAGAAAAATATTACAACAATTTTAAGCTAATTACACCTACTCTAAGCCCCCTAATAAAATAACAAAGCCCCCAAAATAAAAAAAATGCCCTACCCTATTCTAAAATTAAAATAGAAAAGCTCTTTTACCTTACCAGCCCTTAAAAGGTCCTTTTGCGGGGCATGCCCCAAAGAATTCAGCTCTTTTGCCTGGAAAAAGAAAACATACAATACCCCCCCCAACATTACAACTCACCACCCACATACCCCTAATCTAACCCAAACCCCCTTAAATAAACCTAACACTAAGCCCCTGAAGATCTTCCCACCTTATCTTCACCACACCGGGTATCACCGATCGCTCCAGGCTCCAATGTCTTGATCCAAGCCCAAGCGGGGGGCTGAAGACGTCCATCCTCCGTCTGAAGTCTTGATCCAAGCGGCGGCTGAAGAAGTCCATCTTCGGGCAGAAGTCTTCATCCTATCCGGACAGAAGAGGAGATCCGGACCGGCAAACATCTTCATCCAAGCAGCATCTTCTATGTTCTTCCATCCGATGACGAGTGGCTCCATCTTCAAGACCTCCGGCGCCGATCCATCCTCTTCTTCCGACGACTAGACAACGAATGAAGGTTCCTTTAAGGGACGTCATCCAAGATGGCGTCCCTCGAATTCCGATTGGCTGATAGGATTCTATCAGCCAATCGGAATTAAGGTAGGAAAATTCTGATTGGCTGATGGAATCAGCCAATCAGATTCAAGCTCAATCCGATTGGCTGATCCAATCAGCCAATCAGATTGAGCTTGCATTCTATTGGCTGTTCCGATTAGCCAATAGAATGCAAGCTCAATCCGATTGGCCGATTGGATCAGCCAATCCGATTGAACTTCAATCTGATTGGCTGATTTAATCAGCCAATCAGATTTTTTCTACCTTAATTCCGATTGGCTGATAGAATCCTATCAGCCAATCGGAATTCGAGGGACGCCATCTTGGATGACGTCACTTAAAGGAACCGTCATTCGTCGTTCAGTCGTCGGTGGAAGAAGATGGCTCCGTGTCGGCTCGTCTGAAGATGGCTCCGCTCCGGATGGATGAAGATTGAAGATGCCGCCTGGATGATGACTTCAATCGGATGGAAGACTTCTTCAGCGCCCCTTGGATGATGACTTCAGTCGGATGGAAGACTTCTTCAGCGTCCCTTGGATGAAGACTTCGGCCGCTGCGGATCTCCTCTTCTGTTCCATCGGTGGTCAGCTGGCTGAAGACGGCTAAAGGTAGGATGATCTTCAGGAGGGTAGTGTTAGGTTTATTTAAGGGGGGTTTGGGTTAGATTAGGGGTATGTGGGTGGTGGGTTTTAATGTTGGGGGGGGTTGTATTTTTTTTTACAGGCAAAAGAGCTGAATTCTTTGGGGCATGCCCCGCAAAAGGCCCTTTTAAGGGCTGGTAAGGTAATAGAGCTGTTAACTATTTAATGTAGAATAGGGTAGGGCATTTTTTTTATTTTGAGGGGCTTTGTTATTTTATTAGGGGGCTTAGGTTAGGTGTAAGTAGCTTAAAATTGTTGTAATATTTTTTAAATGTTTGTAACTTATTTGTTTTATTTTTTGTAACTTAGTTTTTTTTATTTTTTGTACTTTAGTTAGTTTATTTAATTGTATTTAATTGTAGTTATTTGTAGGTAATTTATTTAATTAATTTAATGATAGTGTAGTGTTAGGTTTAATTGTAACTTAGGTTAGTTTTTATTTTACAGGTCAGACTCCCATTGATTCCTATGGGATCCGCCGCCTCCAGGGCGGCGGATTGAAAACCAGGTACGCTGGGCCGGAAAGTGCTGAGTGTACCTGCTAGTTTTTTGATAATTAGCAAAAGTAGTCAGATTGTGCCGAACTTGTGTGCGGAACATCTGGAGTGACGTAAGAATCGATCTGTGTCGGACTGAGTCCGGCGGATCGAAGCTTACGTCACTATATTCTACTTTTGCCGGTGTCTAGGGCTTGATAACTAAGGCGAATCAGCCTCGTTATAAATACGCTGCAGAATTCCAGCGTATTTGAGGTTGACAGCTTGATAACTAGGGGCCCATGAGAACAAAGCAAGTTTGATGATAAAAGAAAATTTGAAAGTTGTTTAACATTGCAATACCCAATCTGAATCATGAAAGTTTAATTTTGACTAGGCTGTCCCTTTTAAAATTAAAGTTTGATATCAAAATAAGTGTATAAAAAGTATTTAAAAGGGATATGGTATATGCCAAGGTATTTGACTCAAAGGTGTATTTATATATATATATATATATATATATATATATATATATATATATATACACACATACACACATACATACACATACATACACAGCGGATATAAAAAGTCTACACACCCCAGTTAAAATGTCATGTTTCTGTGATGTAAAAAAATGAGACAAAGATAAATCATTTCAGAACTTTTTCCACCTTTAATGTGACCTATAAACTGTACAACTCATTTGAAAAACAAATTGAAATCTTTTAGGTAAAGGGAAATAAAAATAAAAAAATAAAATAATATGGTTGCGTAAGTGTGAACACCCTTTTGTAACTGGGGATGTAGCTGTGTTTAGAATTAAGCAATCACATTCACAATCATGTTAAATAGGAGTCAGTACACACCTGTCATCATTTAAAGTGCCTCTGATTAACCCCAAATAAAGTTCAGCTGTTCTAGTATTTCTTTCCTGACATTTTGTTAGTTGCATCCTACAGCAAAAGCCATGGGACCCTA
Source organism: Bombina bombina (assembly GCF_027579735.1). NCBI lineage: Eukaryota > Metazoa > Chordata > Amphibia > Anura > Bombinatoridae > Bombina > Bombina bombina. The sequence continues at coordinate 75,411,764 of NC_069501.1, read as the reverse complement.
TTTATCAACCCGTCAACTTATTTGCATTCGCCGGCACCAATACACTCGCCTAAAATCGCCTAACATTGCTGCCGCGGATCTGAATACGTTCTCCAAAGTTACCAAAAAAGCTGTCAAAAATCCACGCACCAAGTAGGGGGAGATGAGCAGCGGACTGTTGTTAACTAAAAGTCATCGATCTCGCTGTTCTTCGGCTTTTTCCCAGCTTTATTGGTACCCTGTCACTAAACACCCACACTATACTATACTGTTTACCCCCTATACCGCCGCTCCCGGAGCCCACCGCAACTCTAATAAATGTATTAACCCCTAAACCGCCGCTCACGGACCCTGCCGCAACAAAATAAAGTGTTTAACCCCTAAACCGCCGCTCCCGGAGCCCACCGCCACCTACATTATATTATTAACCCCTAATCTTCCGCCCCATACACCGCCGACACCTACATTATACTTATTAACCCCTAATCTGCCGCCCCCTACACCGCCGCCACCTACATTATACTTACTAAACCCCTAATCTACAGCCCCAACACCGCCGCCACCTACATAAAGTTATTAACCCCTAATCTGCCCCCTACACCGCCGCCACCTACATTATACTTATTAACCCATAATCTGCCACACCCTACACTGCCGCCACTATATTAAATTTATTAACCCCTAAACCTAAGCCTAACCCGAACACCCACTAACTTAAATATAATTTAAATAAATCTAAATAAATATTCCTATCATTAAATAAATTATTCCTATTTAAAACTAAATACTTACCTATAAAATAAACCCTAAGCTAGCAACAATATAACTAATAGTTACATTGTAGCTATCTTGGGGTTTATTTTTATTTTACAGGCAAGTTTATATTTATTTTAACTAGGTACAATAGTTATTAAATAGTTATTAACTATTTAATAACTTCCTAGTTAAAATAAATACAAATATACCTGTAAAATAAAACCTAACCTAAGTTACAAGTTACCTAACACTACACTATAATTAAATAAATTCCCTAAACTAAATACAATTAAATACAATTAAATAAAATTATCTAAAGTACAAAAAAAAACACAAAATTACAGAAAATAATAAACAAATTGCAAGATTTTTAAACTAATTACACCTAATCTAATCCCCCTAACAAAATAAAAAGCCCCCCCAAAATAAAAAAAGCCCTACCCTACACTAAATTACAAATAGTCCTTAAAAGGGCCTTTTGCGGGGCATTGCCCCAAAGTAATCAGCTCTTTTACCTGTAAAAAAAAAATTACAAACCCCCAACATTAAAACCCACCACCCACACAACCAACCCTACTCTAAAACCCACCCAATACCCCCTTAAAAAAACCTAGTACTAACTCCTTGAAGATCACCTTACCGTGAGAAGTCTTCACCCAACCTGGCCGAAATCCTCAACGAATCCGGCAGATGTGGTCCTCCAGACAGGCAGAAGTGGTCCTCCAGACGGGCAGAAGTCTTCATCCAGACGGCATCTTCTATCTGGGGGGGTTTGTCATTTTTTTTTAGAGGTAAAAGAGCTGATTACTTTGGGGCAATGCCCCGCAAAAGGTCATTTAAAGGGCTATTTGTAATTTAGTGTAGGGTAGGGCTTTTTTTTATTTTGGTTTTTTTTTTATTTTGTTAGGGGGATTAGTTTAGATGTAATTAGTTTAAAAATCTTGTAATTTGTTTATTATTTTCTGTAATTTAGTTGGGGGTTTTTTCTTGTACTTTAGATAATTTTATTTAATTGTATTTAATTGTATTTAGTTTAGGGAATTTATTTAATTATAGTGTAGTGTTAGGTGTAATTGTAACTTAGGTTAGGTTTTATTTTACAGGTATATTTGTATTTATTTTAACTAGGAAGTTATTAAATAGTTAATAACTATTTAATAACTATTGTACCTAGTTAAAATAAATACAAACTTGCCTGTAAAATAAAAATAAACCCTAAGATAGCTACAATGTAGCTATTAGTTATATTGTAGCTAGCTTAGGGTTTATTTTATAGGTAAGTATTTAGTTTTAAATAGGAATGATTTATTTAATGCTAGGAATTTTTATTTAGATTTATTTAAATTATATTTAAGTTAGTGGTGTTAGGGTTAGGGTTAGACTTAGGTTTAGGGGATAATAAATTTAATATAGTGGCGGCGGTGTAGGGGTGGCAGATTAGGGGTTAATAAGTATAATGTAGGTGGCGGCGGTGTAGGGGGGGCAGATTAGGGGTTAATAAGTATAATG